>NC_140090.1:80440039-80597539 GCF_964237585.1 Gallinula chloropus
GGTACACTCACTGCACATATACTTTTATTAAACGCTCTCACAAATTTGTGAGGATTAATTTGAAAACACTTGTTTGCAAAGGGAAATAGATGTTTCTGAGCTGCCATACAATACAAGACAGTTGTTAAAAGTCTGGAGAGGCTGCAGCTTTATGGCATTATTTAATACTGCGTCCAAAGACGCCTTCGGAGCGCTGAGCAGGTTTCTCTCTCCCCCTCCCAACCTTGCAAGCTGAAGCTTGGGAGTAGAAGCTCTTCTTTATGCAAAATGTGCATGTATATAAAACTCTTAGGTATAGTATTAACATATTTAAATTATCATAAAAATAAATGGTGCACCAAAACCTTCCCTGGCTTTTTTTTCCCCCCCCTTTCTTTCCCTTAAAAATAGTTATGGATATTATTCTCAGGGAAACATCTTTTGTGTGGGCATGCTAGGAATTCATGATTTCATTGCACAGCAGAGAATATGTGAGTTTTATGTGTGATTCACAAAGAAAATTAGGTGTGAAAGTGGGATAAGTACTGGGATGTACAGCAGATAGCTACCTCCAAGGCAAGATTTACATACAGATATTTGTATTGTGTTATGGAACCTCCTTATTGTAACCATAAAAATTATTTGTACATCCATTTCCATGGAGTCAAATTTGAACCACGTAAAAGGTAGTTAATTCTTCCAAATGAGTTTTGCAAAAAATACCAAGGGGACAAGATGCAGCAGAGCCCGTAGAAACAGCCTCATCACATGAGGCAGCGAATGGGAACCAGGAATTTACAGCAAATGGAAAGAAGAAATCTCCATTAAGAGCCCCACGCAGTGGAGAATCAATGGAGTCAGACATCCCTGCCTGAAGAACGTATTTTACATAGCACCATCCCATTTTTAGGAGTGATTTTGCTGTAAGAGAAAGGAGAAAGCACACAATCACTGAAGGAGGGATGCTCCGAGCTCAGTTGTTGCATGTTTTTTCTCCATAAGGTGCAAGAAATGCAGGGGAAGGTATCCAGCTTTAGTCAGACGGTGGAGAAATGGGATCTGCAAAGTATTAACTGGAATGACATTCAATCCAAATACAATTCTAATGAGGGAAAGGTCTCAGTCTGCCTTTACCACCTCCTCACACTTTTTCCCCTATTGATAATTATTAATAATCACACAGGGTGCTGTACCTGCCATGCTCAGACAGCAAATCATAGAATCATATAATCATAGAACAGTCTGGGTTGGAAGGGACCCGAAGGATCACAGAGCTCCAATCCCCTGCCACAGGCAGGGACACCAACCTCCAGGCCTGGAGCTACACAAGGTTGCCCAGGGCCCCAGCCAACCTGGCCTTCAACACCCCCAGGGATGGGGCACCCACCCCCTCTCTGGGCAGCCCCTTCCAGCCCCTCACCAATCTGTAAAAAACTTCCCCCTAATATCTAATTTAAACCTTCATTCCTTTAGCTTTAATCCATAAATCATTTGTAATGGAGGGTGAACTGGGGAAACTGAGGCACGCCTGGAATAACTGAGGTGACAAACCAGTCGATTTATGGGTGGGAACTGGACTCAGACATGGGCTGGATGACTTGAGCAGCACAGCCAGACCTCAGTGGGTGTAGTGCAAAGCAGGAACGCCAATGGCCCCAGGTGATGCACCCCAAAACCCTGCCAGCAACCCCACATGCCTCTGCAGGAATCACAGAACATGGGAATTCCTGGCTCAGGGCCAAGCCCATCAGTGCACATGCTTATGTCATGAAGGTCCAAGTGATCTCACAGTCAACAGCTCTTAGCAAAGTGCTTTTGAAAAATGAGCAATGTCCAACTCATGTTGTCCTTGCTCTCCTGCAGACCAGAATATCTGGGCTTGCTCTTGGCAGGTGCAGAGTTGAGACAAAACATCAGCTTAGCTCCAGCCTGAATATCCCTGAAGTTCTCACTGAAAGACAGCAGAAACCTGAAATCACATCTGAAATCCAACTGGGATTTGCCCCTAAACCCAGAGCAGGATCGTGCCCAAGCTGAGCCCTGGGCTGAACATCGGCTTCTTCCCACAACCTGCTTCCAAGAGCTGGGAATTTGCCATCTGATGGACACGGGTGGCAGAGCATCACCCCTCCTGCTTCCAAAACTCCAGTGGCTGAGGAAAGAGGGCTACCTAGGACCCTTTTCACCCTGCTTTCAAACAACAGCAGAAATGCCCTTTCCTGTGCCCTGCTCACCCACGCTCACCCCACAAAGCCCCAGGCATTTTCCTCTTTCCAAAGGCCAGATGACTTTGTCCTCAAACCCATCTGACATCATTGATTTCTTCCCTTATTATTGCAGATCAGCCACCGTGGGCTGGGTGCTGCAGGACCTCACCACAGCTCTGCCTCACCGTGCATCCCTGGATGCAGCCACTGGCTCTGCTGGGACTGCCAAAACCAGCAGATTTTAAGGGGACACAAGAAACCAGCAAGGTCCATACAAATCCTGTTTATTACTGTTGATATATTCAGTTTATTCTCCTATTCCTACCCAATGTTAAAGACCAGTGAAAGAATCCAGGTGCTGGTTTCTGACCACCTTGCACCCATGATCTTTTCCCCCTAAATAAACCATCCAAGTACTCAGTTGCTAAAGAAGTTTTTATAGAAAATCTAGAACAATCTATTAGCAAAAGCACTGTGCTAGATGGTACCTAACACGGAATTATTCCCATTGACATCACCACTGTTCTGTATGGGTTTGGGATTTAAAAAAACCACCCCACAAACAACAAACCAAACCCACAAATATATTTACCTTTGTGGGTACAATTTTATCAGGGAACCTAATAAAAAGATAGTAAAGAAGCAAAGTTAGCTATTAGATAACAGTCCTTGCTGCCAAAAGCCATAATCTGACACAGATTGAGCCTGGTACAGTAGTCAATTAATGGCTCAGTGCTCATACAATAATGACCTACTAACCTGACGGTGTGTTGCTCTCACATTTTGCTATCCCCTGGGATGCTACTGTCACTGTGTTATCTATTGCCTGCTTCCCTATCAAAGAAAATAAGCAGAGCTGAAATGTATGTACGCATCAAGCTCTGTAGTTCATTGCACACCAACCCCAGCAACTGGAGGAACAATAGATTTATAAGTTTATCCTACATTAAACCAAACATGCCTGACTGCACTGTAAATTACTAAATAATAAACCAGGTGGTGTAAGATCCTGACTTGGACAGAATATAAAAATCTATCAACCTGTAAAATACAATAACCATAAACGTGCTATGTAGCTGATGGCTCAGGTAAACCATCCACCTCCAGCAACAGAGGGTTTTTTTTTTCTGGAGTAAATTGCAACAAAAGGTTTACTAAATTTAGGTCCTGAGCACTTTTTCATTTTATGCAACGCCATCAATAGGAGAAATATAATTGAGCTAAAACCAGTGGCAAATGTGTTTGTTTTGTTTACATTTCTTTGTCTCTAATGGAGCTATTTCATGGTAATGTGCTATGTTTCCTAGCATATTGCCACGGGCATTTAGTCTGATCTCTAAAGAGAAGATGAACTACTGCGTGAGGGCATACTTCTTCAGTGCTCAAACCTAACATTCAAATGAGATTGAAGTAGTGGGAGAGGTACAGAACGGGGAGAGCCGAAAGGTCGGGGCACTCGCTGCCTTTGAAGGGGCTAAATGTTGATTTAAACCAACCCCACAGCAAGCCTGGTGGTGCAGTAAAATATTTTGCATGCCATCGTACACCCCATTAGCCCTGCCCCAAATGAGAGCTGAGATTTTTAATAAGTGCCACCTTTGCTACCAGAATTAATTGCCAGGAATCACAGGAAACACTCTATCGAGGCGTCCAAAAAATGATTCAATAAATTACCGCTCCAAAACCCACAGTCATCATGAATTCCATTTTTAGGAGCTTCTCCATAAGGAACAGGGGTTAAATTTCTATGATTTACAAACAGCACGTACGTTCATAGAGGGACAACTAATTGCTGCACGGCTTGACATCATTACAGGCAAATGCTGGGGGATGCAGGCGCTTTAATTAGGGGTGGCTTTAAGTTCACAATACAACTGGTATCGCTGAGCTTTAGTAACAGGCTTCCATAGGATGATCACACAGTAACACAATTGCATTTTCTCTCCCCGTGTGCTTTGTCTTTACAGCAGAAAAGAAGGGATTTTTTGCATCCAGGCAAGCTGACACAGGATATATTTTCCCTCTCAATTTTATTCACTTGCTTTACAGACCATAAAGAAATGTTTCTTAACCTAACAAAGTGCATACTCAATTGCAGAAACATGTACTTTGCTGATACGTGAGCAAAACACACAGAGAACGTGTGCTCAGCCTCCCCCACGTCCTCCCAGCTAATGCCAAGCACCATAAACTGGAAATACTGGGGACTCAGCCCTCCCTGCACAGAGATCGTCATTTGGCTGGATTGAACCTCACAAGAAACACCCCCATCACCCCTCCTAATGGGGGGCAAGGCTGCTCTCCTGCCTTTTGGGGGTGAAAGAATGGGAACTGCTTTGCAGGGAGCATTTGAACTGTGGTGAGGTAGGTGCCCATGGGAATTTCTCCAGCCTTCCCACCACCACCCAGTAAAGCATCACCCAAACCCACTCCCAGCACCACAGGGGAGTGCTTTTGCCCCCAAACAACCAAGCAAAAGGAAAAGGGGGAAGCCCAGGAGCACTGAGCCATAGTGGTCCTTGAGTGCATGACAGAAAGGAAAGATCTCATTGGTTTGATGTCTTAGATGCATGGAAAATGGAGCTGAAATACAGGGTGAGGAGGACACGTGAGCAGAGCACATTAGCACCTGCCTGGCCCATGGGCCAGCAGTCACATACCTCCCACATTAGGCAGACTCAGAAGTTATGTACATATTTAGGTACCTGATGGCACATCTAAAGTCTTTCACGGCCCTAATCCAAGAAAGTTAGCAATTATCAGTAGGAAAACATCTTACAGACAGCAAAGTCTGTGCATCTGCCAAGGGCTGAAGCCAAGGTTTCTGTTACAGCCCAGTTTAACCAGCGAGTACTTTTTCCATTGACATGGTTGGGACAGATCCTCCAAGCATCCCACTCATTTCTTTTTAAGTAAACTATGCTGGAATCTTATCATCTTACAGAATCACAGGGGTTGGAAAGGACCTCGAGAGATCATCGGGTCCAACCCCCCAAATTGTATGATACCTCATACAATTATGAGGTATCTCCAGCACCGAATTTCTACCGTGATTTATCCATTGCTGGGCAGGGGAATACAGCATCACTGCCCTGGAACATGAGGGTGGTTGTCCTGCTCCTCCCAGAGCCTGGACGTACCCTTCATAAGACTGTCATTTCCCTGTTCCAGTGTCAGCATGGATATCTGCATTATCTGCTCTTCTGTATCTCCCCTTGACATGGAGACTCACCATGAAATGGAACCACACTCAGGACTCACCTAAAAGCCCAGAATTACATCAGAAACCAGTCTGGGATAAGGAAAAAGAAGGACTATATCCAATTAAAAGTGCACAAGTAAATTAAATAACAGGAATACAAGTGCCCAGCCAGGCTGGAATTTGGGAAGGACTGAGGTGGTGCCCCCACTGCTGCACCGAGTGCTGTGGGATCTCTGCAAGCACCAAGGGAGCAGCCTGGAGGTCGCATCCCCATCCCTGCACCCCAATCATTGCCAGTGGGTGCAGGAAGATGGAGTCAACAGCACTTGGTTTAGAAAGCCACACTACAGCTCCAAACTAACCATGTCCACAGCTTCCAGTGCGACGCTGACTCCTGATCTGCTGAACAACAGCATCGCTCTGGACAGGAGCCTGTCAGCATGTCTCATGTCAGCAGCACCGGGCGCACAGTGACTGCCTGGCAGAGCAAAGAGGTTGTTTTATCCACCGTGTCTGCATTCAGAAGCTTTTATTTTGCCAAAACAATCACTGGAGAAGTTCTAGAAGGAGAGTGAAAACTCTGGATTGCCATTTAGCTGCATGAAGTTTAGTCTGGGACACGTGGAAGGAGCTTAGCCTGTGGAAAGGGCGATGAGCTCTGTATGCATGCCACAGCCCAGTGTCCATGGAAAGTTCTTCTGCACTACTTTGAAATGTAAACACTTTCCTGGTGGTACATTTTTGGTGTGTAACTCCATGTTACGACAACTGGCAGTGGTAAAGTTGTTACGGTCTATTTATCTTTATTTAATTATTTTTATGCACCCATCACTGCAGCATCTGGATTCATTACAAAGATTAAATGTAACAATGCATTAAATTAAACCATCTACAGTGGCAAATACAAACTGTTCCCATCCCCACAACACCTCCCAGCCAGCCCAACAGCAACAGCAGCCACAACACAGCCCAAGATCCCTCAAGCATGCAGAGGTGCGATGGGTGAAGCCAAGAAGATGCCTTTCACTGCATCCACGTGGAACCAGGTACCGAACTAAAGGTGTTTGAGGTGGGAAGGACCCCATGAGGCTTCTCTTTTGGAGCAGCCTGCCTCTGAGCCTGCGTTTTTATTTGAGCTAAGAAGCTGCTGAGATGAAGAGATACAGCTGAGCTTGTGTTTAGGAAACCAGGATGTAAATACTTTGCATCATGCAGTAATTTGAGGGGGTGGGCAACCTAACAACAGCTGAAAGAGGTAAATTCTGTTCCTCTTTGTACACAACCCCATTGATTTCACAGTCTACACTTTAAGAAAATGCTGAGATCATTATGTGTCTTTTAATAGATTCTGACTCCGGAGACAAACATGTTGAGAGCTGTCATCATCAAGATGCCTGCTGTCATTGTGCCATCTTCTTAACCTAACGTAAGGAAATTCATATTTAGCGAACGAGGAAATTACTTTGGGTATGTATCATTCAAATCCTTAAGGATTATTGGCTAATTAGGAGCACAGTAATGTAAATTTGCCTTGTGTCAGGTTTTCAGGAACAGTAAAATAACATAATTAAGCAGTGAACAAAGTAGATCATTTAAGCTACTCTTCACTGACAAATGTATATGATGTCTAAATATACCATGGGCTTCTAAACTAGTAACTAATGAGAACTGACTGTACTCACTGGAAGGTCTAAACCAATGGTTTAAATGAGTAATCAAGTATGTTAGCCTAGAGTAGATAGCTGTAATTCATACTCAGTGCTGCTGAGGGGAGGGAGGGTGCTGTTTTCAAAACCTGGCTGGTGGGCACCTGTGCACAGGCAGAGGCAGCTCAGACACCACCCTCCAGACGTCCACCAGAAACCAGTGAGCATCTGCAGCCACAGCAAAGCCACGTGGAATTTCAGCCCAAAACCACACAAGGCCTTTGCATGTGTGATTGCACACGTGTTTGGGGCTTTTATGGCCTGACCCTGGTGGGTTTTTCCTGACTCAGTCCACCCTGTGTTCCCTGGGTGGTGACTTTGCATGACATGTGCTACCAGAGCACAAATTGGGGAGCAGAGTGACACGAGCCCCTGGCCCAGACCAGCCACCCACAGAGGATGATCCCTTCTCCACACAGACCCCAGCACTACCACAGCTTGCAGGAAATCATTAATGCAGAGTGCCCAGCCCAATTCTCCTCATCCAGTCCATTGCTTTTTGGAACAGCGGCTGTTTCAGTGTAAAATCCGGACCTCAGCACTGCCAGGGATGGGAACATTTCCAGCTCCATCCAGGGGCACATCCTGAACTTGGGCTCTGATGTCTTAGAGCTGATCAGCCCCATGCCTACAGGAGCAGCTCCCCAAACCAGGCAGGGGCAGAGGATTTCCTTGGAAAGCCCCTGGATGAGAAGGACTGCCTTCTGCTCAGCTCCACCTGATTTATCTCTCTTGCTCCTGGGGGTGACTGTGCTTATGGAGCATCCCCACATCCCACGATAGCTGCTGAGATACAACTGCCTGATGCTCCTGACTTCTGCTCCTCCTCACACCACAACCTCTGCCACCACCACACGTGGCAGCCTGGCAAAGCCCCTGTGTGGGCACAGCTGGGAGCAGGGACAGCCAAGGGGCAGGTTTGGCACATGGCTCTGTGCTGAGTGTTTTGGGTGGTTGCCACCTGTGAGCAGCCATCATGTCACAACTGCTCATGGGAAAACCCCTCCTGATGCTTCCCACAGTGGCAACAGTTCATGGGCCCAGCTTCCATTCTACAAACTGTGTGTTTCCAGGCTCTCTGGTTTTCCCACTCACACGTGAACTGGCTGCCCATGCACTCTGACCTCCTTCTTTCTCATGCCAGCATTAATGCTTCTTACTTCTGCAAATGACCATGACTATAGCATCCAGCTGCATCCATCACATGAAGCAATCACCTCCCCTGGCTAATTTATTGTGCACATTTTCATAGTCCAGATACTGGGAAGTGTCTTCTGGCTGCAGAAAGCCATTATTGACAGAGCTCCAGCCAGTGACAGGCACAACTGGCCAAGGGACAAGGTGGGGACAAGGTGGCATGTGGAGACTGGTGATGAGCAACACGCAATTCAATGTGAATTGTAGGTGAAGCCATTTCTTGGGTGAAATCACACAGATTACAGACATTTGTTACTGCAAACGTGGCAAGCTAAAAAACTGCTACTTGGTTACACACACTGTTCACACCACACTGATTGGTTAGTGATTATAATGAGTTCTGATGAACATATCTTATAGCTCAATATCCTTAGTTTACCTTTGATGCCTGAAAGCATCCGCACACCTGCTGTTTGACCATCTTACTATGGCTGGTTCTTAACATGTTCTGTTACTCCCAAGTACCTTCCCTTAACTTCTTGGTTTAGGGCAGTCTGTACCCCTGTCATCAAGGCTGCTGTGTTTTGAGAATGTGATTATTAAGATCCTCTCAGCATGAGGAACTTCTCCTGTCTTATGGGAACACGAGGATACTGTCAGGGCCTACGTCTTGGGTGAAGAGAGCTAGGCCGCTGGGCGGGCCTGCTGTCTTCCCCGACAGTGGCAGGGACACTCCATGCCCTTATCTACTTGACAACACTAGGTCTGAAAACATTTTAGAAGAGGCAGTTGATTACTTTTCTTGCAGGCATGAAGTGCTGGCATGCTTTGCTAACAGTGATGTCCTAACTCACATCTGAGAGGCACCCACACCCAACATCCAAGAAAGGTCTAAATCCCAAACCCTGCACCTCTGCTAATTTCAGAAAACTCTCACAATTAAAGTGTTCAAACTCATTCCTCAGGCTGCAAAGGCCTATAAATTACTTCAGGTTTCCATGCCAGAGTTGGCAATTACATTGAATAAGTCATTTACAACCGTCTTCTAATCAAAGAGATAATACATAGAATAAGTGTTTCAGAGCAATTAAATCTTTTCTTCTACCCTTAACTAAAGAAGGTTATTTTGCAGCCTCTTTGTGTTGAAATGTAACAGCACAAATATAGTGCTTTGTTATCAGTTTAAAAATTGAAACTTCTGTGTATCTTTGGTTTTTTCCCCTTCTGGATTCAAGTTAAGGAAAATTGCCTTTCGTGAGAAATGCTTCGAATTATCAAAGACTTCTTTTGAAACAAGCTGACAGAGTACAGTAGTTCCTTGCAAAGTAATTGGAATTTCTATCTAAATTGTTCTTGGACAAATTAAGAGTGCCAAATATAAGCCAGTTTTTATTGGGAAGAATTCTATTATAGTTTGTAATAAAGGAAAACTAAAGGGGAAAAAACTCAAAACAAACCATGCTACAAAATCAGTGGAGAAGTGGAAAAGTGGAAAGTATTTTAGGAAAGAGAGGGAGAGCTCTCAACCTCCTGTGATCCTTCTTAAAAACTACTTTCAATGAGCTGATTAGGAAATAAATTGTGTAAGCAGAGAAAAATTTACTTCTCAGCCTCATCAGTGATTACAGAGTAAGTTCTTTCAGTAAGTTCTTCCCTCCTTCAGAGGTAACATCCAGCTGATGGACGTGTCACCACAGCTAGAGGCTATTTTGATTTTACACACACTAGCTTTTAAATATTAATTTTGAAGCTAAAAACCTCCACCCTCCTTCCTGGCTCCTAATTCAAGCCCACTAAAGTGGAGTTGTCACCCCAAAATGAAGTCATTCCCAGCCCTCTGTGTCTAATCGCAGCGAGAGCCAGTAAAATAAATCAGCGAGGAGGAAAAGTAAAATTTGCAATAACCCGATACTACTGCCTCATCCTCCCACATCTCAGGACATAAAACTTGCTGTCAGAAGAACTCACGGCATGAGAATTAATCAAGGAACTCTTAAAATACTCCAAGCACCTTCCTCCTGATGACTAATTTGCCTTTCCTATTGCAAACTACTAATTTTTTATCTCAATCGATATGTACAAATATACCTCCCCATCAATCACCCAGGGCAAGGACAAACTTCCACTATTTATGTAATACTGACTACAAGATGAAACAAAAATTGACTACAGCTAACCTGGGCCAGCAGTGACAGCCAGGGGAGGGAGGGGAGGAGGGAGGGAAGGGGAAAGGAGGGATGGGAGCAGATGCAGTGGGCACCTCGGAGAGGAACGAGGGGCTGGCGGGAGCAGAATGCTTCATGCAGCACACATAGAATCACAGAATCACAGACTGGTCTGGGTTGGAAGGGACCCCAAGGGTCCCAGAGCTCCAACCCTCTGCCACAGGCAGGGACACCAACCTCCAGGCCTGGAGCTACACAAGGTTGCCCAGGGCCCCAGCCAACCTGGCCTTCAACACCCCCAGGGATGGGGCACCCACCCCCTCTCTGGGCAGCCCCTTCCAGCCCCTCACCACTCTCTCTGCAAAGAACTTCCCCCTAATATCTAATCTAAACCTTCCTTCCTTTAGCTTTAATCCATTCCTCTTTGTCCTGCCATTGTCTACCCTTTTAACAAGCTGATTCCCCTCCTGTTCCTCTGCTCCCTTCAGGGACGGGGAGGCTGCAGTGAGGTCCCCCCACAGCCTTCTCTTCTCCAGGCTGACCGAGCCCAGCTCCCTCAGCCTCTCTCCGTAGGGGAGCTGCTCCAGCCCTCTGAGCATCCCCGTGGCTCCTCTGACCCCTCTCCACCAGCCCCACATCTTCCTTGTGTTGGGCCCCAGCTCTGGACACAGGACTCCAGCTGGGGAGGGCAGAGCAGAGAGGGACAATCCCCTCCCTGTCCCTGCTGACACACCAACATGGCATGCCCAGAGCAGTGGTAGACACCCCATCCCTGAGGGCATTCAAGGCCAGGTTGGACAGGGCTCTGAGTGACCTGACCTAGGTGAAGATGCCCCTGCTCAGTGCAGGGGGTTGGACTAGATGAGGTTTAAAGGTCCCTTCCAACCCAAACTACTCTGTGCTTCTACGATTCTATGATTTCAAGATCCATTGGCTGAATCACCACTTTAAAGCCACTTTTGGCATAGACTCCCCCACTAATCTCACCAAATCCACATACATACTGGTGCTGCTCAGAGCAAACAGAGCAACAGGCACAAAAGGACTGCCACTAGCCCAAAAGGAGACAAACACAGCAAGGATCAGCTTTAGTGACTGCTTTGGATGTGCTGTGTTTTGGAGGTGGGCTGATGGACTTCAGTAGGACAGCACCTGTGAGAAAGTCACATTATTAAGGTTATAGATGTGCTTAATTACCTCCATGAAATATGGTCCAATTTGTTAATTTAAGTGAGCAAAGTAGTAAATCATGTTAAATACTATGGCACCATGGTACTGCTTCTGAGCAAACCTGATTTCATGTAAAATGACAAGTTTAATGTTGGAATTGAGGATTTTCACTCTCCCCCTTCTGTGGCACTCACACACAGTTTTCTCCACCACAAAAAAACAGAAGCAGCACAATTTTAAGGGGATAAACACTGACCTCCATAAGACAAGGCAGAGACCTATATGTGTATATAGATCCACGCCTGTTTCAGACCCAGGAAATGTATTTCCCTAATCCTTCTGATGCTAATCAATTCAGCTCATTAAACCCTGGCTAAGAATTTAAAATCAGAGATAAGTTTTCACATATTATGGAAACAAAATAAAACAACAAAATAACCCCACACAACAAGGGAAACTCTCCCCATTGCATGTCTTTCCCTCTCCATCACAAAAAAGCTCGAGAGACTCTAGATTTGATTCTTGGTACTACTAGTCAGATTGGTTTTATTAATTAAGACAAGGAACTTATTGGAATTTACCTTGAAAGACCACACAAGGTACTTTATTAGAATAATCTCCCTATAAAAAATAGAAACAAAAAAGTGTAATTGCGATTCCTGTGATGCCAGTGTCAGAATAGATTATTGCACCCACACTGCTCACCCACCAAATACCTCTGGCAAAGCAAAGCACCCCTGTCTGGTCTCCTCAAGTGAAGGAATTTTATAAATGGAATAAAAAAAAATAATAATTCTAGAATCCCAGACTGGTCTGGGTTGGAAGGGACCCCAAGGGTCACAGAGCTCCAACCCCCTGCCACAGGCAGGGACACCAACCTCCAGGCCTGGAGCTACACAAGGTTGCCCAGGGCCCCAGCCAACCTGGCCATGAACACCCCCAGGGATGGGGCACCCACCCCCTCTCTGGGCAGCCCCTCCCAGCCCCTCACCACTCTCTCTGCAAAGAACTTCCCCCTAATATCTCCTCTCACCCTTCCCTCCTCCAGCTTCACTCCAGCCCCTTGTCCTGCCAGTCTCTGCCCTTTAACAAGCTGATTCCCCTCCTGTTCCTCTGCTCCCTTCAGGGACTGGGAGGCTGCAGTGAGGTCCCCCCACAGCCTTCTCTTCTCCAGGCTGAACCAGCCCACATGTGAATCCTCTACAAGTTGTAAACAAGATACTAAATACTCCCAAATTTGAATTGCTTGAATGATTCTCATCCGTTGAAGCACATTTCAGGGGGTGTTGTACCTGCCAACAGAAAACCAGGCCAGAAGCTTTGCAGTTCAACAACTGATGCCAGCCTACGGCTTGGAAAAGCCAAGGAAGACAGCTAAATCAAACCCTTGTCCCCTAATTTCATACCCCAGTGAAAACCCAGTCCCTTTTCCATGCTCAGAAGGTGTAAACCCTACTTTGGGAAGGAGTCCCTCCGCTCAGCCTGATGTGGAAGCGCCCCGCTCAAATTCTCATTCACATACACAATATCAGACAGCATTGTGTCTTTAAGATTATTAGGCTATGCTGAATATTAATTTAGCTCTGTGCTTACAAAATGACTAACTCAATCAGTGAATTTATTGGAGACATATTTAAGAAGGGGTATTTATGGATTAGGCGCAGATTTTAGAAATGAAATGGGAGACAATCTAACAAATCTATCAGGAATAAGATCAACAACTTAAAGTTTAAACCAATCATCTTGAGTATATATTTGAACTTGGATATGCAGATGTGGTGCACAAGTCCCAATGGTTCAGCAATACACTCAAAGGATCAACAGCCCTATAGACAGCTAAATTACTCGGAAAGCCAGGGAATTTATCAAACATGAATTTCAAAGTGGATTCTAGCCTGCAGGAAAAAATGGAAGTGCCCATTAATGTACATACAAAATAAATGTTGTCTGCAAGCTCATTCAACTATTTATTTTTGACACAGAACTGGCTAAAAGATTTTTAATTTACATAAAAAGGTACAAAGACTGTAACCCCTTTGATGGAGGAGATGGGAATAAATATCATGCAAAAGAGGGTTTGTTTGTTTTTTAAAGAAGGACTAACAACCTCACAGGTACAACACAAAGGAATAATTTACGCTCTTTCACATCTATTAGTGCATTATTTATAACTAACACCAATTTGAGAATGTTAGCATTAAGTATGTTTCTCACATGTAGAGGAAATTCTTACAAACTGATCATATATTATGGATGAAAATTGTAATAGCTACACTGAAACTAGTTAAAGGAGACATGTCCGAATGGGATGAATACTGAAGTACACCAGAGCCCTTGCTAAGTTAGGTGCTGCCCAACTAAGTGTTTAATTTACTGACCAAATTTAATATACTGACCAAAGAAAAAATAATAAAAGAGTTAAATTCATGTATTGTTGACAGATCATGTATTAAAAATATATATATAAAATGTTTGAATAATTAAATATTTCACATCCAAGATTAAAAAAATATAAAAGTCATTGAATCATCCTCTGGCCTTTCAGAACCAAGACCCTGCTTTGTCTGTACAGAGGGAGAGGCTGAGCATCGTTTAAGCCAGAATAAATGACACATAAATTATGTATCCTAAACTTATGATTAGATATTTTAAAATAAAATACATACTTCACCCCTAAATTAAATAATCCTAAATCCTTCTAACAATTTTAAGATGTGGCCCAACATAAGCTTGGCCAAACCAGCACTCAGAGGAACATATCCCTCTTTCAGAAGAAACTCATTAACTCTGTTGTAATTCATGGGATTTATATCCTCGGTCTTGTGACTCAGGGAGTTTTTTTAAAGCCTCAGCCTACTTGAACCAAGTTGCTGTGTCTGTCTCTCAGCTTTTACTAAGGTTTAAATCAAGTCCTTAACCCTTTCCAGAACCAAATCACCAGATTAAGGGTACTTATCTTTCCTAGTAATATCAGATTTCCCTCTTCATTTTTAAAAACTTGTGACTGACAATACTGTGCTTCATGAAAATGGGATGGCATCTAAGGATTTTTTACTCACACCAGAAATACTCTTTCCATTCAAAGCAGGATCCATCAGCAGAGACCTGCTTGAAGACTCCGCTGCTGAGATCACTAACCCGGAGCTCAGGTGTGTGAACAAAGCCTCACGTAAGGCTTTGCAGAACAGCATTTCTGCACCACCAAGTTGTTGAAATGCTTCATTTTTTTAAATAATTTGGCAATGATACAGATGTAGTTGCATGTTAAAGGATGCCTGCCTGGCACGGTGGGGCAAGGGATGGCCAAGCTCGAGTGAAAGGGGCTGGAGGCAGCAAGATTGCATCAGCACGTCCCTCATTGTGGGGACCTGAGCCTTCTGACACTAATTATGGAGGAAGACATAGGGAAGAAACACTTCTTACCCTTTCAGTCCAAAAGTTAAGCACCAAATAACTCCATCTCTGCAACGCATGTATCACCACGCAGTAGCCCTATTCCCCAACGGCGCTGAAACAGGGTAAAAGTAGAAACAAGGACACAAACTATAGCAGCTATAGAACCATAGAATCACAGAGTCAGAGAATGGCAGGGGTTGGAAGGGACCCCAAGGATCACAGAGCTCCAACCCCCTGCCACAGGCAGGGACACCAACCTCCAGGCCTGGAGCTACACAAGGTTGCCTAGGGCCCCATCCAACCTGGCCTTGAACACCTCCAGGTACAGGGCATAGCTATCCCAACAGGCCAACCTGCACGTGGAAACCCATATGGTGTGTGCAGACCTCTCTGTGAGGCAGTACAAACTGCAGCCAGATTATATCTGAATTTGTTTTATAAACTCCCACTGGGGACTCTCCCAATTTACTCAGTTTCCTCATAAACAAGAGGGTGCTCACTTGCATGTTAAAGTTTGCAACATACTGGAAGACATTTGTATGTAGGACCTGAGTGGGAGAAAACAGGCTTTATTACTTTATAATACATCACACATAATAAATATTTGTTTAACAAAGCCTGTGTGAACTTCATGCATTAATCAAAATTGAGTGTGGCATGACTTGTATGATTAACTCAAACGTCATATTCCAAATGATAAATAAACTAATATTAACCTCAAGTGTTCATTAATAATGCAGGTTCTCAATAGTTCACAAACACACTGATACAGTTAATTGAAGGATCACATTTTTAAAAAAAATATTCATAATTAGAGTTTCAATACTCCATTCATTCAGGATCCAAAGCAGTGAAAAGCCCCTTCCAAGTGCTCTCCAAATTGAAGCCTGTTGCTTCTTCTCATTGGGCTCTTGATGTGCTTGCAGAAGCACATGGGGAAATATGACACTAACATGGAAATAAACATCATTATCTTTTCTGAAGGGAGGACTTCTTTGCTTCAGAAGAAATCCCATCTCAGCAAAGATCTCAGCTTTGACCACCAGCTTCTGAGAAACCTAATCTGGTAGTCCATAGCCTTAAAACCAATATGAAATTCACCTTAGAGGCACTGCAGAATCAAACTGCAAAGAAGTATTGATATTATCCTAGATGAACATTGCACATGGCTGGTACCTGTCCTGAGAGCTCAGGAATGGAGCCTCCTCTCAGGAAAAAAAGCCAACAAAGCAACAAAACAAACAGCAAACTCCCAGAAAACCAAAAAACCACCACAGTTCCTGCTCAGAATTGTACTGGGAACCTGTTTATGAGCAGCAGAGCATTGCTGCCCACCAGCACCCATCACGGGGCCACGAGACAGACCATGGGCAGCATGGGCGAGGGTCGGCTGCAGCTGGGAACAAGCTTTTGCTTTTCTACCTCAATAAGCCAGCATTTATCCAATTTAGGAGAATGAATGACATTGTGAACTCCTCTGAGACTGGGCAATAAACGTGTGTGAGTCCTGCAGCGGACCAGACCCAGAGAAGTGATTTTAAACACATTGTACCACCAAACCGCTGATGTTTCAGGGCGAGGGGCATCCCTGGCTCTTCTTGTCTGCCCTCTCCTCTCTGAAGCGTGGCTTGGTAACTAACAACAGTGAATGATTTTGGCAAAGATGATTGCTTTTGAGCCAAACTCTGTGGTCCTTCAGAATCCAAGTATGTAGCTGGTTATGAAAACCCACATGCAGCCCATCGTGACCCGGTGCCTTCGGGCTTGTAAGCAAAGTGCAAGCCAATCACACCGACCAGCTCAAGCAGTCAGCACTCCCCCTCCACAAAAGAAACTGAAGCTTTGCTGTGAATTTGTTTTTCTTCCAACAAATAGTCCCCACAATAAACTCTTTCATTAGAACACTGGTTAAAAAAAAAAATAATCAAATACTTATTGTAAAGGGAGCAAGTCAGTTTGCCAAATCAAATGCCTTTTAAAATCTGAGCATAAGCCCTTGGGTGTCAGATGCTACCCAAGTTTTTGTCTACACCCAGTTGGTACACGCACATATATGCATAACCATGGCATTCTTTGCATCTCACAGCATGAGCTGTATGGAATTTATCACACCCATCAGTATCCAGAATCGAGGCAGAAACACAAGTAAATGACATCCTGGCTACACTATATTTTATGCCTTGTTTTTATTTCCTTTACTTGCCTTTCAGTGTAAACAGTAGATGTTGTTATAAGAGGTCAGTTTTATATGCTGGTGCACCACCGAACTGTTTAGGTTTAAAATGACACTACTGTTTAAGACCCAGTAATTTTCAGAACATATGATTTACTGCTCTGGCACTCTATAAGCCTCATTTCATACCTCCAAGAATGAACTAGTCAAAGTGTTAAATAAACATGAAGTATAAGGCTTGTTTTCTTTCCAAAAGTGCAAGCACTGTGTTACTCTAATGATTAAATATTGTTTAAATATACAACTGAGTGACTAGTTTCACAGTCGATTCTTTCCCTGTGCTTCATTTTATGTATTAATTATTTTGTGTTCAGACAAAGGCTTTAATTAAGAAGCATAAAGAGTTTCTGAAGAGTGAAAAAGTAATGGTTTCATCTGCATTAAACTGATTATAAACAGTCACATTCCTGAAGAAAAAAGGCATCAGGGGAAAGGAAAAAAAAAAAGGAAAAAGAAAAAAGTCATAACTAAGCCCAAATCTGTTAGAGGGGAACGGACCTGATCCTGTCCTGCACTCAGCTCCAAAGGGCCCAGGGCACAGCAGCCCCATGTACCATCATCCAGCAGATGATGTCTGAGCTAAAGGCACATGCATGAGCCCAAAAATCTTCATCATGTGGAAGGTAACCTGTTACTGAGGGTGTGGAGCCACATGCATCCTGCATCCCACTGGTCCCTGCCCTCAAGGGATTTCAGACCCACCAGCCTTCAGATGACTTTTAAAACTCAGATATTTAGTAAAGTACCATAAGCTGTGATGCTCCCAAGATAAAGCAGAAACCCAGTCACCTCACTGCTGTTCTGTGAGCCTTTCTTTTAGAAATCACCTATGGGAACAGAGTACTAAACTCAGACCCTTGCTCCAACAGATCCTTAAAAGCAATTTTTAAAAGCAGGAGATTAGTACAACTATTTAATGCAAAGTGATACAGGCCATTAAATCCCCAGAAAGGTCTGTGCTGCAGCAAGAGCCTCTCACAAATATCAGCAGCATCAGTGGAAGGAAAATCCCATGAGGGAAAGGTACCCATGCAACATCTTCCATGATACCCATCCTCCAGAGAAGGGCTTTGAGGTTGGTGCTTTCCAGGTTTTTAAACACAGGATTTTGAGAAAATGCATTTTTTTAATAGCCATGTTAAAAAAAAAAAAAAAAAGAAGAAGGAATCTTTTAATTTTAAGTGCAAGAAAAGATGTTCAGTCTGGGTTTTGACACTGCAGGCCTGATACCAAACTTACTGAAGTTTATTGGAAGTCATCCCACTGACTATAAAGCACTTGGCATCAAAGCCTGTTTCTGGAAATTAAAATTACACATGTAAAGTCATAGTACATTATAGACTGATGTTAACAGTGATTTAAATTCCCTCATCTACAACCCTGTTCCCAGATGCTTATAAATTTGCCAAACCTCATTTCAGACTGAAAAACCTCCTTTTGTGATCACACCTGTGACAGGATTAATTTATTGGAGGTTTTGCCTTTTTCATTGATCAGTGGAGTTTCCAATCAGGATGGCTCCCTGCCTGCCAGGAACCAAACCCAGCCCTGAAACAGCCCCAAAACAGCCCTGAAACAGCCCCAAAACAGCACTGTAGGGCTGCTGCTGCCATGGGCAGCACCACCCGCCTCTGGACCAGGAGGATGCTGAAGCTCCTCAATGGAAAAAGGTTCCTAGAGTGGACAGAGGTGCTTCCTCCTCAGTTTTCTGTCTTGGTGATCTTAAGTCAGACCCTTCACATCATCTGAATGTAGGAGGGGGGGTGTTCTGCAGCATAATACAGCTACACCTTGTAACAACAGTCACATCCCCCAGCTCTGACACGGCTGAAGATCGAGGATCTGTAGGGAAATGCAGAATCAAGAGCCACCAGACACCAGGTTACAGTTCATCAGAATTTGCAATTGAAGTATATGATGACTGAGAAAGATGTAGATGTGTTGGGAAACCCTATCTTCTATCCAGTTCATCTGCAGGCTGGTTAATTAAAGCCTCCATCATTCAGCATAAAGAGGGAGTGTAAAAGACAGTTATCAAGTGAGCGCTGCCTTATGCTGATGCAATTTGTAACCCACACCATTAAAAATAAGCAAGCCTTTGATTTTTGGGGTTCACATGTAGCCCAGCAAGTGTGGCTTCCTGGCATGAATCCGCCCTGGGCTGCCAGCCTGAGGTGCTGGGATCTACAGAGATGCAAAAGACTTTTCCATGTCAAAGTGCAGATAATCACACACAAAAGAAATGGGGGAAAAAAATCAGTTATTCACTCTTTTCCATGATGTTGAGAATTCTCTATGAAATCACCAAGAAAAAAAAAAACCCAAACAGCATTCCCACTAAACTTGCCTTTTTATAGACACAGCATCTCAAAGCTATACAGGAGAAAACTGCATCCTAGGATGCACAGGGTGCTAAGGATGTTCCCCTGTGCTGGAAAAAATATTGGAGGGAAGTTTTAAGTGCCCTACCTGATGCAATAAAAACACCAATATAGTATGTCCTAAACTTTGTATTCTTCATTTAACAAAAGACACTGCCACAGATAAATATCACAACAGATTTGTTAATGCTGCACTATTGGCAGCTAAAAACAGATCGCTGTAGACTGGAAGACTGAACAACTGCCAACTGGTAATAAATGGATGGCTCGGCCTAAGGATTTACTGCCAGTGGGGGGAAAAAGGAGAGCTGTGTGCACAGAAATAAACTGAAAGAATTGAAGAAAACACAAAATTTCTTCCAGGCTTCCTTCAAAATACAAATTGGTTGGCAACAGCCAGGGGAAAGAAGGAGAAACACCTAATGATCTGCAGAAACCTGCTGGGCTGCTCCTCTGCCCTGTGCTGCAGCAATACCCAGAGGCAAGACTTCCCAAATAATGCTAAAAATATTAAAAGTTTTATTTATAAATAAAAATTGCTGGTGGGGCTGGTCCCCCTGGGCATGGGCTGCGCCCTCCAGGCCTTGTGATGTAAGGCTTTGAGTGGATTTGAGGACTTCTTCAGCTCTTCCAAAGGCTCACAGTCTTTGTTGGCACAGGAAGAGTCCTTTGGCGTGCGCTGAGGTGCCACCGGTGCGTGAGGGCATCTTTAAACCCGGCTTTGGGGGTTATGTATAGAAATACAGCTGGTGTTTCCTTGGCTGGCCTTGCCATTTCATGCCTTATTACTTCTTCTCAATATGAAGATATGCATATCTACACGTTGAATATACATATATGCATCTAATTACACTCAGATTAAGAAAGCTGAGCTGCCCTGCCTGTGCTGCGCTGCGGGATGGGTCGACGAGTTCCTCCTCTCTAACGAGCTCTAAAATGAAGATGCCTCAGAGGGAGTTTAAAAATATTAATGACTGAAGCACCTTCTCAAGACTGACTTCTGAGGTTCTGAGTTATTCCTCCACCACGGTGAGGACTGTGCCTTGCTGGGACTATGGCTTGCTCAAATGGCACGGCAGGGCAGAGAGAGGGAGTTGTCCCCAGCAGAGAAGACATGCTGTGTGGATTGGGAGTTAGATCTGGGGGCATATGCTGAGTGCATTTTTCAATGGGATTTCAGGACAAAAAAAGAAATCTAAATGGTCAGGAGAAGGAACAGCACAGAGTTGTACCCAGTTCTCCCTTGTGGATATGGAGGTGTAATCGATAGAGCAATGCTGGCAGAGACACCCAGCATCATGGACTGGTGGGGGTTGGCAAGGACCTCTGGAGATCATCCTGTCCAGCCCCCCAGAGCAGGGTTCCCTCGAGCAGGCTGCACAGGACAGTGCCCAGGATTGTGGGGTTGGAATGTCTCCAGAGATGGAGACTCCCCAACCTCTCTGGGCAGCCTGGCCCAGGGCTCTGCCACTGTCCCAGCAAAGAAGTTCTTTCTCAGGATTAGGTGGAACTTCCTCTGCTCCAGTTTGTGCCCACAGCCCCTTGTCCTGTCCCTGGGCACCCCTGAACACAGCTTGACACATCCTCCTGAGCCCACCCCTCAAGGGTTTCTCAGCACTGAGAAGATCCCCCTCAGTCTTCTCTTTTCCAGGCTGAGCAGCCTGTGCCAGAGATGTTCTCATCCCCTCAGCATCCCTGTAGCCCTTTGCTGTCTGCTCTCCAGTAGCTACCTGCCCTTCCTGACCAGCACCACACATGATATTCCAGATGAATACAGTTGATATAAAGTGTCTTATTTTCCTAGAGCACTAACTAGACCTATCAGGTAAGAATTTCTGTGTGGCACATTATTGATTTTCACATACCACATAATAATACTTTCAGGACAAGACACACAACTGTCTGTCACAGGCAAAGTTACCAACCCAGACTGAAGTCCCAGTGAAGAAGACCAGTTCACACAGAAGGTCTGGAGCAGCACTAACAGACCCTGCTATCTCTTTTTAAAAGGAAAAAAAAAATCATCAAAAAGAAGAAAAAGTTCCCCAGCAAACTGAGAGAGATGAACTTGATAATTACTTGGAACCAAATTAATATCAGGATGGCTGCCATTATTCTCTGAGGACAACCATTTCATCTATTGTGCAGGTGTACTCTTGGAGAGTGGATCATGCTGATGAAAGACTGCAAGAATTTCAATGACACCTTGAGGGATCTTATGAATAAAATATCAAAAATGGACATCTCCTTTGTATAGGAAAATTTTAATGCAAAAACTGTAAGAGGTTTATAAGTTACACCAAGAAAATAAGGAAGGTTTATTCTCTCTTTGGCTGGAGACAGGCAGATATTGCCAAGGCAAAGTTCTTCACAGCCACAAGAGGCTCTACTTTCAAAAGCCTGTCTCACCTCTGTGTCCGACTCTTCTCTAAGCAGATTAACTACAGACTCATAAACCAATAAAACTACAGAGTGACCCTTTCTCCTCCAAGGCCTGAAAATGGGGAGAGGCACACGAGCGGGTTGGGGTACAGGATCAATCAAAGCTCTGCTCTCTCACTGGGCGCTCCACGGGACAAGGGAACGGAGGAGAAGCACAGCAAAAGTGGATGTGATGGCATTTAAGGAGTAACAGCTTTGTTCTCAAGGAAGGAGAAAACAGCAATCAAGGGGAACAAACTTAGAGAAATCCACAACCAAATGACTGCTAAAGATGTTAACTTGGCTGAGAGAAACCTCTTTCCTGCCCTAAATTTCATCTGTACCGTGCCAAAGTGATGAGCATCAATTTGGATATACCCAATGGTTTGGGGCAGCAAGTACCTATGCTCATCCCATCGTTTCCCTCCAATAAGGGATGTTTTGGATGTGTGGGGAGGGAGAGGCTGGACAACCTCTATGGTCGTCAGGGCAGGACAGGAATATGGCTGGGATGGATGCCAGCTGCAAGCAGAGGACATTACATGAAGCCACGTGGCAGCAAGACTCTCCCCTGCTGAGAGCACTGGAGATGTTCACCTAGAAACCCCCATGAGCCCTGAGGTGCACTTCCCATGATACCTGCACAAATCTCATCTGCCCCTCTGTCTGTCAGGTGTTTAAGCTTTGTCACTTTGGGAGGGGTGGGGTGAGGAGAAGACAGCGTGGGCTGTGTCAAGATTGAAGCATTTGGGGGGATGGACCCAATGATCTCTTGAGGTCCCTTCCAACCCCTATGATTCCGTGACATCTGGCACAGCACATCCAGTGCTGCCAGAGCAGAGAGTCCACGGTTCAAGGGATCATTCTGGAAGGAAGAGTGGTTTCTACAGCTGCAGCCAGATCTCTGACATCAGCTCAGCGTGCAGCAGGCACCTGGGCTGACAGCAAAGCTGCTGTTTAGCCTGGAGAAGAGGAGGCTGAGGGGAGACCTTCTCACCACCTACAACTACCTGAAGGAGGGTGCAGAGAGGTGGGCGATGGTCTCTTCAGCCAGGGGACAGGAGATGGGACAAGGGGCAATGGGCTCAAGCTGCCCCAGGGCAGGGTCAGCTCAGCTGGGAGGGCAAAGTTCTTCCCTGGCAGAGTTGTGGGGCTGTGGCACAGGCTGCCCAGGGAGGGGCTGAGTCCCCAGCCCTGGGGGTGTTTAACAGAGGGGAGATGAGGTACTCGGGGATATGGCTTAGCTTAGGAAGGGATTGGTTGGACTTCATGTCCTAGGGAGCTGCTTTGGCAGGGGGGTTGGACCCGATGATCTCTCGAGGTCCCTTCCAACCCCTACAACTCTATGATTCTATGATCTTCAAAGGTCTTTTCCAACCCTGTGATTCTGTGTTCTGTAAGTATGTCATGGGACAGGGATGGAGAGAGGAGGAGCGGGAAGCCAGCGGCGCAGCCTCCCGGGGAGCAGAAGGGAAGGGCAAACACGGTGCCTCTCACCACCGTGGCTCACTGCTCTTCATTTTCCTTCCACGGACACGACCACCTGCTCTCCATCCCCGTAAAATCCCAGGTAGCGGCGCTGGGCTGCGCCTCCCCCCTCCCCTCAGCCTGTTCCTCCGGCGAGGAGACTGGCACAGGCATTATGCAGCCCGGCTGCTGGGACCGGCAGCGGTGAGGATGTCTATGTTCGCCTGCTAATCTGCATGGCGGCACTTTACGTCGGGTAAGCTGTTTAGGTTCAAGGGTGTTTCACTAGCACAGCTTATTGGGGACTGCATTTTCTCCAGGGTACGAGCCAAGCTCTACATCAAAGCCTGATTGAGCAGAAAATATGTGCTAATGTTCACAGCAGTACTCTATTATAGTATAAGTATGCTTGTAAATATTCACTACATGTTATTACGCCATTTGAACCAAGAATATTGCAGGGTTAAAGGTCAGCCCTAATGCTCTCTCAGGAGGCAGCAGTTTTGAATATAACCAAATGGGATAATGGTCAGGAATACCCAGAGGGGGCAATGTAGCACATCGTAAAGAATTGTGCTGCGAGTTTTAAGTTTTCAGGACAACAAAGATGCCAACGAGATGGCTCATAAGCAGTCATTATTAATGGAATGACAAGGGTAATGTTAAGCAGGATGTCTTTACTATAATAAATCTTGTCCCTGCGCCATTAGTAGTCCTTACAACTGCAAATAGCAGTTAGGTTATAACCTAACATGGCAGAATTTTATCCTCTCAATCTCTAATGTATTTTATAATGCTGTTAAAGTCAGGAATAGCAACTGTTTAAGCTCACTTAATCTGTGAGAAGTTTAAACACGAATTTTAAATGCGAAATCTGCTTTGATAGTAGTTTCTCTTAATTAAATAGATGAAGTAGCTCTTTCTAAGCATACACTGGGCTGTACTAGAGGGTCTGGGGAACACTGTTGAATTTAAAACGTTAAATATTTTCCTTCAGATGTAACTCTTGCATTCTAAAAAAGAGACAGTTTTGTTTTAATTTTAAAAGCTATTTCTAAATTCGTTTAAGGAATTTTTCTGTTGATATAATAGTGTGATTTGCCATTATGGAAGTAAAATACTTTTTTTTTTTCCTTGAAACAAACTCTTTTGGGAAAATAAATTTTTCTTTTCTTTTCTTTCCTTTCCTTTCCTTTCCTTTCCTTTTCTTTTCTTTTCTTTTCTTTTCTTTTCTTTTCTTTTCTTTTCTTTTCTTTTCTTTTCTTTTCTTTTCTTTTCTTTTCTTTTCTTTTCTTTTCTTTTCTTTTCTTTTCTTTTCTTTTCTTTTCTTTTCTTTTTTCTTTTCTCTTTTCCTTTCTTCTCTTTTCTTATTGTCTTTCTTTTTTCTCTTTTCTTATTGTCTTTCTTTTTTCTCTTCTCTTCTCTTCTCTTCTCTTCTCTTCTCTTCTCTTCTCTTCTCTTCTCTTCTCTTCTCTTCTCTTCTCTTCTCTTCTCTTCTCTTCTCTTCTCTTCTCTTCCCTTTCCCTTTCCCTTTCCCTTTCCCTTTCCCTTTCCCTTTCCCTTTCCCTTTCCCTTTCCCTTTCCCTTTCCCTTTCCCTTTCCCTCTTTTTCCTTTTCTCTTTCCAAAAAAGCAAAGCAAAACAATGGTTCTATTCATGAAAAATGGCATAATTCCAGACTGACATATTATGATCATTCAGACTTTGATCCAAAGACAATATCTTACCTTCAAAGTCTTTCTACAAGTCTTAGAGAAAGCAGCATTACAATTTTAAAGACTAAAATAAATAAATAAGCAAATGGAATGGTGTTATGGAAGAGCAATTATTCATCTTATTGTATCAAATTTGGGTATTTCGAATGGATTCTGAATCTTGGCTAAATGTTTTATAAATATTTAAACAGCTTCACTGCTAGCTATCCATTTCACCTGCTTTGTTTTCCTTCTACTGATCTTCCAGAAATAGCTATGGAAATCACCAGTTCAATCAAGTCTGTGTAATACTGTGGCAGACCCGTCATTGCATCATGATAGATTGAACCCAGAGTATTAATCAGGAGTCAGCAGAGTATTAGCTAATATGATCGGGACCATCTCCAACCATTCTGGTGTTCTACATCGTCCTTGACAACCTTTCCTTGCCAGCAAGCCCACGGAACCTCTAAGTGAAACCTGAAAATCAGCAAAATGAAGGAATCGTAATGGTTCTTGCGTTTCCTTTCCAAAAAATCCCAATATTTGGAATGTATTTTACATGGTTAAAAGTCTGGGAAAATAAAGACAATTTAAATGTCTGGCCCTTGCCTTATTCTACCCATCCGTGCTGGCACTGACACATGACCCACCAGATCCTGCTTCCCAAAGCTGTCATCTCTGAGATCCCATACCTCCCACTGGCAATGGTGGAGAAGAGCAATTGGATTTGGCTCTCATCCTTCAAAGACGCTGACATCGCCTTTGCTGCAGATGAGCATTCCCAAGAATTCTCCGAGGGACTCTTTGTAGCATTGGCCTTCTGCACCCTCTGAATAGAAGCTGCTCATGTTCTGTTACTTCAATTTAATTTACCATTTATTTAATGTTAGCAATCCTAAATGCAAGATAGCTATTGCACACCCAAAATTAAAGCTGAGAGTAGTTTTGACACAGGACACGTACACAGGAAGTCTGATAGCATCTTGTAGATCCATCCTTTTTAACCTGCGTCATTCAATGATGACAATGAAGAGTGACATAAGTGGGCTAAAGTCCTGATGTCATAGAATCATAGAATCACAGAATCCCAGACTGGTCTGGGTTGGAAGGGACCCCAAGGGTCCCAGAGCTCCAACCCTCTGCCACAGGCAGGGACACCAACCTCCAGGCCTGGAGCTACACAAGGTTGCCCAGGGCCCCAGCCAACCTGGCCTTGAACACCCGCAGGGATGGGGCACCCACCCCCTCTCTGGGCAGCCCCTTCCAGCCCCTCACCACTCTCTCTGTAAAAAACTTCCCCCTAATATCTAATTTAAACCTTCCCTCCTTTAGCTTTAATCCATTCCTCTTGTTCTGCCATTGTCTACTCTTTTAAAAAGCTGATTCCCCTCCTGTTCCTCTGCTCCCTTCAGGGACGGGGAGGCTGCAGTGAGGTCCCCCCACAGCCTTCTCTTTTCCAGGCTGACCCAGCCCAGCTCCCTCAGCCTCTCTCCGTAGGGGAGCTGCTCCAGCCCTCTGAGCATCTTTGTGGCTTCTCTGACCCCTCTCCAACAGCCCCACATCTTTCTTGTACTGCGGGCCCCAGATGTCACCAGAGGATGGGGACTCACAGAGCTTTTCTTCTACATGATCTCAGCCTTGGCTCAATGAAAAGACCTTGCAGGCAAAGTCAGAGACACACACAAGAAGAGACTTTCCTCAAACACAAGAACACTTTTAAACACAACAGAAAACTTAAGCCTCAGCTGTTTGGGCCAGTGCGAGGGGCCTTCTTGCCATCCAGAAACCATGGCTGATGGCATGGTTTTGCTCTATCTTAAACCAACTGCATTTCTTCTCTCCCACAGACACACTCCCATGAGTTTTAACACCAGTCAGTGGGGTATATACACCAGCCTCCTTTGCATACGTGCAGAGCATCACACAGGCAAGAGGAAAAGGTTGCCACCATCTACCCTGAAGCGGAAGCCAGGGCCCAGCCATTCACACGTGCTGTAAACTCAGTACCTGAGAAAAGCCCCAGCCCCAGGGGGGGTTTAATCTGCTATTAAATATTTTGACACTCAAAGGATTTAAGTAGCCAAGTGCAGTGCACTAAACCAGTCCCATGGGTAAAGAACAAACTTAAACTAGATGTTTTGAGAGCCCCAATGTCTGAGAGGAACTCCTGTCCTCAGTGATCACTGTGTTAGGATTGTTTAAGTCCTGCCACTGTAAAAGATCTTTGTTGGGATCTTTATTTTTAGAAACTAAAAGACTTTAACGTGCTACCTCTCCATCCAACTCTTGGGCACTTCATGGGCCTCCTCTTTGCTCAGTTTTTGGGTAACTGGGATGGCAGATCGGGACCCTGACCCCAGGTGAGTGCCCTGGACCCAGCAGAGGTGCAGGAGCTTGTCCAGGCTCAGCTGGGCAAGCTGATATCAAGCTGATCTCCTCCCTCTTCAGTCAGGACCCAAACATGCGGCCCACATCATCCCTGTCACAGACCCCTCCCAATATACTGTTTCTTTCACAGTAAAAGGCAGCCAGGTCTGAAGGCTTGGAGTTCAAACCCAGACTGTGTATCATTAGAGTAATTACAGAGTTAACTGGTTACTTGTTGGGTTTGGGGAATTTTAATTTTTTAAAGGATGCATAGAGATATCATCATTTCAACACCATCCTTGAGCTGTCAAAGTGGAGTCCTTACCAGCAGTTTTTATTTCACAGAATTACAAAAATAAAATCACACCAGAAGTTTGATGAAAGGATTGAGCAAAGGGGTTCAGCCACCTCCAGCGCGACTTCAAGCTGACCCCAGTCCTTCCCAGGCTTCCCCTTGTCTGTCTCTCTGCCCAGCACCTCTCACAGGTTGTTATGACCCCCCTCCCATGGCAAGGAGCTGCTGGCATGTCTTGCATGGCAGGAGTGAGCAGACCAGCCAGGAGAGGCAGGCAGGAGCCGGACAGGCACCGCAGATCCGCTTTTCCCACCCAAATGCAAAGCAGAGCGCCGAGTGCTCCAGAGGTCTGCTCTCTGGTGAGGTTCAACATTAAGATGTGACAAGCTCCTTATATACAAGAGGATAAATGATATGCAAAGTCCATACTCTTTGTTCTGACAAGTGTCCAGAGGGAAAATTCTTGAGATAAAGCTGTAGCTTTCTAAGGCACAAGGGTAGGGTGGGCAGAATGAAGATTTTATCAAAGAAGTTGAGCGTTGAAACACTAAAAAACACCACATTGCCTTCTCTCTGCACCTTTCCACCCTCCTCAGCACGGTGCCCTTACCTCCCACCCAGCCATTTGTCATCGCTGAGCATCACCCCAGCCTATTGGGAGAGGGGTTTTCTCTCTGTTTTTTTAGTAGCTAAATATCTACAGAAAAAGATCACCACATAAAAAGTCCTCTTTTTCTGCCCCTCTGAGGAAAGACTCAAGAGCTGGTATTATTTCTACCTGGCCCTGGTCTCATGTGGAAAGACCACTCTGTGTTTCTGAGTGACCAGCGATGGGGCAAAGACCTCTGAAATCCCTGCCATGAGACACAGAGCCTGGCTGGACACCCACCTTTCCTCTCTATTCCAAATCCTCACAGCAGAGAGACAGAAAGGGATGGAGAGAAACCAGACTATTTCAATAAAACTGCTCAGTAGAGACCAGAGATGTCCACCAGGAAGTGCAGGTTCAGATAAGCCCTCACACCCATCCAGAAATGAAACCAGTGTAATGGTTCTAGCAAGGGTCCAACCCCCTGCCCAAGCAGGGTCCCTAGGACAGGTCAGGGCTGGAATCTCTCCAGGGAAGGAGACTCCACACCCCCTGGGCAGCCTGTCCCAGGGCTCCCTCACCCTCACTGGGAAGAAGTTCTTCCCCACATTGGGGGGGAACTCCCTGTGCTCCAACTTGAGCCCATCACCCCTTGTCCTGTCCCCACAGACACTGAGCAGAGGCTGCCCATGGCCCCCTGGGTCCCACCCTTCAGCTATTGATCCCCATTGATCAGATCCCCTCTCAGGCTGCTTCTCTCCAGGCTGAACAGCCCCAGCTCACTCAGCCTCTCCTCACAGGGGAGATGCTCCAGGCCTTTAATCACCTTCCTAGCCCTCTGCTGGATTCTCTCCAGGAGATCCCTGTCTTTTTTACACGAGGGAGCCCAGAACTGGACACTTCCATTGCACTTACTATGAAAGATTTTTGTATAGCAGGGAAGAGATAAATCCAGGCATAAAAGAAACAAACTGTTGATTTGTTTGCGTGGTTGCTCAGTGTGGTTCTTATGTAAATAGGATGTCAACATTAAAATTCACCCTTAACTCCGTTTACCTCAAAACTGTAGAGCTCATCATTTATTAGACGCTGTTTTAATGCACACAGTGTGCCCCCATAATGTGGCAATAAGTCCCAAAGACTTATGTAAAATATCTCTTTTTTAATCATGTCTAGTTTCATAGACAAAAGTAATCACTAAAAAGCCAGTGGCTACAAAAACTGCAAACAAAATGAACCTTTAAAAGCTAATGACTTAAGGGTGATTTTACAGACATATAAAGTATGTTAGGGGCTTACACTATTTGTCATTAACACATATTTTGAAAGCTTGGCTAATATAATGTGACACAAAATTAGTCAAACACAATTCATGCAATATTGTTTAATTTTACTCCTCATTTAACTTGGTTTTAAGCAAAATCATTATGTCACATGATAACATTCACTTGAACAAGAAATATTTTATAATGGTGTCTGCGTTTAGAAATGAGTTATTATGAGCTACATGCTGAACACATTCTTAACTATGAAAACTATAAAGCTAATAGCTTAATCATATTTTGACAACATCTACATACTTTATGCATTATTTACAAGAAAGATATAAAATGAAACTACTGAATATCTTGCACCATACTTCACAGTCATAGTTAACTGGTTAAAAATATAACACATTTATCTTCTGGTGCCTTTAGATTTGCATAGGGATATTTGCATACCATGTTGCAATGTGCTCTTAATGTAAAATTTAACCTTTGTACTTTCTCTCTGATGTGTAAGGTATACTCATTAAGTTAAAAATAATGGTAAAAATAAGTCTGCTGGTGATATACATTCCATGAATGATTCCCTTGAGTGGTGAGGAAAGGTAAAATGTGGGTGGGAAAACGTTTAATTGAATTAACTCCTCATTTCCTATATTTTTATTTCAAATTTCCCAGGCAGGGCAATTTGAGTGGTATTTGTCAACCAGGCCAACTGCACCAAGTCCCACCCTCAGTGCCAGTGCTCTTGGCCCCTTCAATCCCTTGTGCAGGGATGCATTTCCAGGTGCAAACAGAGGTCTAAATGCCTGGTGGCCTTTCATCGCCTGACCGTTCGCCGAGCATCCGACTCAACAAGGCACTTGTGTCGTAGGCCAGCGGCTCTGGAAGGGTTTGCTGTGGCTGAACCTGTGGACAGAGTTCACAGCTCTCAAATTTACTCCAGCTTTCTACAGCTCAGAAGCCAATGCTGCCACTTCTCCCTCCTCCCTGCATCCCCACATCTCCAAACGGGGCTGGTTGTAAAAAAACACCTCCTAAAAGAAACAACCCTCTATTTGTCCGCTCCTCATTTAGGTGATGCTTTTAAAGTAAAGGTGTCATCTTTCTGTAGGCAAAGCACATTAATATTAGAGAGCAGAAGAACACACGATCCACCAGAGCATTGTTTCATACTCTGAGAAAATAAGGATGAACCTGCCGAGTGCTATGGAACAGTTTTGCAGCTTAACAGCTCCCAGGCAATTAACGGCGGCGCCTTCTATTTTCCTTCCCAAAAAATTTCATACAAGCACCTCCCTGCCACGCCACTTCTGCACCTGGCTGCCCTCTGCTTCTCTATTCCCCCCCCCAAAAAAAATCCCCCAACCCTTTTGTGTGAAGAAGCTCTGCATGACTTGCTTACGTGTGGTAATTGGACCGTTGTTATTATTATTTTTTCCCCCTTTTTTCTTTTTTTTTAGGGCAGATCTCACGTTGGCGTTTCTCTTCGCTGACCCACCGACGACCTCCACCATTGACCTCAAAGGACTACTTTCTCTTTTGGTAAGAGATAATTCAGTCTCCCTGGTATGCCTCCTGGGCACAGTCAAAATTATGTCTGGTGATTCCGCGGTTGTGGACTACTGTCTGCTAAGGACTGAGCTAATACCGCGACATTCAATTAATTCAGGACCTCGGGATGGCCTTGAACTGCCCTCCCCGACGGGGAACGGCTCCCGCCACGCAGCCGCCCCGTCCCCGCGGAGCCCTCACCTCTAATAAACACCGCTCTTTAAACACGGGCAGGAGCGTTTGGAGGATATGTAAATGCATTAATTTTTCATAAAGCCAGTTAGTTAGTGCCCGGTACCCCCCGTGAGCTCTGCGGTGAGGGGAAAGGCCTGGGCGCCGGGGAAAGGCCTAGGCACCGGGTAGCGATGCTTTGCCGCCGCTGTGAGGGGGGATCGTACAGCCCAGGAAAGTTTTAAATAAATAGAGCTGGGCTAAATTTTCAGCAAAGAGCTGGAGCAGGAATTCAGTATTGGACTTTTACTTATTTACTGCCTCATCCGGCCCTGCCGGTGATGGTTCTTGTAAAGATCCTCAGCGAGGTAAATAAAAGCGCCGAGCCCCAGCAACTGGCTGTTATTACAGCACCGAGCGGAGGTGTACAGAGCGGGAAATAACTCTCCCAGGGATAAATTACATGTGATGAGGGCCAAAAGAATACAGCTCCTATTTCAGGAAGTCTTCCAGGCAAAAGCAGAGATTTGGCAGTTTTAGCGTTCCTTTCAAGACAATACACGTACACCAAAAACATTACTCTTCACAGAGTACCCCAGAGGCCTTTCCAATCATCTGGATGCTCGCAGTTATTCCATTCCCTCAAATTCAACACAGATCTTCTTTATTAATTTTAATTTGTCATCAATAACCTGACAGGCTCTCTTTCGGCAAGAAATACTGTATTAACTGTTTCACTCACTATGGCAGCTATTAAAAATGTGATAATGATTAGCAGTAATGAGGTCAAATAGAATAATGTGAGTATAAGTTGCTACCAGCGAAATATATAACACAAGAGGATTTATTATGTTCACTTGCTGAAATGTAATTTAAAAACAGGATATTACCACCTGCTATGCTAGCTCATAGGGTTATCCAGATCATTTAAGCATTTCCTGCTAATATGTTTATTTGCTTCTGGCAGATATTACCACTACTGTATTTCAAATAACTACACTTAAAACAAAGTTAATTGTTCCTATCTACTTAATATAAATATGATTATGTAAAGCAACGATTAGATGACTAGCTGGTAAACAAAATTATTTGAGCATCAGTATCATTTAGGGGAGAAACTATGCAATAACACTGAGAGTTGTGGGCAATAAATCAGGGATGGGAAAAGCAGATCTCTGGTGAAGAAACTTTTTGTGGGTACCAAGGGGAGATGGGCGAGTGCTGTAAGACCAGTGCTGCTGCCATACGGCTCCTCAAGAAGAGAGAGATGACAGATTTTAAATATCAGGGCAGATTAAGTGAAACATTAAAACTTGATCAATAGGAGAAACTGATAGCTAATCTCATTACTGACTTGTATTCTCTTAGAAAGGTTTCAGGTTTTGGTGTCCTCAAATTACTTTTCAATTTTTTGATCTAAATACATTAATCCTCAGTTTTCACTGTACAGAGATAGGGACCTGGGTGAAACTGTAGTTATGCTTCACCTACAAAAGCTTCTTCAGATTGGGACAAATTTAATACAAACTGGGGGGGGAATAAAAAGAAAAAAGAAAAAAAGAAAAAGACGGAAAAAAAGGAAAAGAAAAAGATAAGAAAAAGAAAAAGAAAAAGAAAAAGAAAAAGAAAAAGAAAAAGAAAAAGAAAAAGAAAAAGAAAAAGAAAAAGAAAAAGAAAAAGAAAAAGAAAAAGAAAAAGAAAAAGAAAGAAAAAAAGAAAGAAAAAGAAAAAGAAAAAGAAAAAGAGAAAAAAAGAAAGCTTATTCTCACCTGGCTGAACTTTAATTCTGAGCAAAGATTAAGGAGCTAGGCCAAATTCTGCTTCTGTTTACACTGTTGTAAATTCCCCAAACCAAGCCAGAATCCAATCTTAAACCTGTCCCATATAAAGCACATTTAGCCATCAACATGGAGACTCTTGCACCCTGAATTCCTGATAGAGAGAAGAGCTAGCAAGAGGATGACTTCTTTTGGGATGTCAGTGACAGCCATGTGCTCTGCTCAGCTAATTCCACTATGACCAGGTTGGAAGGAATTGGCTTTTTGGCAAGAAATAGTCAGCAGTTTTGCACTATGCTTTCATTGTCTCCCCTGCCTTCGGCTTCCTGATTTAATTTGTCATATAAATAACAAAATAAGGGCAAATGAGAAAAAGTGGCGGTAGAAAGCATCTTTCCAAGAAGAATGGGTGTTGCAAGTCAAGGCAGAATGCAAGTCACAAATAGACATTTTAGGACCAAAAAACAATTTGCATGTATACTTATTTATCCTATTTAAACAGGTTTTTAATCTGCTCTCTGTTTTTTCATGTCATCTTACATATACCTGTTGAACGAATCCATATATAAAGTGGGATTTCCTGAGATTTACCTGACCTTTACTTTTTAAGAAGCCAGTTTCAATGCACAGAGCTTTATTCCTGGCAAAGAAAGATCAGGCTGGAGTTTGAAGGTAACTATGAACATGAAGCTCTGAGCTGTAATTGATTATAAGGTAAAGACTTTCTCCACCCGCATCTTTCCAACAACCAATAATGTCACTTTAGAAAGAAGAGCTGCTATATTTTATATTGATAATATAACACTGATGATGGCAGTGTGATACATGCCAAAGAGTTGGAATATCAGGATAAAGTCCCTCCCATGGCAGAGTTTTGCCTGCCTCCTTCAGTAGCTTCTTTCCAACAATAAAAGCATGAGGGTCTTGAGCTTCAGCGGCGCTGAGAAGACCTCGAGACCATCATTTCTGCTCCTCCCAGGAGCGTTTCCATGCCAAACTCCCCCAGCGTGTGATTGCTGCCCTGTAACTAATGCAGAGGGCAAGGCTTGGCCCAGAGACCCTCGGCTGTTGTGCACTGCTAATTACTGGCTGGTGTAATTGAGCTGCTGGAAGACTTTCCCCATGCAAAGACAATGCTAAGTGATCAGCGCCGAGCTATCACCGCTGCTGTCCTGAGTTTGGCTTCGTGCTTTGCAGGAAAAGAAAGGAAGAAGAGGGGAAAACAAATAAAAATATTAAAAATAATAATAGAAGGAGAATGAGGGTAGGAGGTAAATTGGGGCTGTTCAAAAGTCAAGCAATTGATGACCTCCTCTAGGAAGAGGCTGAGGGAGCTTGGATGTTCAGGCTGGAGAAGAGAAGGCTGTGAGGAGACCTCATTGCAGCCTGCCAGTCCCTGAAGGGAGCAGAGGAACAGGAGGGGAATCAACTTTTTAAAAGGGTAGACAATGGCTGAACAAGAGGAATGGATTAAAGCTGAAGGAAGGTTTAAATTAGGTATTAGGGGGAAGTTTTTTACAGAGAGAGTGGTGAGGGGCTGGAACAGGCTGCCCAGAGAGGGGGTGGGTGCCCCATCCCTGGGGGTGTTCAGGGCCAGGTTGGCTGGGGCCCTGGGCAACCTTGTGTAGCTCCAGGCCTGGAGGTTGGTGTCCCTGCCTGTGGCAGGGGGTTGGAGCTCTGGGACCCTTGGGGTCCCTTCCAACCCAGACCAGTCTGGGATTCTATGACAACACAGCAGAGGGATGGGCAGGGGGACAAATTAGGCAACGACTGCTCAGCGCCCCACGTGCCATGTGCTGCGAGTGCAATTCCAGGCACGCTGCTTCCCCCTGGCAAAGCCACTCACGGGTGCTGCGTGGCGGGGAGAAGTCACGAGGAGGCTCCTGGTCCCTCGCAGCCCTACCCAGGTACCCGGCAGCCCCTCAGCATCTGCGTGCTGCTCGCCTGATGTAACACCACCGCTGCCTTTACATATCAGCTAAATCTGAATTGATGATAGGTACAGTGTTTGTAATCCTACATCAAGCGGCACTTGTGTCTGGCATTTATTTGTGCTATTGCTTTGGCAGCTTCTTCCAGAGCCTCCTCTCATCTGACATGTCAGGTCTACAATCAAAGAGGAATAGTGAATTCACTTTTACAGTTAGGCAAGCTGAATGCTATTACCCGTGTATTTGTCACCAACCTGCAGATCCCAGCCTCTAATCTGCCATCTGGATGGATGCTACAAAGTTAAGAGCCAGGGACATGCATTTCTCAGTAACTACCTGCTGTCAGCTATTATTTTAAGGATCCTGTGATTTTCTTTTATTTTGACTAGAAAAAACAAGGCAGCTGCAGTAATAAAAAGGCATATCAACTAGTCACTTCCTGGCAGATTTGTCACTGGTGTGGATACAGTAGTGGTATTTTTTGTTAGCAAATGTATACAGTGGAATATAATATTGTAAATCTGTAGTGAGTTCTTCACAAAGGAGGGGAAGAAAAAAAAAAAGAAAAGAAAAATCCTTTTTTTAGAACCCTGTATACCAGTCAACAAAATAAAAAATGAAAATGTATTTGTTTTCACCTTATTGTGCACATGTATTATATTTTTCTTTTACAATATTGTCCATTGTGTGCAACATACTTTGTAAATACTGCGCTCGGCTTTAAAAATTGCTACTGTCCTCCAATTTTAGTACAGATCTGATGGCTGCATACTCACTTACTGCCCAAGTCCCAGGCTGTAAATATTTGCTGAGAAGAATCAGAGGGTTTTATGTTTGGAGAATCTGGAGAATAAGATTAACTTTTCAATTAACAATTGAACAATTAACAATTTTTCAAATTAATTTATTCTAATAATGCTTTGGAAAAAAAAAACACACAGGCAAGAAATGCAATGATGGAAAACTACACTTGCCCAAATTAATCCCTTGTGTGGCTCTATTTCAGTCAACATCATTGTATCGGGGTAAAATTATCATTAACTGTTATTAATGTGAGTATGAAGCAGCTGATGAGAACAGTGTGAAAGTGCAAAGGATGTAGAGCTGGTTCAGTTCCTGTGGTCGTACACAGAATAAATCCTTCTTCCAAAGTGCCACTTGTCTTTTGAGGTGACAGAGCAACCGCTTCACTCTTGGTTTTTCTTTTTTAAAAGGTCCTGCAGGAGAAAGATCCAGTTTGTACTTCTCAGTGTGAATTAAATAGTCAGAGTGGTTCTTGTACCATGTCTTTGGGGCATGTCAACCTTGTTCCAGGGATGTGGGTCATGAAGCATGCAAACCTCCATCTCCCAGGTCCCCACCACCTCCTGCCCATGGGGTACCACAGCCGAAGCTGTGTTCTGCAACCAGTGCCATGGCTTAAGGTAGGATGCTTTGGGGGATCAGGGCGAAAAAGGCAAAACTCCACATCAATATTTAAAATCTCATTGAAAGATGCCAACTGACTCAAGAAGAGCTGACCCATTTAAGCCACGTTTGTCCTTCTCCTGAGTTTCCCTAAAATGGTTTTTTTCATCTCATGAATGTTAAGTCCCAGCAAGGGGAGAGGAGGGGATATGAGAAGAGGACACCCAGGGACCCTCATTCATCATCACTGTGATCTCCAACGAGCTGGTGGTGGGCTCAGAACCTACTTCTTTATTAGTTAAGGCAAATTTTCACTTCCTGATGCTCTTTTTGCCTGAATGGAGGCTTTTTGAAGAGCTTGAGTGGAGGAACTGATTTCTCGCTTACGGCTGACGAGTTCTCTCTAACGATCAGAGTGCTGCGTACTCTGGGATTTGATTTGGGTAAACACACACAGTTTAGATGTTTATTCAAAACACTCAAATCTCATCAGTCTCTGAGGCGGTCATGACAGCTACAAAAAACTGGACAAATTGTTGATGCTGAGGAGCAATCAGGGTGTAGAGAGTTTAATGAATTAAATTTTAATAGTACTTTCAGATGACTCAGAGCCATCCAGCTTAGATCTCAGAGAGCATAAGGCACTGTCTGATGGCTGCTACTCTTGTCCTCTTTGTCTCCTTCTATTTTGCTTGCTCTGTCTAGTTTCTAACTAGACATCAAGCTCTCAAGGGCTGGTTACCATGTCCTGTGTGATCCTGTGTAACTCTCTGTATCTCTGACACAAATGAGAACAACCAACTGCTGCTGCAAAATAGCTACCAGGAAGAATTTACGTTGTGCTTTTGAGAGAAAGAAGTAGGAACATTAAAAGACTTTTTATGAGATCCCTTGCTCTGGCTTTTTCATACCATAATCAATGAAAATAATTTGAAAGTATTAAATGCAAATGCTTCTGTGAAAAGTGACTCCAGAAGTAGCACTGCACCATGTTCCTGGACTGCAGACCAAATCTGCTCCATTCACAAAGAAATACAAGTTTCTCCCTGAAGATGCTTTCATTGCTCTTAGTGACACCTGTCAATGTTTCCACCCAGTTTTGGATGTGAATGAACAGTTTTCCTGAGGTTTCAGTGCAGACAATTATTTCCTATGTCCCTTAGAACAGCGTCCTGTCATAAGGATGCTTTTAGCAGTTCTTAGGAAACTCTATCTAACATTGCAGTAGTCCCAGCTGCAGATACTGGGACAGCTTCCCCAATCCACTAAGGCAATTTGATGCTCATAATTGGCACCTATTAGTCTGAGAGAAAGCACAGAGAGTCAGGGGCATCTCTTTTGCCACGCTATTAGCCCCTGACAGCAGAAAAGTGGGCAGAAGAAGAGATATGGCATCTTATGCAGGTCCTTCCCAGCAGAGGTGGGCTGCAGGCATGCCAGGAAAATTCAGATGGTGGTGGCTGGAGCATAATAATGAAGGGAACAGGGAGCAGCAGGCCTGATATTCCTAATTCCAGCTGCTATAGCAAGACCAAGGTGGCAACTGCTCAGCTAACACAGCCCAGGCAAATTGGACAAGCAAATGTCAAAGGAAAATATGTAATTAGGTTATTCCCACATCTTCATCATACAACTCACCCATCCCTGTGGCCACTACAGGAGCAGCTAGAATTTACATAGAGAACATACTCCTTGGCAATAATGAAAGGAAAAGCCCTATTTCTTTCTCTGATGCTTATACAAGTCACAAGTGACTCTCCAACTATATTTCGGCAACTAAATGAAAAATAAGGTTTAAACTGAATTCTGATAGCAATAGGATTACAGCTGAAACACTGAGAGAACTATGTAAACATTACTGGTAGTATCTGTAAATCCAAGTGCTCTATAAGTCAATCTTCACTCAAATGTGCTCAGTTCAGTTGCAGTTAAGATGAACTCAACCTTCAAGTCTTGTCAGACTTACAGGCTTGAGCGTAGGGGACTGGTGTACACGTAACCAAAGCCAAGTGCTGGTCCCCAGCTCTTCTGAAGTGTGTGGGCATACAATCACCAACAGACCAGGTCAAAGACCTTCAAAAAGTGCCTCTGACCAGGGAGTGGCTATCCTAGAAAAAAGACATTTTCTCCCCATTGCCTAGGCAGTTCTCACTGTGGAAAAGATAAAGGGGGGGAAAAAGCTTCTTCAATATTTAAACATTTCTTGGAAGAGCCTACATTGCTCTTGATTCACAGGACTTTGTTGGTTTGATTGGGGTTTTTTTTCAGAAAGGTATACAATAAAAACATCTAATCCAAGCACATATTATTACTTTTAAAATAATATCTATTTTTAATGCTTTGCTTCACTATCTAGACAGCAGAACACCTGAAGACCTGTTACTCCACGTCAATAATGCACAGAGCACCAGGGAAGCTGCTCATTTGCTCTTTGCTGAAAACACCACATCTGTGCAGAGGGCTTTGGGTAAAACCCTGCAGCCACCAGAGTTCTTCCTGGGCCATTTCACCTCAGTGATATGTAGGTGTAAAGGAGAGGATGCATCAGTTTGCAGGAGAAGGTTACTATCGGATTCCCCTCGCTGTGGTGATCCATCCCCTCTGAGAAGACAGCAATGGGCAGCATCCCCATGCCCCAGCTGCCACAACCAGCCAGCAGTTTGCTGAGGGGCTTGACACTGGCTACAGTCCTGCCATTAGGCTTTCCAAGTTGCACCAAGTTTATTCTGGGCAGCAGAAGAGCAATCTGCATGCCTTATTTATTCCTTTCAGAGCTGTCAAAAGATCGTTCCTTCAGAGGGGGCAGGAGGGTTCAAATCCTTGCATGGAAAGTTAATCTTCAATAAGAAAGAAAACCCAGGATTAGTCAGTATGAAATTCTGCTAATAGATTAAAAGACTCTCTTGCAACCTTTTAAGGTTATTTATTAGTAATTTATTAATACAGTTAGAACAAAAACGACTGTTGTTTTCAGAATTCATTTTTCAGGCTGCAGACTTATACCAGATGACACTCGTGCTCCGGCTCTTTGGGAATACACATCAAACCCTGGTTCATAATTTATGTAATGACATATACTTGGACACTGATTAGCTACCTTATCAGCCCTGTAATAAAGGAAGCATAACCCCTAGTTTATCATTCATTTATCTGAAGTCATTTTGAATAATATCACAAGATTGTAATGTAATCATTATGCTGTACAGCATGTGTGGGCCAGTACACTACACTGTCAGTGTCAGAGGACTGTCATAGTTCATACTACTTAATTTGCTCACTTCTTACACATTTATGAAATTGGAGTCAACAGTCTGGTGGAGCAGGAATATTCCGGGCAAGAGACTTACACAAACTGCTAACAGGGTGTTCAACAGGAGGGTGAAGAAGCACAAGGCAAGATGAAAACTGGTTTTGTGGTGGGGTTGAATGGGTGGTCAAGGAGTGGTGGAATTTCCTTCAACATCCTCTGTCCAAAGCATGCACAGGCTTTGATGGCACTTTCTCTTGGCAGTGAGAACAGGCTGCCCAGGGAGGGGGCTGAGTCCCCAGCCCTGGGGGTGTTTAACAGAGGGGAGATGAGGTGCTCAGGGAGCTGGTTTAGCACAGGACAGGGACGGTTGGACTCGATGATCCAAAAGGTCTTTTCCACCCTGGTGATTCTGTGATTCTGTAATGAAGTTTCCCTTTAGGCAGCTTAAAAGCAAGGCAATGGGATTTCTTCATCATCTGTAAAGCTGGGGGGTTTCCAGAATAAATTGTGGAGCTCCTAGCAAGGTCTACAGGCAGAATAACCACCAGCATCTTGCTGGCTCTGGAGAAGACAGAAGGTCTTCTCTGCACACGCAGACCTTGCAGACTCAGGCACAGCCTCATCCTTCTTCCTGGGGCTGCTGGTGGGTTTATAATCAGCTTTTGCAACATTTCAGGCTTTTATTTTGGAGACTTCAGGGTTCTGGCTTTTACTTTAGGAAGAGTTGTAGCCTTCATGGGCTGCCACACCACTTTGGAAGTGTGAGCTGGCAGTGTCCATAGAAATCAGGAAGAAAATCACAGAATTTATATATATTAATATGCATTTATGCCAGCCCCATGGAATTCAGTGCCCACCCATCCTGTTTTGGAGGTGCAAGATTACAGCAAAACCTATCTAGTCTTCCCCAGAACACGGGGGCAGATGTGAACACCCAGCAAAGGTTGCTCAGCACCTTCTCTTTGCCTGGCCAGGCTGCAGCCCACGTTCATGTCATCCCAAGCCTTGATTTTACAGGGCTGGCTCGATCCCTGCATTAGTGTCCTGTGTCAGGTGACAATATAAGGGATGAGGAGAGCAAGGACCAGCTTAGCACCCAAGGATGAGGAATTGAGGGTTTGGGGGGTGTCAGTGCAGCTGGGCAGGGGCAGGCAGAGGGGGGCCCCCGGTGCTGCCCGGCTGGTGCCGTCGCGGACCTGCAGCCCTGACAAATGAGTGGGGCTGATGGATAGAAAAGCCGGTGACAAGTGGCACTGAGCTAATGATTGCTGGGCAGCAGGAGCCATTAGGGTGTCATGGAAAAACCCCAAGATTAATGAACAGCACGAGTTGGATAAGTAATGAAAAAAAGGGCAGGAATGGAAAGAGTAGCATAATGTTTATTTTAAGATAGTCAATCAAAGGAAGCAAATAATTGAAGCTGCAGTTATTTCCTGGCATGGCTTTAATGAAATTATAACTGCAAAAAGTAAAGGAGGAATAAAAGGTAGCGCTGAGCATCAGGCTCCCAGCGGGAGGAGTGGAAGGGCCCCTCCAGCCAGCCCCAGCAGAGCTTTCGGATGGATGATGTGAAGAGCCTTTTCCTTCTGCGACTGCCAAGCAGCCCCGCGTGCCACGCTCCGGAGCAGCGCTGCTCACCCGTCAGACAGAAATCATTACCTCACCAATAAAGATTAAATGTTTACTGCAAAAACAATTAAATTTGGTTCTAGCACTTTTTAATGTAGGACAGTAAAAGCAAATGATTTGACCATCAATCTCGCATCCAACAGTTACTCACTGGAAATGTAATTCTGCTTAAGGTTTCCTTTCTGGTAGGGTAAAAACATATTCCACAGCACCACGTTTCTCCCCAGATTTCTTGGCAATTGGAACCTCTTCAATAAATTTTGGCACTTGAGTTCAAAGTTGAAGTCAAAAGAAATGATGCTCAGCACAGAGAGAGCAGCAAATTATCTCTGAGCACTGAGGAGGGGATGGGGTCAGTGGGGGAGCGGTGGGATGACCAGGGTTGTGCAGGGTGCTGCCACGCTGTAATTCCTGTGGTGAGCAGGCTTGGAGCACTCGCTTCATTAGTACTGGATGCTTGATGAGGATCAAATGATTCTGATTGTGTCAAACCTGGCCTGAAGCAGGTGATGCAAAAAAAAAAATAGAGGAGAGCAGGATGTCTGAGAGCAGCTGGAATGGATCCTGCAAAAATGGGAATAAACCTGAAAAAGGGAAAGTCAGCTGTGAAGGCACAGTACATAAAACAAGCCAGGCCTCCTCTGGAAGACTCAGCCTGGAGAAGAGAAGGCTGTGGGGCAACATCATTGCAGCCTGCCAGTCCCTGAAGGGAGCAGAGGAACAGGAGGGGAATCAGCTTGTTAAAGGGCAGAGACTGTCAGGACAAGGGGGATGGAGTGAAGCTGGAGGAGGGAAGGGGGAGAGGAGATATTGGGGGGAAGTTCTTTGCAGAGAGAGTGGTGAGGGGCTGGAACAGGCTGCCCAGAGAGGGGGTGGGTGCCCCATCCCTGGGGGTGTCCAAGGCCAGGTTGGCTGGGGCCCTGGGCAACCTTGTGTAGCTCCAGGCCTGGAGGTTGGTGTCCCTGCCTGTGGCAGGGGGTTGGAGCTCTGGGACCCTTGGGGTCCCTTCCAACCCAGACCAGTCTGGGATTCTATGATTCTATAACTAAAAAGCTACTGAGGATTCTTGCTACCAAAATGAGTTAATGATTCCTGGTGATGCTCCTGTACCTCTAGTACTGCCACAAGTTCACTTAAAATACTCTATGAAGGGAACTTCTTCGCAAACTGCAACCAATCCAAGTGCTTAGCTTGCTTTAGCTTCCCTTCAAAGGGCATTTATTCCCTCAAGATCCAAAAACAAAGCAGGGAAACATGTTCTGGGTGGTTAAAAAGTTCAAAGGGCCCCTCAAACATGGTTAAGTAAATTAGGAAATCTTTTGAATATTTCTGTATCAGACAGTTCCATTATATGGCTCTTGAAGCACTTAAGTAGCAATCTCCCTTTTTTCCTGTGGATACTTGCAAAAAAAGTAATTTTTCATGCACTTACCCATAACCATATTTGCTGTACTGCAAAATAAATAATGTAATATGGGATGTAACTGTAGAAAGATGCAGAATTTATAAGATGTGATCTAGGAACAGATATTAGACCACATGGGTTCAACATTTTTTTTCCAAAGGCCTTTGAAAATGTTGTCAATACTGCTTGCTTGAGAGATGTAAGTGCTACCAAGTACATCTTCCTTCAGGTTGTACCTTCTCCAACAAAATGCAGATAAAATTCAAGTGTGATGTAACCTCACATGATAATTCATGCTGCACCTCCTATCTGCGTATCTGGGATAGGGAATTCTGGTATTACCCAGCCTTGGATGGGGAGCTCTTGGAAGAAATTTACTGGAGGCACCTACATCTCCTTCAGCTTGTCCCCAGGATGGTGTGGGACAATCACATCTCCCCCCCCAGCTCTCCCTCCCCATCACCTTTGCAAAAGGATCGGTGCCTCCTAATCCTCTCCTGAGCACAGTCCCTCCCTGGGCTCTGATTACTTTCCTTCTCCTCCATGTATTCTATCATCTTTCAAATTTAATACTGAATTTTTATTTATAATTTTGCACAGGGTTGAGCACCTGTGTTTTCCAATGGAATATAAACCAGATGTGAAATAATTACGACGCAGCATTTCTTCACGGGGCTGAAGGCACATTCCTGGCACCTATTATTCTAATTTTGCTCCCTTCTGAGGTCATCTTTTAATTTCAGCATATTCTGTTCTTCCTGAAATTGTGACAAACAGGGAAAAAAAAACCCCATATGCTTGAAGTTTCTCCAGGATCTTTTCACGTGCATATGGCATTCAGAGGGGAACTGGGTAGGTGCCTGCTTTACTGGTGTACCAGTATGCAGTATCATAGAATCATAGAATGGTCTTGGTTGGAAGGGACCCCAAGGATCATATAGTTCCAGCCCCCCTGCCACAGGCAGGGACACCAACCTGCAGGTTCTGGAGCTACACAAGGTTGCCCAGGGCCCCAGCCAACCTGGCCTTGAACACCCCCAGGGATGGGGCACCCACCCCCTCTCTGAGCAGCCCCTTCCAGCCCCTCACCACTCTCTCTGCAAAGAACTTCCCCCTAATATCTAATTTAAACCTCCCCTCCTTTAGCTTGAATCCATTCCCCCTTGTCTTGCCATTGTCTACCCTTTTAAAAAAGGTAACAAGGCAGCGTTGAAAGCACAGAGCCAACACTGAGTAGACACAGAGCCTCTTTGTATACTTTTTCCACCTAAAATCCTCCCCATCCAGAAAGGGGGGACAAATGGTGTCCGTGGCACGGGGAAGCCCGCAAGCCCCGGTCTGGCTGGGGAAACACTTGCTGGTTTTCAGAAAGGAGGAAGGTGTAAATCACAACCGGCCAAGACACAGGCTTTGCTTGCCATTAATCTTTCTGGGGATGCTGTCAAGTCCTTGGGATTTTAATTACTATAAAGTCAAATCTTCTTTTATTAAGCATTCCAGCCATAGTGTGTTGTGCTGAGAGTTTCACTCTTCAGCTCCTGCTAATTACAAAACACGCCAAATACACCAAAACTTCCACCTAACTCCCAAACACTGAGAAAGCTCCTTCTGCAGCAGCAGCCCCCAAGGATTTCCATTTACCTTTTTAACCTGTAACTTTGTCAGGTTCCCCCCTCTTTGCCCTGTGTCCCCCACCCATCCCCAGTGCTGCCACAAGCCTCTGGCCTCCCCTGAGCCTTCGGTGACCTGCAGACACAGAGATGGCTCCATCCCAGCATGGGGAGGTAACGCAGGTGGGATGGGCTTGGGGTGCTTGGCAGCATCCTGTACCTGGCAAACCAGGCCAACCACCAACACATGCCCCTGGGATCGCTGCAGCCCCTTCCCATTGCTCCCCAAACTGGCTTCTGTGTGATCCTCTCAAGAGTCCAACTTTGATGCTGTCGCCAAAGTGTCCTAAGAGCTGGCCAGACTGAAAGCCAAAGCTGGTACTTGAAGCTTGAAAACATCACTTCACCCCTGATTTAGGTCAGAATTAGTCTCTCAGCTCTGCTGATGCTCAAAACCACTGTTCCCCAGCCCTAAATCTCTCCACAGCAGGGACAGCTCATCCAAACATTCCCCTGACAGTGTACTCTGCTGATAAACCTATTCAACATGATGAGATAACCTATAAACACGATGGGATCTGGTTTCATTAAACATAATGAAAAAACATCTGATAACATGACGAGATCTATTTTCATTCTAAAAACAGACCCCATCATTTATGTCCATTTAAACTGCAGTCTTCACAAGAGACTGATGCTAAGTACCCGTTGGCCACCAGATAAAGCCAGACAAACCCATCTCTCCTGGCAGCTTTATTTTTCAGGAGCTGTTCAACTAGTTAAAACAACCCCAACCAGCCTTACTCTGTTGACTGTAATTTACAGTTGCTAGTTTACCTTACGTGACACCCATAGTGCTTCTCACAGGGAGCTTGGTGTGCTCTTGCTTAAAGGGGTGAAGGTGGGGAATAGGTTTTGGAAGTGGCCGTGGTGGCACTGCAGCATTAAGGTTAGAACCAGAACCAGTTTGTTACTCACTCCTAGTGACTTCAGCACGGGATCTCTACAGTGCTGGACTTGCAGACCCTGAGCAGAGCCTCACTACAGCAGTATGCTTTTAGCTAAGTGCGTGTTACTCACCTAGTAACTCTCTTTAAAACTGAAATCTTTCTCCAAAGCCAAGCAGATTACTCCACAGCCTGGATTACAGACAACTTTATTCTACCTGCACTGGCACAGCATGAAAACCGCTTCCGTTGTGCTACATCTATCACACCATGAATCCCAACACCTCCACGTGAGCTCTCATGTGTCAGGGCATTTCCCAGAACTGTTATGTTACAAAAAGGTCAAATATCATCTGGTTTTTCTGCTGGATCCTCCTTCGAGCCATGTTTACCCTACGATATTAGGTTCCAGAAGGGAAAAGGGAATGATAGAATTTGATAGCCCACTGCACACAGGTGGATGAAATCACACACACACACAGACACACACACACACAGAGACACACACATAGACACACACTGAGCCACTGCAGTGGCTGGATTCACAGTCGGCACACATTGGAGGAGGTACCACAGAGCCACAGCAGTCAGTGCCCTTCTGACTCCCAGGAGAACAGCACTGCTTGAGCCCAACCATCCACCTTCCCACCAAAGTCAGCCTCTTCACTAATGCCCCTGCTTTTCCAGGGAGCTTCTCATCCATTCAGAGATGCAGCTGCTTGACCAGGCTTCCTAAAAGGGGGCTCTAAACATACCCATTAAACTCCAACCTTTGCCCACTATGGACACAGTAATCTTCTGTCTTTATTCTGGGGCTGATGTTTGCATGTATATATATATATATATATTTATATATATGAGATCAACTTCTGGCAGATCTAGCCCTCAGGGTGGCACAGTGCCACTCTACATTGTACTCATCTCTATTTTGCTGATCGTTGTTTCCCTGCAGTCCTGATCTTCACCATCCTTTAGTTTTGGGACCTGCCTTTCCAGGAAGAGGTGCAGCACTGGAGTACCAGAGGAGGGAAATACACTTAGGAGATGTCACTCTCTGATTCTCATCTTTAAATCAATAATGAAAAATAATAGACCAGGTTGCATAATACTTGGTTAAGTTTTCCAAACCAAACCAAATCCTGCTTCACAGGCATCTTCTCCAATTAAAAGCCAAAATCAAGAAAGGATGATAATGAATCTTCCCTAAGTTAATCCATTTCATCTCTCAGCAACCTGTTCTCCCCATGAGAAGAGAGGTGCAGAGCAATCCCTTTTGCTGGGAACCCTCAAGTGAAGAGATTGACCAACGGCACCCATTTGCTCCTCTGAAAACAATAAAATACACTGACCTAGAACCATCACCTAAACATCCTCATGACACACCTTGAGTTCACCTAGGGATTTACATGGCATTAATTTTAACAGGCCCTACTGCATTATTTGTGAACATCACAGAATCACAGAAGTGTTGGGTTGGAAGGGACCTCAAGAGACCATTGGGTCCAACCCCCTGCCAAAGCAGGGTCCCTAGGAACATCGTATGTCCTCCACAGGAAAGCATCCTGAAACACAACTGTGGAGGGAACACCTCAGGCTGCCCATGGGCACGAGGCCTCCTCCAGAAAGAGGGCTCCTTCATTCTCCTCCCAAGCATTGTGCTCTGCTGTGATGACTGAGCAAATCAAGGTCCCACTTTTGTCTTTAGGTAAAGGGGCTGGAGGGCAAATCCTATGAGGAGTGGCTGAGGGGATGTTTAGTCTGGAGAAGAGGAGGCTGAGGGGAGACCTTCTGCCCACCTCCCCTGCCCTGCCAGGAGGGTGCAGAGAGGTGGGAGATGGTATCTGCAGCCAGGGGACAGGAGATGGGACAAGGGGCAATGGGCTCAAGCTGCCCCAGGGCAGGGTCAGATCAGCTGGGAGGGCAAAGTTTTTCCCTGGCAGAGTTGTGGGGCTGTGGCACAGGCTGCCCAGGGAGGGGCTGAGTCCCCAGCCCTGGGGGTGTTTAACAGAGGGGAGATGAGGTGCTCAGGGAGCTGGGTCAGCACAGGACAGGGACGGTTGGACTCGATGATCTTAAAGGTCTTTTCCAACCTGGTGATTCTGTGATTATTTTAAGGATCCTACCCAAAGCTACCAAAAGCACAGGGAGAGCACTGAATTCTAGAGGCCTTTTGCCTGTGACAAGCAGGATCTAAAATGAACCTCTACCTTGCTTACAGGTGAGGATCAAAGCATCATCGAACCATGTGAAAATGTCCCTTTCTGTTCAATACTGATCAGTCCTTATTGAACACAGACACTCCTGCTAACTCTGCCTTTGGTGGGGTTTTTTTTGCTTCCTTTAGTTTTTACTTCTTTCAGGAATTTGGGGGCCTTTGACAGTAATTTTCCCCTCGCTTAACTCCATCAGCTATTGATAACATCCAAACGGAGATGCTGAGTCCTTAAAAAGAACCCGTGGGGTTTTTATTTCTATTCTTTAAAAAGTATCTCCTGCCCGTATTTACTCTGAACCATCTGTTACACGTCTAATTAAAATATATTTGTAATGAGCTTATTAGTGCACAGAATATGTCCCGAACAGGATGTCAGTCAAGAACCGATTGTTTTGGTAAAGATACTGTAAACTCCTATTAGTTTAAGAAAATAATGTGTTGGTATTTTCATCCCATGTAAAAGCAAACTCAGAGAGGGCAGGCATGCACGTACTTTTTGTAATAATTTCCTCTTCAAATATGTTGCTGTTTCCTTCTAATACAGAGTCAGATGGCCTCTTATAATTGCAGTATCAAATCTTTGCCTCAGTTTTCAACTGCAGGTGATTTCAAATGATTAAAGATGCACAACAGGGAATAAACAAAAATGCTTACATGCAATTATTTTTAATTAGTATTTGGCTATAAAGTGTGTGCCTTCATAAAAAAGTCTGTTATTCACATAAACATCTGTTACCATACACACAAGGAAACACACTGTAAGTCTGTCATCACATCACCAAAACAGAAAATACTAAGGAAGGCTGGACAGGAAAGCCAACACTTTGAGTTTTTAAACAAAAGATACAAGCATAACTGCCAAAACAGACACTGCACCACACCTTTCAATTAGCGGAGTTCACAATCAAAGGAAGAGCTATTACCAATGGAATTATACTTGAAAATGTTAAAATAGATGGAATTATTCTTTGAAAACAATGGAATCTGTAAGCACAAGACGATTTCAAACTCTTTACTAATTTTGCACCAGCGAACATAATCAAAACGCTTCCTGTTTGCACAGTGTCTCTGGGTCCTCTTCTGACAACTTTCTGAAATCTTACTTTTCTTCATTATTTAAGCACTCTCAAAACCAAACCAAACCAAAAAACCCCAACCCCACAAACCCTCTGCTGGAGCATTAGCACGTAAATAAATCCACAGCGTTCAGTTCTGGCCTCATTTTACAGAAGCCGACTCAGGGACGTTGACATATTTTAAGGAAGCGTGAGCCAAACAGCCAAGTAAGAGAGATATACAGAGCGATATAAATTAATACCCCAGTAATTGATAGGTGGAGATAAGGTTGCTCTGCGGAATACTGAGAATAAAATGAAGAGGAGGTGTGAGAGTACCTCGCACATGAATTACTGAGTCGGTGGGAATTGCTGGGCTCTGCTGTGAGGAGCTGCCTTGCTGTCGTAACACCTCCACCAGCCAAACTTAACGCGTTGCTTCCACCAACAGAGAAATCTGCAGCATTAACCACGCAGTTTAAGAGCAGGGAGAACACAGCTCGATTTGCATGAAAATAAAATCAATTGTTTAATTAAAAAGCACCCATGACAGTATCTGCCAGTTGTGCCTCGGCGTTATCTATAGTCGGATCTGAGGGGAGGGTGGGGGGAAAAATCACTGCACCTCAATTGTGGCTCTGCTGGGACCAATAACTAATCATTACAGCAAAGCCAACCTGGGGGTGCTGATCATCTGAGACATGGATGGAGACACTACATGTAATCCTGACCCAGCACCTTGACCCATTAATTGTGCGCACAAATCTTTCTGCATATCCTGAGAGAGCTCATGTGTCTTCAAACCTTTCCTTCATGAGCTGTTAATGAATGTCCTCTGGGTCCGGCTTCCTATTCAAACCAGTACATCTTGGGCCAGAGAGAAGTCAAAAGTACCCTCAGAGTTTATAATGGCAAAGATGACCCTCTGCTAGAAAGCAGATTCGAATCTTTTCCAGCTCCCTTTGATTTACAAGCCTTCTCTTGCACATCAGCATTTCATATATCTTCCAAAGTGTCAGAAATATGAAAGTCATACATTACACGCAAAGAATGGCCCAGTTCATTACTATCATTTTATTTATTTAACAAATACGGTATTTAATCAGAAGAAACCGACAGCTACAATTGTTTATTGCAATCATGCAACACACCAATAAATAAACATTGCACATTAAGTCGTAGGTAGAAGGATAACTGAACACATCCCATATAAAAATCCTCCCTGAGAATTCCTCACTAACGGACAGTATTTGTAAATCTATTGACAAAGAGCTCCAAAAAAGATGGAGCAGTAAATAAACCACGTGAGGCCAGACAAGGTAGGCTCTGCATTCAGACAAGCAGATTAATTTCTGGGTCGACTCCGGAACAGAACTGCGCTACTTCCAGCCGGCTCTGAACTACCACAGCAGCGTACTGCACCCTCACTCCTAAGCACACAAGCCAGAGCAAAGTCTGTCTGCCTCTTAGCAATAACCAGTTTCCCATACTATAAAACACAAGTCGCTGCTTTGTGGTTCACATCCACGACCCCCCACAGCACCCACTGGAGCAGGGTCCCCTCCCTGGAGAGGCTGGCCGGTGTTACGGCCTACAGTCCTTGACTTCTTCTTTCTTTCCTTCTCTTTTGCTTGAGTAACATGCCGTTCCCAGCTTTGTGCACCCTGACTTCACTGCCAAAAAGCAAAGATAACGGATCCCTGTTTCAAACGCCTCAGTTTTCAGGTCTTCTCCCCACCCCGGCCCTGCCCTGCTTTCTGCAGGCCCAAGGCAAGCAAGTCCAGCTTGAAGATGCCTCTGCTCTCCTAACTTCAGCAAGAGTTGGTGGGGCAGGAGTGTGTCTCAACAACTGTGAGAGGCACCTGGGCCTGAGAGAAGAAATAACCACCTTCCCCCCTCCCCTCTGTGCCATAGCAGGGAGAGGCCATCCTTGGCTGCACAGGCCTCCCCAGGTTGAGGATAAATCAGCGCTTCATTTCACTTCTCCTTCGCTCTTCCCTCTGGCTTAAAGACACCCATCACCCAGCTTTGAATGTTGACGTGGAGGGAAGAAGTTTTAACCCCTTGTCCTTTGAGGCAAGGCAAGCTCTGAAGGAAAAGGTGAATGGATCAATCCCAGTGTCCCAGCAGTGCCTGGCCGGGGGGGTTGCAGGGCCTGTGCCAGCAGCAGGGACGGCCGGGACCCACCACCAGCAGCTCCCAGAGCTGGACAGGTTCCTCAGCCTCTGCCCTGTATTTATTTCTGAACATAGTGGTCCTCATCACAGCCAGTGTTACACAAACAAGCCGGAAGGTTTAGGGTCCCACACCAAAGCTCCTCATGTCCTCTGATGCCTGGTACAGAGCAGGGACGGGAGGGCAACGGCTGCTTGGGAATGGGCTGTTTCTATGTCTACTGCAGATTCCTCAAATTTAAACTTTGCAAAAGAATCAGAAAGGAGGGAGGAAAAACCAGATGAAATGGCTATTTCAGCTCCACATGTCTATCCCTCCTTCCACATGAGAGCCAGACCCAGTGTCCCATTTCCAAGTTCCCAGGAAATACAGCTCAGAGGTTTCAGTGGGTGATAGAAGGGGAGATATGTCATTGTAGGAGCAACCCAAGAGATGAAAGGTGAGGTGGATCCACAGGATAACTTAGGCTGGCAGGAAGTCTGGAGGTCATGCCTTCCAACCTCCTGCTCACAACAGGGCTAACTGCACGCCTAGACCCAGTTCCCAGAGTCTTCCCAGGTTCAGATGTGGAGCACATTCCTCCATGGGGCACCACTACCATGTCAGGGCAATCTCAGACAGCCCAAGCAGCACCTCTGGGCTCCAAATCCTTCCCCTCCTGCACCAAGCAGCATGGTGTCGGCACAGACCCTGCCCCATCTGACTGCTGGGAATGGCAACAGAGCCAGTCCCATCCACAGGTTATCTTCTTCGACCTAGAAATACCTGCCAGAGAACAATGTAGATCAAGAATAGACCAAATCACATCCATAGTGTTCAACATCTCAAAGGTGAGGAGCAACCAGTGTTTTAGGGACCACAAAATAAATTGACCAGGAGGTGTGGGGCAACTTCTGGCTCCTGGCACCAACCAGAGACACGCACCACATTCAGGCAACGCTCTCCTGGGTAAAATCAACGCGATACAGAACAACCACCACACCATGAAATCCCTGGAAAAACAGGGATTAATGATGTTAAAGTTCAGGATTAGTTATTATGAAAGTTGAAATAACTCAGAGTTCAGGCAAGCCTCTCTCTTGAGTAGATTAAATACAGACCCTGCTCCAAACCCCGCACCACATAACCTGCACCAAGCTCAGAGCTTGCTGGGGCAGTCGCTATGTCCAAATGCATACATTTCATCTGTGTGGCCACAGCCCTTAAACTGCAATCCCTTAAGGTGTGGATGAACACATCTCAGGCTGGACTTACAGAGAAGGAGAAATAAACTGAGTTGCACTTACAAGAGTAAAGAGACAAGAGCCACAGAGGACAGGAACTGAAAAGTGACTGCCTCCTCCTCCTCCTCGCTAAGTGGAAAATGCAGCGATTCCTCAAATGGCTTTGGTGGCTCCAGATACTTTAGTTTGAAGAGGCATGAATAGCAAAAGGGAAATGCTAAAGCTCTTCAATTATTTATATGGCTTAATTGTGAAGTTTTGTTTACTCACCCCCATTTATTTTGATTCCACAAGAAGCTGACAGCAGGGACAAAATTATTAAAGCAACGTATCCAAGAAGGTTAAACCCCCAGGATAGCCTGCTGAAGGGGGTAAGTCAGAGCTTTAAAGGATGGTCTCATTGCTGTCCGAAGCAACTCAATGCCTTCTATGAATGAAACGTTTCAAGAGCATTTCTAAGTACTGATTAATGCAAGTCCTAGAGATACACAAAGCAGTGAGGACCAATTGTGCCTGCAAACAATGCGAGCTTATTGTGAGGACTTCAAGTGAGTGTCACATCTCTGAAGGAGGAATTTTTGTTCTTCACTTTATAAATTAATCTGTCTCCTGAAGCCTATTATTCCTCTAACATACAACTTAAAAACAGGATGTATTTGGGACTTTCCCATTGAGGGAAACGTGAAATAATGCTACAATACTTGGTGTCCAGCATTGTGCCAAAAAATCTCCTCTGTCTTTGTGAAGTTTATCTCAGAACCAGCTGATTCCTTGAGACTCTCAAATGCCACTTCAACAACAAGTACTATCTCATTTCCACCACCATGGAGAAAAATTACAACTCTGAAGAAGCCCAGAGGGCAAAAGCAAAGAGCCCAAATGTATGTGTTTGTTGTGTCTTCTTCTTGTGTGTTTTTTTTTTAATCTCATGATTACAAAGTAGTTAGCCTGATGGATCAGAGAGGGGGGCTTTATCAGCCACTTTATCAATTATATCCATGACTTGGCTTTATCTTAAACTTTATCCAAAGATTTCCATTGGGCTACCCCAGGTGCTAAGAAATGTAAATGCTCAGAAGCAGTACATATAGTGGGGAAAGAATAATAAGAGCACAACTTTTATTTGCTTTGGAAATACCTCGGATTGACAATTGATTTCTGGAAGACTCATGAGGAAGCACAGTAAATATCCTCCTGGAAAAATAAAGGAGGATGGACATGCTGCGTCCAGGCTGGTTGTGTTTCAGGAATCTTACACACAACAGCTGCTTTCCTGGTTGCAGAACTCTCCAATGCTTTTGAACATCAGAGATTTCAGGTTTTTTTCTTAGAGCTGGGGGGGATCTCAAAGAACAACACTTGCTGTTCCCTGATTTCTGACTTAACGTTTCCCAGAATTAGGTGGAACCCCCAGTACATTCTGTAGGCAGCATGAGACGGAGGATTTCTTCCTTTTCCAGCACCGGGATGCCACATCGGTATCTCTAAGAAGAGTTTTCTTTCAATGCTTCAGCAAGGAGACTTGTTGGGCTATTTTTTTCCTGCAGTGTCTATCTGTGAGTCCCCTGATTTCCCGTTTCCTCCTGCTGGCCGGGATCCACCAGGAGATGACATCCCATCACTGCTGCACTAATGCCACAGAGCCATAAAAATCATTCCCTGCCTGCTCCTATGCACCTCAGTGTCTTTCTTGCTAAAATAACCACATCAATAACATTTTATAAACTCCTTTTTTAGGCTTTTTCCCCCTATTTTCCTGCTAATACCTAATTAGCCGGAGTAGCTGGCCAAGCTGTGCTCTTTGCACAAGCAAGCTGGATCGTTTGCAGGGCTAGGGACCAGTCCTCACAGTTTTCTTTGAAGAGTACAGGCTAATTTACTAGGAAAACCACTAAATTATCACTGTGCTGAGAATAATAAATCATTAACAGCCAAAATCTCCGCTTCATTCTGGCAAACAGAAATATTTATATGGAAGCCTAAGTAGTACAGGAACCATCTGCACCCCAGGGGGGTATGTTTGCTCCATCTCAGACAGAGCAGGATTGGGAAATGTTTGGTAATTTCCTTACTTTGCTGCTACACATGCAACCACTATACTCATAGTAAAAGAAGTGTTTACAATTTTACTCAGGGTTGGGGTGGGTTTTTTTGCTATTTTTAATCCCTTTCTGTATCATTTTCAACAACAAACCAGAGTAGAATATGGGTCTTGGGTTTAAAATCTCCCCTTCACCTTAGGGTTGGTTTTTTTAAGGCTCCCAGGTTCACCACTGCCAGGTTTCAGATAACCCTATTAGAGCTGTGAATATTTTCTCTGCGAAGCTGAGAAGAACGTGGTGGAAAGTACTCCATGGCTACAGAGGAGCTTCTTCCTACGGAGAAGAGATCCATGAACTTCACCCCTCTCTATCGTCACGGGCTAGAAACAAATATGCTTTTAGCCATCCCATTTGTGCCTCAACCTTTCAGCACCCTTGCCACTTATCACATTTTTCAAGGTCACCCACTAACACCATCTCCCCAGTTGCCAAATCGATACGAGCAACATCACACTTCCCAGAAAAACAGTTCTGCTTAAACTCAAGGCCCGTAGGAAAAAAAACCCACCCAACCAACAAACTCACCCTGCAACAACTGGGATGTCTCCTTAGTAAGAGCCAAGGAACCCAGGTCACGTTCCTTCAAAACCAATGGATGTACATCACTGAGTGAGCACCATAAGGTGTTCGGGATGTCCCTTTGCAACTCAAAATTGGGTCCTTTTAAGCGTGTGGCTCAAGTTAAGCACATGGGCAAGTACTGTGATGACTCTGGGCTTAGCACTGCTCGGCAGATTAGGCAAATGGAAGCTGCTGTGGAAGGTGTGGAGGCTTTGTGGAGGCAAGGATGGGGTGGTTTAGTTCCAGGAAAAGTAAATACCTACATTGTAATTTAAATCATTTTCAATATTTTCTCAACATAAGACTAATACCCGCAGGTGTTTGCAAAAGCCTTTGTATAGAATATTTCTTATTAGATTTAACTACCCCAGATAAACTCTAGATCCTCCTCAGGCTTCCCAAACACATGCAAATGCGAGTCCTTCCTTGCTGTCTGATGTGGACTCCACTGTCCTGGCCATCCATGACCTTCACCCCACCTTTCCCTTTGGATGCTGCAAGAACTTTGGTCCTTGGTTTATGATACAGGACCAGCCCCCCCCCGGGGCACACCGAGCTGTAGGGTGGTACCTTACTTTCTGGGATAAGGCTGTGAGTGATGCTTTGTCTGCCCGATGCAATCTTCCATTGCTCCAAGGGATGACTTACTGTTTCCCAGCTGTGTGGTGAGATGCCTTGTACCTGCAAACAACTTAGAGAGGGGAAAAAAATATCCCCATCGTGGTATTTTGGAATCCCACACTGCCCTTTGTACTGGGTTTCAACTGTGTATTTGTGCACAGAGGGGGCACTTCCCACTTGCTGTCCCCCTCTCAATATTCTCTTCCCATCCCAGAGCCAGGAGGAGCCTCACAAAGCTGTTCAGAACTAAATCAAACGTTATTTACATATAATAAACTTCTCCTGAATGTCAGCTTGCCAAAATGGATTATTTTCTGAGTCTTGTTGTTATACCACATGGTTATGCTGCATGCTGTTATAGGAACTGTGATGATTGCAATCCATTAGTAAGTGTCACAATAAAACTTCCACTACCAAAAAAAAAGGAGACAGGAAAAAATACCTACTACCTAGGAACTGGAAATTGGATTCAGGAGACATATTTATTCTGAATCCTACAGCATGAGTTGTGGCAACCCCCATACTTGGGTTGTTCTTCTCCTTCTGCTTCTGAGAAGTTAAGGGAAGAGTGGTTTTTTGCACCTCTGTACACATCATTTCTATTATCAGATGGAAATGGCCAACTGCAAAATTACAGCCCTTAACCCTTCCTAGGGAATAATCCCAGGATCCAGCCGAGGAGCCATTCACCTGCCAGTGACATGGGGATATCCTCAGGTGATGGAAGGCAGCAGCCCTTCATGCCAGAAGCAAAGCAGGAGCAAAGATTAACTTCACCAGCCAGAAACAGCAGTGAGAACACTGGGATAAGAGCATGAGGAGAAATTCCAGGCATCTTGTACCTGGACCACTCGAGCCTGCGTCTTTCAAAGAGGGGAGGCTGCTGCTCAACACGAGCTCTCCTTACAAACCCCAAACTGTCACCTCCTACGCTGCCTGGGAGCCGCTCTCAGCTCAGGGGCTGCAACCAGGTTTAGCACAGGACAGGAAGAGTTGGACTCAATGATCTTAAAGGTCTTTTCCAACCGTGTGATTCTGTGAACCACACTCAGTGCCAGGCTGGCATCCCACACTCAGCACCCCACACTGAGCCCCGTGGATGTTTTGCCTTTGCAATGTGCCGATGCTCTTAACATCATTAAACAGCTCTGCATAGTAAAATTACATTCCTGCACAATTCTGATCCCACCTCACGGGCAGCAGCTGTTGAAATAACTGCTTTACAACTCCACCCACCCCCCAGCTCAATAATTCTTTGCCTTCCAACGCTACAATTTACATGATTCTGCTGAGGAATGGGACTGGCACTTAAGTATGAGAATTACTGAGGATCTTGCCTTTTTCTCCAGCCAACTGATATCCTAAGCCCTGCTATGACATCACATAAATATTCAAAAAATGCTTGTGAATACCATAATTTCTCCAGGTCTCACAAATGAGGAATTATCCAAGTAATGGATTATGAATGGGGTAGTAATGTATGGAAACATTACCCGCCCAAAACGTATTACAGCTCCCAAAGACTCAACATGAAACGAAATGTGGTAGAGACTTAACAAAATAAAGCTGCCTCCCGAGATCCAGCCTCAGGAACTAACTCCCATAAAAGCCTCCAGAAAGGTGAAATACCTATCGATACTGTTTATTCCTAAACTTCACTGGAAGCCACAAAGTGCACTCAGGAAGATCTAAGGTCTATACAGGCCCTGCAATGTAAGCTTTGCAAGTTTAAACTGGTGTCTTGAAGTGTGACAGACAATGCAAGCCTTAGTGCAGTGTGTGAGGAGCCCCTTCCTCCTCACAAACCCCACCACCCTCAATCCCATTTCTATTTTGCTTCTACAAATCCAATAACTTTAAAAAACACATTAATATCATTTAAATTTGGCTGTTTTTTGAAGGAAAGTGTTTGAACACAATGAAAGGCACTGACTAGCTGCCTACTAAGCCCAGGGTCGTTGCTGTGCCCGTGCCTAAAAACCTCTGTCAAAGAAATTCATGCAAAGTTTATGGAGATGCTGACAGTCAGTTTTAAAAGCCATTGCTCAATTCTTTCCTCCTCTCCTGTCAGCGTGCCAGACCCTTCAACCATTTCTTACTTAAGTACCCCGTACTCATGTGAGTGGGACATAAGTAAAGATTACTCATCTGAGCAGGAGTTGCAAAACCCCATTTGAAGGTTGCTGCCTGAAGCCAGCCATTGTATGGGGCTGGTGCAGAGTGACTCAGAGAGCCAGCAGCCAGCCTGGCTTCTGGGAAAGAAAGTTCTAAGAATTATTTTTTTAACTAGTTCTAACAGTTAGAGGTCGCTGCCTTTTTCTTCTTCTTTCTTTTTCTCTTTTATTTTTTCTTTTCCTTTGCTTTTTTTTCTTTTTCCTTTTTCTTTACCTTTTTCTTTTTCCCCCTTTCTTTTCCTTCTTTTTTCTTTCTTCTCTTTCCTTTTTCTCTTTTCTTTTCTTTTCTTTTCTTTTCTTTTCTTTTCTTTTCTTTTCTTTTCTTTTCTTTTCTTTTCTTTTCTTTTCTTTTCTTTTCTTTTCTTTTCTTTTCCTTTTCCCCTTTTATTTTCATTTTCTTTTTCTTATTTTTCATTTTTCCTTTTTCTTTTTCCCTTTTCTTTTCCTTCTCTTCTTTTTTTCATTTTTCTTTTTTTTCTTTTTCTTTTTTTCTTTTCCTTTTCCTCTTTTCCATTTCCTTTTCATTATGAAGGCTGGAACAACAATGGGGTTTTCTTTTTGCAGCGTATCTTTAAATTATAGGAAACTTGCTTCTTGGCCAAACTGCCTTGGCCTGGCTCCAGAATGGATGTCTCCATTCCCATCCTTTCCCGTATTCCTTCAATGAGCAAAATAAACCCTTTTTTTTTAAGTGAAGCTAAGCAGAGGCTGAGATGGACAGGTTCCTAATTGCATTCCTCCTGACGGGCCTCCTTCACAAACAAAAAAGTTTAGGAAAGCCATGGAAACAAAAGGAAAGGCTCTCATTGTCTCATTGTCTTCACTCAGCCTCGGGTTGGGGTCTCGCAGCTTAAGCTTAATCAATTATGACTGTTCTTGGCATTCTACTTGATTGGACTTTATTAAAAACTGTTAGATTGCAAGAAAAAGTGTTCTGGGCGCTTACAAACTCCTATGATCACACACCAAAAAGAAATAAAACCCTAAACCAGAGGTGTTATTCCAACTAGATTCCTGCAAATCAAACACTTCCTGACGGCTGAGGGGCAGAATCACGCTGCTCTGGCAGCAAGTCCCACAGCAGCTTTTGGGACTTTTGGGTCGTAGGGGAAAGCTCAGCCAACTCCTTTGTGATTTCTGATGACACAACAAAGTCAGAGAAGGCTCTGCACGTCTTCTGTTGGCTTCAGACAGTTCCACATTCCTGAAGGACCTTGAGAAGGCTGGACTTGGTGAAGGACCTGGATTGCCGTGGAGCTGGGACTCGGTCCCCATCCGCCTGCCCCACACGATGCTGTGTGGGATGGATGGGTGGTGGGTGCTGTGCAGGCTGCATTGGGAGGGACCATCCTGTCCCAACAGCCACCAGGACCAGGCACCACGTTCTCCCCTGATGTCCTGATTCAGGAGGGACATACCCATGCACAGCCCAAGGCTGTGTGCACCATTCTCCTGCATCTTAAACAAAACACGAAGTCCAAAACCATCTCCATAGCTAAAATCAAACCACTGACTTGTTGTAAAGAACACTGGGTTCATATGAACACATGTGGAAATGAGAACTTCTTACCAAGAAGATATAAGCCACCATTTTTATATCCCATTCTATTTTTCATGCCAGCTGGGGGTAAGGGGCTGCCCCCATGTCCAACCACACCAGCGATCCCAGCAAACCCATGGCCCTGTCTGGGGGGACACACTCAGCTCCCCAGCAAGCCCTCTGCAGCGCTCAGGGCACGTATCGGGGCCCCCAAATCTGTGCCAAAGTTGGCTTGAGGTCTGCAAGGGACTTTAATAGGAACAAGGCTTGGTCCTTTAAATAGGTGCTATATTTATGGAGCAATGACTAGCCAAAACGTAGGGGAAAGCTCAGCCAACTCCTCTGCGATTTCTGATGACACAACAAAGTCTGATTTTCATTAACTTTTGCACGTATGTATCAGGGGTCCTCCTAGGGACTGGGGAATGAATGCACTTTGTTTGAACTCTATAGCTATTATATACTACTTTTTATTGATTTTTATATATTTTTTTTTGCCTGCAATTCTCAACCTGGTTCTATTGTGTTCATGGAAAAATATTTATTTTTAGTCGCAGGATTTTTCCAATATACTTGTTTTCATCATAAAAATTTTCCTTCTATTACAAATGCTGTGTGATTACTGGTTACATCTTCCCAGTTTTCTTTAAAAAAAAAAATACAAAAATACAAAAAATATAGTGTGCAAGACTAAGGATTTTAGTCATCTTGAAAAGGCAGAATGAAAACAAGGCATGGGTAAGAGTATGTAGTAGGCTCTTGGATGTATATTTATGGTTTCCAACAGTGCCCTGCCCATATTTTTGGAAGGAAAGCTTGCTTTTGAAGCAAACACACAACCTTGAGGAAAGTTAGCCCTTCTGTGTCAGAATGTTTTTGTTAGAGAAATAAATGAGGAGACCAACTTGCCATCTGAAACGTCACTTAATTCTTCACTAGTGCGCGGCCCCGTTGGCTTCAACAGGTTTATTCATCAGAGTGATGCAAGAGGGGAGGAGGGGATAAGGGGTGGCACCCACAGACCTGGCACCCAGCCACCCAAATGTCTCCTCCCAACCTTGCCCGGCTCGAATCTTCGGGCCATTTGGGAAAAGCCTTCAGCAAACGAGCTTCCAGAGGAAAGCTGGAGGTGCAAGTGGCCAGGGGAATGCACCAGGGAGTTGTGGCAGGGGGGGATGAAAAGCTGTAGCTGGTACTGGGAAGAGTGCAGGGCCATCGGGGAGCCATCTGGGAAAAATCATTTTATTTATAACTTAAGTAATAGCACAAGCCACACAGCAAATCGATTTGCTTTTGGATTCGAGCTATTGTCTGATTGCCCAGACAAACAGCATCCAGTTTAAGTGGAGGCCGCAGCAGTAATAACAAAGGAGGAACACAAATTTTAATTATGTTTCTCCAAGTCTGTATAAGTATTGAAGAACCACATAAAAATGATTTTTTTTTACTAACTTGCAGTTGAAAATGTGTCATTAAAAGCTATGAGTCTGATTTTCTGCTCTGCTGGTCAGGATATTAACCAAAATGATAAAGTATTCACTCTTTGAGGGGAGAAAAAGTAGAGGGAAATAAATGCTGAAGGTTTCGTGCTGGAGATATTATGAGAATGATACTAAAATGAGAAACTTCATTTCTCCTCACGTGTGGGTCCCAAAATGCTGCACACAAGGGCAACTGATGCCTTGGAAAGTCAGAATCAAAACTCCCCAGCCTTGGTGACTCTGAAGCAGGGATCTTTAACCTCAGTGCTGGGCACACAGGGCATCGCTCCCCCGTGTGTGCCCCGATCAAAGCCAAGTTCCTCATATTTACACAGATTGACTCTACATATTCAGTATAATTTCTAAGAAAAGGCAGGGTTAAGCAAATTATTTCTAAGAATTCATTTATATCAACTCCTTCCAGATAGAGCATGCTCAGTGACACTCAGGGGGTCTTCTGGTGGTCTACGGGGATGAAGGCTGGATGTCTTCCCCTCTCTCTGCCCATGCTATTATGGCTTTCTCCATAGTTACCAAAACACATTCCTGAGCTCAAAATCACATTCCTGCACAAACTAGTTAGGAACCCCTTTTAGCTGAAAACAAGATATCCTCTGTCTTTTAATTGGTTGTTGGTCTCATTATTTGTGACTCCCCATCTTCACCTTCTCTAGCTTCAAGGCTGTTGCACTGTTATGGAGAAGTTTTGTAGCTGCTTTCATAGAATCATAGAATCATAGAATGGCATGGGTTGGAAGGGACCCCAAGGGTCACAGAGCTCCAACCCCCTGCCACAGGCAGGGACACCAACCTCCCGGCCTGGAGCTACACAAGGTTGCCCAGGGCCCCAGCCAACCTGGCCTTGAACACCCCCAGGGACGGGGCACCCACCCCCTCTCTGTGCAGCCTGTTCCTTCAGCTTCACTCCATCCCCCTTGTCCTGCCATTGTCTACCCTTTTAAAAAGCCGAATCCCCTCCTGTTTCTCTGCTCCCTTCAGCCTCATGAGGCTTTCATGAAACAGCTCACACAGTTACAGCCAGATTCCACTAAAATCCCAAACAAATCTGTTCTTAAAATACACAAATTAAAGTTCTATTAATTGTCTCAAGCTAAATCTTCATCAATCTATTCAGCATTATTATATCTCATTGAATCACAACAACGACAACAACAAAGCAGGAGAGGAAACATGGTCAGCACGTGGGAAGCACAACTGGCACCTTGGTTTTGGGCTTCTTTTTGTGCTCCCCATGACTTTGACAGGAGGGGTATCTCATCCCCCACCACCATGTGTGTGACAAGCCACATCAGGACGGGGTCTCTCATATCACTGATGATTCAAATTAATTCCTGCTCCCCCCCCTCCTCTGCTTGCATCCTCCCTAATTCTACAAGCTTGACTTCATACCCACTGCAACTTACATTTATTTGTAATCTCGCTGCTTACACTCCACTGAACAATAAAAGAACAATAAACTTAATAAAAAGCCCAAGTGATTGGAAATAGCTCTGGGAATGGCAGTCCAGTATGAAAGCTATAAATTTACTTGTATACTCATGACATTGTCAGCTAATTTTTATGAAAAGCCCATCACAGAACATTGCACCAAAACACTGTGATCACTCGTATGTCACCCATCATACTTCCCCTGATAACAAAACAGAAAATGCATCATAAAATGATACTTTAAACTACAAATTCATCTTGAAATGCTCACTGTAAACAGTAACAATTCTTTCCTGACCTTGTCTTGCACCTGAACCTTAAATTAATCATTCTTCTTCTATAACATTAAAGAATACCCAGTGGTACTTTTTATTGAATTTAAAAGCTAAAACTTCAACTAATAATGTCATTATTGTTTTGGTTAATATTTCCCTATTCAAATCTACACCAGAGTTCAAGAAGTTGCTCAGCCTGAAGTAAGCAATAAGAGTTTCAGAAATACAATTTAAAAATAGATTTTTCCACTCAGATCAGAAAGTATTGACTGATATTTAGAGGCTGAACCAAAGCCTGCTCGAGTCAAAGGAAAACATCTATTGATTTGAAATGTTTTGGGATCAAGCCCTTAAGACCTAATCCCGAAAAATGCTGAGTTTATTAAAGCTACACAGGAGCTATGGGCATCAAGAATTCACAGGACTAAATCCTATTAAATACATAGTGTTATCCTGACTTAGTCTGAGAGACTCAATTGGATTAATTAGGAGAGATCTTCCAAGAGATGGACAATACTATCATGATACTCTTCTGGAGAAGGGGGGGCTCTGGATGCAGAGAATGGGACAGTGCTACAGGTCTGTGGTAGAGGGAACAGGACACTGATACAGGTCTGTAGCAGATGTATGTTTGTGGTTGGACTCGACAATCCCACAGGTCTTTTCCAACCTGAACAATTCTGATGATTCCACATTTCAAGCACCCATTTGCAAGCACCCACCAAGGAGTTTTTAAGGATTCAGCTCTTCTCCAGTGAAACCTCGTGTTTTCAGAGTCCAGAGGTTATAAAACAAGAGCCCCCCCAATTCTGCCCCCTCCCCTGCCCCTCAGTGCTGCAGCACAGGAGCCCCTCAGCCTCCAAACCCCCTTCTGACCCCTCAGGAGCATCACTGTGACCAGTTTAACAGCGTGTCTTGGGTAGGAATGTGAACATCCTCCCTTTGAGCAACAGCAGCAGAGTCTGATGCATGGAAATCAGCGTGTTTAATTGTCATCACATCAGGAGAAACGTGACATGGGCTTTGTTTGGGGCTCTGCAAAGGGTACAGCTGCTACCAGGAATAACAGAGCAGGAAGTGTCAGCTCAGGTTGTCAGCCTTCCAGTGGAATTCCTCTCCTGTCCTTGCCAAAACAAGGAAGGATGAAGCTGTAAAGCCTCCACCCTGTTACTGAATGCCTCAGCTGTGGCTGGTCACACCCAGACAGCCCCATCCCTCCTGAATGAGGAGCAAAAGCCCCCAGGTTTTACTGTCTGGCTTTCCCAAGCGAACGCTCACATCACATTCTGCTGCAGAAACCTCCCGTGCCAGTGGGAATCGTGCACAGCCCGAGCTCAACACCAACTGAAACACAGAATTTGTGCCTGGGGATGACTTCTGGGGAGGGGAGGGGAGAGAGTGAGGAGCAAAGGGCCTTCCAGAGCAGCACAACACTCACTCTCTCGTGCTATCGACCCAACAGATGCTTTTCTTAGGGCAAAATTCAAGCTTTCTGTGACAAGCAGGTCGCAGAAGGTTGCTGGAAAGGCTCCAGACAGCCCTTCCCATTTCTCAGAGGACCTCTCCCTCTGCCTTCTAAGAACCACCCTGGTTGGAAAGATCTGCAGGTGCTACCCACTAATCTCTCCCCACCCCCAGAAGACACCAAGGTACTTTCAGCATGGCCTTCCAGCTCAGCAATCATGACACAAACCTTCCTTTGGGTTGGAAATATATGATCCCTGGGGTCCCTTCTAACCCAGACCATTCTGTGACTCTATGATCCTATGATCTTCCAGAAACGTGCCTGAAAGGCATCTCTGGAGATGCCACTGCCTCCTCTCTACCTACAGAGGGATCTTAGCACAATGAGCTTGGAATTGATGTCCCACATTGATGTGACAGCAGAGAGATGAGATGAATTCTGGTCAAATCTCAACACTTTTATTTACTTTATGAATGACACAGAACTCAGGTAGGTCAGTGAGATGTTTCCCAGCGACCTCCATCAGCTCTGGAGCAGCCTGTTGGAGTGACAAACTCCAAGAGAAATCTGGATTGAAAACACAGAGCTGTTTACAAAAAGGCAGTACCCACAGAGGGAAAAGGGGACAGAACTTGACTCTGAATTTGTGAGCACCACCTGGTGTATCAGAAAACATCCCATCTGAAAGAGCAGCCAAAGACAAGTGTGAGTGGGTTCTGTAGGAGCACAGGAGAAGAGGAGAAGAAAACAATGTTTTACAAAGAAAAGAAACTTGACATGGTATTGAGGATGTTTATTTCTTTTATCATATTATGTATGAATCTTTTATAAGTTTTCAGTGAACTATATTAATTAAAAATTAGTTCTGGGAATATTTTGCTTGTAGCCTAATCAGCTATTACGTCAATACAGATTTTCATGGGCTATTTTAAATTTGAAATAAAGGGGTCTCCTGAGTCTGGGCAATGGAACTGAAATGTAACTGAAGGGAAAAAAAAGCAGTAGAATGCTTAACACTTTTCACTTGTACAAGTAAGGATCAGAGCACAGGTCTTACTCCTCTTTCTAAGTACCTTTCATGAGTTGCCTCCAAACTGTTTAATCATTGTCAGAAGTTTTATAGGTTCAGAGCCCATAATTAACTTGGTTATTTTTAGGATGAAATGTTGCATTTTGGCCTTTACTGGGATCCAGCCCAGTGCTACCACACAAGGCAAGACTTCTCCAGCAGCGGTCCTGCAGACATCATGCAAAATAATAGCCGGGACGATGGCTGCTGACCATCTGTGATTGCTCAGACCTGCTGCCTGTGGTGTCCAACCAGTACAGCAGCCTTCCCTCCCCATGGAAACCAGCATCTCCCAAGGAACCGTGCTGGTGGGTCCTGGTTTGGGATCAAGGCCTGAATTTCTACCAGTTACTTATTTAACTGGTGTGCATGAAACCTCCCATCATTCAGAAAACCCCAAATAGAAGTATCACCAGAAGGTTTTAAGGGAATCACAGAGCTGTAGGGGCTGGAAGGGACCTCCAGAGCTCATGGGGTCCAGCCCCCTGCCCAAGCAGGGTCCCTAGGACAGGTCAGGGCTGGAATCTCTCCAGAGAAGGAGACTCCACACCCCCTGGGCAGCCTGTCCCAGGGCTCCCTCACCCTCACTGGGAAGAAGTTCTTCCCCACATTGGGGAGGAACTCCCTGTGCTTCAACTTGAGCCCATCACCCCTTGTCCTGTCCCCACAGACACTGAGAAGAGGCTGCCCATGTCCCCCTGTGTCCCACCCTTCAGCTATTGATCCCCATTGATCAGATCCCCTCTCAGTCTCTTCTCTCCAGGCTGAACAGCCCCAGCTCACTCAGCCTTTCCTCACAGGGGAGATGCAAAATCCTTATCCCTACTTATGAACTTAAAATGGTCATAAGGATATTTTACTGACAAATAAGTGACAAATAAACAAATGAAATTCAAGTTACAGGAGGTACTGGTCCTTCACACAGTGTCTGCAGTTCACAGGTGAGGGTTAGTTTTGTGGCCAGAGAGTGAAACCACAAAAGGGACTCTGTCTTCTGGAAAAACCAACCTTAATTTGATAAATGTGGGGAAGTTAATGTTCCTCCGAGAGCCATAAATATGGCCCTTCCTGGCTGTTTGCTGCCTAATTTTTTCAATTCCATTTTTAAGGGGTTTTGCTCATTTAGCCTCTTTATTCATGTAGCAGCTTACTGGAAATGCATCCCGCAGCAACCCAACCCAGACCCACGAGTCTCTTTGGTCCATCACCTGGAAGGGACCCAGGGACCTGAGGATGCCCCTTCTTCCCCTGCCCCACTTCCTGCAGCCACGTTGCAACAGCTGAGATCACTCCAGAGCTGTAATCACAACGTGACACTGGTGGGTGAAGCACTCCCATCAGCCTGGCTGAGAGGCAGCCTCCAGCACAGTGCAGCAGCTGCCAACCTTCCCAAAGCCCAGCCCTGGGTCACCACCACCCAGCATCCCAGGCAGTCCATGGTGTTCACCTAAACCAGCATAATCAATTATCATGATTCAGCCCCACAGTGAGTGAAGTATTACACTGTTTGTTCATTTAACCTCACTCAGAAACCAAAGCAGAGCATGGTTCATTCATTTTAGCTCAGGCTCACACCAGAGAAGGGTGGGAAACACGGCCCCCAGATCCCCAATTCTCAGCTGGATCCCCACTTCTCTGTTAGATCCCCAGACTCACTCTATTTCTACCACATTAGTTCATATTTTTTTTAAATAAAGTTAAGATGTACCAACAGAAAACAAACATTCCTACACAGAATCATAGAATCCCAGACTGGTCTGGGTTGGAAGGGACCCCAAGGATCACAGAGCTCCAACCCCCCTGCCACAGGCAGGGACACCAACCTCACTATTGCAGTTTTTCGATGCTTCTTTACAAAACCCATTGTTAATTGATGGAGTTTCTAGTTTGGGTAGGGATGAGCAAAGAACCCATCCAAAAGGCTTGCTTTGCCCTCAGTCCAGGCTGAGTTTGGGGGCTTAGGGCACCGCTGCCTTTCCTCTTCCAACACAACTGCAGTGCTGTTTCAAGACATGGTAGGAAATCCAAGCTCTTTGGCATGAAGATGACTTCCTCCCTGCTCAGTTCTGCAAACCCACCGCTTTTGCCAATGGCATTTCATGATTAATTATTAAATTATTGAGATATTTTTATAACTGCAAGCAAGATCACAGCCAGATTGCCCTTCCAAGTACAACTTAGCCCTACACACAGTGCACGTAGGCTCCAGATGAAATAAATCCTCAGGTCATCTGAACTTTTTTGCAGGTGGCCAAACTTTTCCCAGACTCCTCATAACACAAATTAGAGCAATATGAAGTTTGGAAATACTACAGCAGACAAGCCATTTGAATTGACTCCTGACCTGCAGACCCCCAGTACTGTGTTCCGTTGTCAGGTTGCCTTTACTGCTGCTGGCTCTTGGGATTGTACAACTAATTTTGTAGCTCCATCAGTACCTGAACATAAATCTAACAGTAAATGTAGCTGCCAGCATGTCGTGCCCCCAAAACAAGAAAGTCTGTGATAAAGACAGAAGTAAGAGTAAGTCACTGCCATAAAATCCGTGTCCTCCTCTGATCTCCCATTCTTTCTCCAATCACACAGAATCACAGAATAGAATCATAGGGGTTGGAAGGGACCTCCAGAGCCCATGGGGTCCAACCCCCTGCCCAAGCAGGGTCCCTAGGACAGGGCACACAAGGCAGTGTCCAAATGGGGCTGGAATCTCTCCAGAGAAGGAGACTCCACACCCCCTGGGCAGCCTATTCCTTAGGCATCCAACAAGAAGGCCACCACCGTTAGCGATGATGCTCCCAAACCAAACATCAGGGTAGCATGCTACACCAAGCAGCCCTGACCTGGCTGGTTAACCACTGCCACCTCTGGACCACACTCACCACAGAAGGTGAACATCATTGTATACAATAGGGTAACAAAAAACAGCAGTTAAGTTTGTGTAATGAGGATGAACTGGATCCTAGGTCCCATGGCTTTCCTTCAAATGCCAAAAATTAAAACAAATGTTTGGTTGAACAGGAAAAAAAAGCTGTACCTAGGAAGCCACTGCATTACTCACTTCTTAATTCCCCTCTACTCATTGTTTCTCAGTTGTCTTATCTTTCTGCCACGGGATCACATCTCTACCTGCCTATGTAATGTTGATTCCTCTGCCCAATTTCCTCTCAGTCTTTTGATTCAGCAGGACCCTGTGGTCCTGCCACAGCACCATTTCCCCCCAGCTGTGCACATGCAAAAGCCCTGCAAGCAAAGTAACGAAGGATCTTAATTTTTTTACATATTTTCAACTCTTTGCTCCTTGTATCTGCTTACTTAGTGGTAGCAACGTTTTCACATCTTACCATAAGAATGTCTCACTGGGAGAAGCACGGGATTGTAAATCAGAATTGAGAAAAACTACATCACCAACAAGCCTACTTTGACCCTAAACACGCAGGAGCCATTGGCTGTCCAAGAGTCATCAGTGCAGATGCCCCAGGAAGACCACCACAGAGAGGGCTGCTGGACCTGCCTTGGCTGCAGTGAGATGCTACGTGTGTGCCCAGCTGTGGCCCACAGCTCTGGGGCTGCTGAAGTAGCCAAAATGGGAGAAACCAGCATGAGGAAGGAGAAGGGCACTGGGTGAGAAGTCTCAGGGAGTCCCTGGCTGGGCAGGCACAGCCCTGTTGCAGTCCTCATCCAGCACTACCTTCACTCCTGGCTATCTGGGAACTGTCTAAACTCCCTAAGAAAAGCATGGAAGAACTAAAAGAGGAGGACAGTAGCTTGTTCCTTCAAAAAAAAGAAGAGGAAACCATAGTCTCAAAGCATTGCAGCATATTGTTCAGAAACATTTGAGTGCTCCTTACATCAAAGCATCCTGGTGTTCAGAACAGGTGGCTCACCAACGCTCTCTACTCTGTAATTTCCTTATGAAAGCCGCCTTATTCATCCTTTAAACCCATGTGAAAACTACAAAAAAAGGAAACAAAACAAGTAGGACAAAGTGGTTATTGGAAGAGCTACAGTTTTGAAGACTATTCTCCAAGGGCAATGGGTGTTTAATTACACACACAAGGCAGCGTTCACCCAATGGAGAGTCGCCTCTCAAGCCCACCGGCTGTTTCCTGGCAGGCACTACTGCTGAACACCCACTGCTTGTTTGGTTTGGATAACACACGCTTCCACGGGCACGCTGGTGAGTTAACAGCACAGGGAGAGGTGAGGTAAATAGTTAAAGCAGTGCAATCATGTCATGTGACTTCCATTTGGGCAATAACTTCCCATTTCTTGTCTAAGTCAGGAATAAATTAAACCCACTCGCACAGGGATGCGTTATCCACACGCACCAACACTCCTGGTGATGTGGATCATGTGGAAAACTTGGGGGTTATTTTTTGTTTATATTTTTTTCCCCAGGGTTGTCTGTGTACCAGGAACAGCCAGAGAAACACCAACCATGTTCATAAACTGAAGGGTGGAATTAGCTAATTTGTTAATGAAGACTTGTTTGGGTGAAGAGCTGTTCCCTTCGGAACGGGTGCTCTTTATTCAACCTCTCAATGTCAGTTATCATTTTTAAAGCAGCTTGACCTGGAAGCATACTGTTAAAATTGTGGTGACTGTTAATGACAGTTTTATTGGACACTATGCTTATAGTTCACATTTTGAGGTCTGTATGTAATTGATCTTTCTACCCTACATGAGAAACACTGCAATAAGTTGGTTGCAGCACCACATTATAGATATAGAGAAATAATAATGATGTCACCTTGAGATTCAAAGATCGTGGAATAGTAATAGTCTCCTAGCTCATTCTCCCAACTGTGATGACCTCTCCAGTACTAAATCTTAACAGTCTCAGCATTATTTTTGAATTATTCATGCTAGCCTTTTCCTTCACTACAAAATCAAGGAAAATGAATGCATCATGCTCTGTCAGCTCCACAGGTATTTTGGTAAAAATATAAAATGTTATTTGGTTTCAAGAAAAAAAAATAAAAATCCATGCAGCAATACAGGTCAGTCACTAGTCTGAAGAGAAACAGAAATTCATATGCAGAGGACACGGGACACATTCATTGTTAAGTCGGAATCAGGCATTTTGAATCCCTAGAAGTTCCAAAACCTGCTTTTTTGATTAATTGCATCTTTATCTGGAGGAATAAAAGGAGAATTAAACAAGCATCAATACACACAAACCATTTTTCACTGGCTTTGACGGTGCAACATTGCCATCGTTGCAGGCAACAAGCAGGACGACCAAACACAACGAACTACAGCTTAGGAGCTGAGCACTGCTTCGTTAACATGGTATTTACAGCCAAAATTAGTGGTGATGCTGGGATCAAGCAGCAAAGAAAGCTGGAGTTCCTCATCCCACAGCCGCCCTGCGATGCGCTGAACACAACTCCTGTTCCTGGAGGCAGCAGGTTGATAACTCTTCTAGATTACCAACCCCAGATAATAAGAGAGAGCTACAGTTTTATTCCAGTGATGGATCTCATAAAAAGTGCACATGGGAATAAAATAAAATGCATGTAAATGTAAACTCAAGCAGGTATCCTGATTCATCTGTAGCTGGTGACCTTTAAGTTCATGATGAAAAACAAATGTCAAGCTTTCAAAAGACAGGAGTATCCCCGGCTTTGCTGGGGATTTTGTATGCTATCGCACAGACTGTATTAATTTAGTCTGGCATCAATAACCTTGAAATCAGGATTTTGCACTAAAAATCTAGTTTTATGTTTATTCAGAAAGCAAAGATAAAAGGCGACTTTATTTTAAGGGACCCTCCAGTGGCTACAGGGCAAACGAAACGCAACGGCACTGATTTTGCCTACCTTGCTATTCAATGCTAGCTCCCATGGCAACAGATTTTATATGAATACAAAGAGCGTGATGAAGATCTCCCTTTATTTTGTGGAGTTTAATTATAGAAAAGTCTCCTGTCTGCAGAGTTATTTGGCGTCCCTGAAATAGCAAAGTCTCCTGGAAAGCCTTGGTCAAAACCGAGCTGGAGGTCCCCAAGGCTGACCGGAGAAGGGAGAGAAGAACCTCATTTATCTGCTTTGGCAAACAGCAGAGGCGTTGCGTGTTTATACTGACACAAAACTTCTGAGCGGATTAACAGGGGAATATCACATAATTGCTAAAGAAACAATGTAAGATCAATTAATTACTTCTCTAACTCCCAACAAAAAAATGCTTTTTTGCCACCGTTCTCTCCTCAACCGGTTGGTAGGCTGAAAGCCAGTCAGTCTGAAGGCTTCACCTAGGCACAGAAAGGAGACTAAAACGTTGAAATTGTTTTTTTCTCCTCTTTTTATTTGCCTTTTTTTTGTTGTTGTGGTTGCTGTACTTATGCTAAAAGATTTATTTGCTTGCTCTGTCCCCTCTTCCTTCCAGCTTATAAAGGGATGCTCTTAAGCGTGATGAATCTCGTGCCATATTTTTAAAGAAACAAAAACCCACCCACATGTCAAAAAGAACAGCAAAAGCATTTAAAAAAAACACCCCAAACCAACCCAAACCCACTGGTTTTAATCGAATTGAACATCAGCCAGGCCTGTGGCAGTGCTGTTAACACGCGCAGCAAAGCAACCCAGCGAGGGGAAACAGGATGTTCGACAGCCCGCCGGGTAGTCACAGCTCCATCGAGCAGCAGTGAGGAACTGAGGACAATTAGGATGCACACCTTCCCCCTGTGCTGCAACACTGTCACTGCAACTAAGTCAATTACAATTACAAATAACCCCGTTTTTTCTCTCTGCCTGTAACTCACGTCTGCTGAAATCAAAGGGAGCTCTGCCGTCGACTTGAGTGAGACGAGGATTATCCCCTTCATTTGGCTATTTGCACTGATTTCCTACTGAAGGTTTGGGGGTGTTTTTGATCACTTTATATCTCTGCCTTACGTTCTACACAAAACAGTTCCAGATTTAAGCATTATCCCAGGAATACAGCGTGTGTGTCAAACGCTTCTGCGTTCACTGGGTGCCTCATGAAGATGGGCAGACCAAGGGCTCTGCACCGAGGGGTGCAGGGCCTGGAACCAGTTGCCCAGGGAGGGGGTTGAGTCACCCACCCCGGATGTGTTTAAAAAAATGGGTAGGTATATGGGATATGGTTTAGCTTAGGACAGGAACAGTTGGACTTGATGATCTTACAGGACTTTTCCAACCTTGTGAGGGCACGAGCCGTGGCTCCGTTGCCGCCGTGGCAGTTCTTTTGATGCACAGACACACAGTATCTCTTGAAACTCTGCAGGGTCGTCCAGTAACAATGGTGGAGTCATTCCACCAGCACGTTGGGTTTTCCTTTTCTGACAGCACATGGACATGAAAGAAAACCTTATCTGCCTGCCAGAGCAAACATCGAGCCTGGATCCAAAGAGAGCTGCCCAAAGATACCACCATAGCTCCCTTCGGACGAGGGCTGTCACTGTGGCGAGAGCCAGCTCCATCCGTGGAGCGTTGGCAGGGAGGTGGGTTGGATGACCTAATAGCACTTTTTCATCCCCCACTTCTGTTCCTACGATAGGCAGAGTTGACAGCCTGGGCAATCAGAGGGGGTTTCAAAGCAGAATGTGTGGTCTCTCACTGCACGGTGACAAATGACATTTAACTTGGAAAAACGCAAGCGAATATATCTAGGGAAAAATAACCTTAAACAAAGGTGCTCGATGGCGAAAGGAAATCTGCTCAGAAGTAAGCTAAAGGAAAACAAGAGTGATAAAGGCAGATTATATGTGAGCAACCAAAAGCTTTCAGAATTGTTTGAGGACTTCTGACACACACACACACTGATGTGCCACCTCAGAGGAGAAGACAGGGATGGAGGCTTCACCCATCGCCAGCCAGAGCGTCCCTAAGTATGCTGCTCGCACAGCTCGGCGCCTTTGCCCACACTCATTGCTATGCAGCTAATTCCTAGCATCAAATTCTCATTACCAGTAGGAACACGTGTATCAAAAGTCAGAAAAATTCAGCTCCTCATTCTTGGCCATTAATCTAAAAAGCAGCATCGGAGCGACTTTAATCAGCTCTCTTAAAATTCCTTTCCCCTTAATTCCATAAGTGCACATCTATTTTAGGCTCTTGATATTAAACCCAGCAAATATTTGTGGATAATTCCTGTACTACTTCTTACTCTTGTAAGCCCAGAGGAATATACAGTAGTAGACTTGGACCCCATTTTTAGCCTCCAGATTCTATTTTTGACACCAAACTTCTACTGAGCTGTTAAAAACAAACGAAAAAAGCATATAAGCATCTTTGTGGATAGTAACTCTGTTGGATAAATCTCCCTTTAATCTTTCTTAACAAGTTTATCCCTCCCAAGATGTGATTGTTTTTATTGTTCTTCTTTCAAGGGTGCATATATATCTTCGGGTACACGGGATGCCTAAAAAATTTTAAAATCACTTCATTCAGATTAGAAAGGGTGGCAGGAAATTGCATTTAGGGATGTCTACCAAGCCCTCTTCTTTGGAAGAAAAACATAAAAGGGGAAAATAAGTGTGAATTTCTGTGACATCAATGTTGACCCATCCAACCCTTCTCAAGACTGCAGTACTCCGAGTGGCTCTGCAAATGTTGACTGCAGTTTGCTTTCACAATGCAGCGGCCCTCACCACTTTTTGGGTCTCTGATTATAGAATCACAGAATCCCAGACTGGTCTGGGTTGGAAGGGACCCCAAGGGTCACAGAGCTCCAACCCCCTGCCACAGGCAGGGACACCAACCTCCAGGCCTGGAGCTACACAAGGTTGCCCAGGGCCCCAGCCATCCTGGCCTTGAACACCCCCAGGGATGGGGCACCCACCCCATCTCTGGGCAGCCCCTTCCAGCCCCTCACCACTCTCTCTGCACAGAACTTCCCCCTGATATCCCATCTCCCCCTTCCCTCCTCCAGCTTCACTCCAGCCCCTTGTCCTGCCAGTCTCTGCCCTTTAACAAGCTGATTCCCCTCCTGTTCCTCTGCTCCCTTCAGGGACTGGCAGGCTGCAGTGAGGTCCCCCCACAGCCTTCTCTTCTCCAGGCTGACCCAGCCCAGCTCCCTCAGCCTCTCTCCATGGGGAGCTGCTCCAGCCCTCTGAGCATCCCCGTGGCTCCTCTGACCCCTCTCCAACAGCCCCACATCTTCCTTGTGTTGGGCCCCAGCTCTGGACACAGGACTCCAGCTGGGGAGGGCAGAGCAGAGAGGGACAATCCCCTCCCTGTCCCTGCTGCCACCCCTCTGCCGATGGAGCCCAGGATCCCATTGCCCTTCCCAGCTGCCAGAGCCCCTGCTGGCTCATGTCCAGTTCCTCATCCACCATGACACCCAGGTCCTTCTCAGCAGGGCTGCTCTCCAGGAGCTACTCTCGTTATTTAGGTCTCCTAAAATGAAACATATTCTTTCAGAAGATTCCGCTCAGGAAACCAACTATTTTCAAGCACAAATTCATTTTGTTTTTCCGTGCCTGCACTTTTAATGTGAGGAGAGCCTGGGAGTTTTCTTAATGTGAAATATATCTATATATTATGTTATATGAGGCACAGTGATGATTTTATTCCAGCATAAATGTCATTCCCACATAGTCAGTTCATTTGGACTAGCAGAAGTGCCTTTTTTTAGGTGTTTGCACCTAATATTAATGTTAAAATTTAGAATATTTCACGGAAGGATAATGACAGAGCCAATTAACTGGCAGAGCAGGATTTACTAGTTTCCATTGGAAATACTACATCCCTCCTACTCTTGCCATACAGCCAGCTGACATTTCAGAACAAAAATCAAGATTTTTATTTAATTTGAAGCCATCTAGAAACACACACGTGAAAGGGAAGCAACAGGCCTGTTTCCCCTTAGCTATTTACCTACGAGGGGTGTCAGATAAGTGCCAGTCGGTATCTGAGGTCAGCTTGGGTTTGAACAGCGCTCCGCATTCCTGAACTCCTTCCCAAAGCTGGGGAAGGCAAAGGGAGGAAAACAAATAGCAGATGTGGGAATTGGGAAAAGGAAACGGTCATTTTTCCAGCGTGGGTCATGGAGAATAGATTAGTGAAGTCCAGGGTAGTTTAAACATGCTGGCACAAGCAGGAGAAGCTGGCCTTTGCCCAGGACAAACAGTTGCCAAGTTCGTGTGAGTAGGGAGCTTTGTGCGTGCGGCTGGCCGGCTGCTGCCAGCTCCGCGTGGTTATCCACATGCCATGTGAGTGCCCTTGGCTCGTCTCCGCGCCACTCCAGCGTCTCCTGCTTGCAGCAGGTCTGGGTGAACGGCTCCCACTGAGGATGGGAGGACCTGAGCGAAGCCAGCCCCACGCTCCCGGCTGCAGGGACGCGCGTCTCGCAGCCCACGGAGCAAACGGGTCCCGCTTGGAGCATCCAGGCAGGGCTCAGCCTGAATCTTCGCCCCGGCAGTTACAGGCACCGCTGGTTACAGGCTGACGGCACGGAACCTGGCTCAGGAGAGCGAGGGAACGCTGGAACGCATCAGGTGAACTCTGGGTAGAGCCCTCAATTCCCTTTCTATGTTTTATTGATACAGCAGCATGTGATGCCACTTTAGGTTGGGATAAACCTGGGGGATAGTAATTTAGTTCAGTCACTCTGAACCGGGCATGATTAGTAATTATTCCCCAGCACCTTCTTGGACTCGTGCAAGATCTGAGCCCCTTCCCCACTGAGGGCAGGCACGGGCACCCTAAAGCTGCGACAGTGAAAATCCAGCCCTGGACACACGAGAAGCGGCCAAGCTCCGGTGGATGCAGAGACCACCCAGCCGCCGCACGACGAATGAGATGTCATCCGTGGTATCCCACAGTTCAGGATGTTATTCTGCTGCTCTCCACAATCAATTATGTCTGTACAGAATGACTACACTCACTTTTTTTTGGGTCTCCGGGAAATCTTTGTTCGAGCTGAAGATGGTTTTCTAACAGGCTCCGCTCTTTACCCAATTTTCCAGCTGAGTTGACTGAGGCACAGGCAGGTCAAAAGGCTTACCCAAGGTCAGGGAGTGAATCAATGAGTTGGGTCAGATTAGATCTCAGCCTGTTCTTGGCTTTTCATCCTTTACTGTTGCTGCTAGATCACCATTAGAACCGGGTTAACAAAAATGTCATGGATGTGCTTTAAAAAAAATATATATTTTTAAACTTGCCATCCCAATAAGAATTAAGTTCTTGAGACAGCATGCTGTATAAGGTGAGGTTTCAGGAGGTTAGGCCTTTGCTGCAAGGAATTCAATATCCAGCACAACGTCAAATCACCGGCAGGAGAAATATTTTTACTACTGTATAAAAATAATAAAAATGCAGAAAAGTAAAATTCACAGATCAAATGCTGAAGTCCCCGCTCAGGTCAAGTTCTGCCTGGCTTTAATTGTATTTTGCCTTGGGAAAAGGCTTCAGATCTGGCCATAAATTAGTATGCTGATCCCATGGCCTGAACAGTGTTTTATTTACTTATTCCCTGAAATACGCTGCAGAATTCAAGCAGCAGCTCAGCTAAAAAGGGAGCTGCTCACCCCAGTCAGAAGGAACTATGGTATTTTTGAGAACGATGGAGGGCTACCTCTCCCAACCAACTCCTATAATTTGATAGGAATTGACCAAAAAAGCCTATTTCCCCTCAAGGGATGGGTATGCTTCCTGAGCTTAGGCATGAGAGGTGCCCAAAGCACTGGATTTTCTCCAAGGAGGGCAGTGGAGCCCAGGGACAGGCTGCAAGCCCTTCCCATGCCAGCTGCCTTGACACATGGAAGATGTGGTACAGAGAAAGAGGAATGTAGCTTTGTCAGAGAGGAATATAACTGTTGTCAAGGAGGAATTTAACTTATCAGAGAGGAATAGAACTTTGGTCAGAGGAATGGAACTTTTTTTCACAGCCATTATTACGTCAATTAAAAAAAGACCACGTTAATCAAACTGTGTTCCTTTCTGCCCATCCACTTGCAAGCTGCTAATACACAGACACCTCCTTCTGGGGTTTTTTTGCTTCACAAACAGTGGGAAAATATTGCTTTGGAAAGGTTTGTTTTCCCAATTTTAGGATTTTGACAGGCTCAATCACAGACACACTCGAAACTCTTGGCAGAGCTCTGCAATGAGGAAGCTGCATCTCATCAGTTCTCATCTGCAGATCAAAGCAATTCATTGGCAACATGAAAAGGCTGTATTTAAAAACTGACAGGATACCCTTAAAAATATTAAAAGAACAAGCTTAAAAATTCTGGGAAGAATGCATTTTGAGTTTCAAGCAAAATAAAACAACATCTAAGAAGTCGTATTAAAAATATCCTTAGACTCAAGAGAAACATTTGTATTTTTCCAGTGCTGAAACAATATACTGACCCAAATGAGCTCTGCTCCGTGTTCCAGTTCAGTATAAAACTATTCAACTGTTATATGGGGTTAAACTACACTGATTTTCCTCACACACTTCTATAAAGGCCAGGTAAAGCTAAAACCAGGCAGAGGACAGAGGTGATTTGGAGGAGGCATCCCGAAAGCACAACAATATTGGGAACTTTTTAAACAAGATTTGCCAATATAGAATCAGAGAATCACAGAATCACAAGCTTGGAAAAGCCCTTTAAGATCATCAAGCCCAACCATTCCCATCCTAAGCTAAACCATATCCCTGAGTACCTCATCTACCCTTTTTTTTAAACACATCCAGGGAAGATGTGTTTAAAAACAGGATTGAGAACGGTTGTTCACTGGATCCTTCTCTAACCTTACAGCATTACCAGAAATATAAATGTTACCTCTCTTTTGACTAGCACACCTCCTCTCTTATTCCTGGGGAGTTGTCTTTGCCTATGTCTCGTTTTTGTCAGACCTGGGAGCAGAGGGAGGTCCCAGCAGATGCCTGACCTTTTCAGGGGGCGCGTTTTTACCTCTACCATCCAGGGACTTGCTTGTGCTGGAAATCTGCTGCAGGTTAACTTGGATTATTCTTTCATGTTAAGGTGCTTAATGTCACAAACAATTCGTTGTTTCTCCCCTTGCAGGTCAGTTGGCATTTTGATGGGTATCAGTAAACCGAACTGGAGAGCGGAACATGGAATAGATTTGCCTGCATCCATGTACACACAGGAGCAGCCCCACTGGGGGCACACAAACTGGCTGACCATCAGATGAGCTTCTCCCCTCATCTCAGCATGGACCACAGCCTCAGGAACGTTCTGGAGGCATATCACCTCCCAACCAGCACAGACTTCCCATCCCTGAGCAGCACCACCCTGGTTATCCAGCATGGTCCCTATGTCTGAATGTCAGTACTGAGACAGAGTGAAGAGGCACAGACATGGGCCAAAGTGAACTTGACCCATTTTATATTTACATAATACTTTTATATATCTATAGAATGCAGACACCATGTACTCAGGCTGCTCTTTAAACTGAACCCAGACCCAAGCCAAGACCACGCATGGTGAGGATCAGGCACCCTGGGCATCCCCTAACACTGTTGTGAAACAATCCATGCTATAGAGGTACTGAAAAGGAAGATGACAAAACATTTTCACACCTCTTTAGATGGCTGTAAATTCCTACTGCAGAATTCACAGCAAACATTGTATTTTCATGCAAACATTAGTAAAAGGCGCAAGAAGACAAGAGAGTGCCCCAGCGCAGCGCTGAAGTTCACAGCAATGCTGTTCAGCAGGGTCCTGCTTCTGTTTGGTGGTGCTACTTGGCAAGGAGCTGCGTTTCTTCCTGCCCTTCCCTTTGCCTCTCTAATTCCTCAGAGAAACACCCTTTAAATCTGCTTCTTTTTGTTTATAGAGAAGTATATATGGAGCTACTAGCCTGTCTTTGCCAGCCCATCCTACTACCAGCAGTTTACTCACATCCTTATTTAGGGCATTATTAACTGTGCCTCTGACTTGTCAGAACAGCGACTTCTCATCCCTTTTCTTTCCAAAACAAAACCAAACAGGCAAACAAGCAAAAAAGGCAGATTTTATTATCATTAAAATGAATTCTGTGGCTGGACAATGATGCTGTTGATCTGTTTCCTTTTTCAAAATGATGATTACAAACAGGACTGAACATTAGCTGGAAACTTGTCCCAATTATGCTGGAGAAAAAGATGTTCAAAAAAAAAAGGACAGAAAACAAAGACAAAGAAGGCAGTAAAGGCTGATCAAGGGAATGGAGAAAACAAGGACAGTCTCATGAGCATGACCAACAAGGACGCTGTGGCAGCAAGGAGCATGCCAGCAGAACATACTGATGTTGGGTGGCATCAGTGCTTCACACCAAGCACTTCCACAGCAACTTCAAAGCAGCATTTCCTAGAAACAGGTGATTGTCCTGGAGACAACAGGCAGCAAAGAAAATGAAGACCATTCTCCTTTCCACATCTACAAAGAACAATTTATTCCATCCTGCTCTAGTCCATTATACAGACAGTCTCTGGCTGACATAGCTGAGTCCTCACACCCAACAGACGAGCATTACAAACACCTGCAAGGCTCTCCTTGCTCCCCCAAGTCCCTGCTGCTGGAGGAACCTCAGCAACCTGTTCATACACCATACAGCTATCCTTCAGTTACGGTTTTGTAGTAAGAAAAAAAGGTCGTCTTAATCTGGGAGCTGCAAGCCACCTCAGACCACTGATTTTATTTTATATCAAACAACATCACTTCAAGCCCAGTAAAACCAGTGAGAGTCTTCCCATCAGCTTCAAACCACACTGTGCACAGCCAATGATTTCTCTGAGAAGAACCACGACTCTTCAAACCCCGTACCCATGTCCATCTCTGTTAAAACCAACAGGACAGTAGCCACTGTCTACTTGACAATACAGCATTTAACTTCTCCATGAGATTCATTAGCAAAGATTAATTTTCTGTTCATAACTAAAACCAGAGATGCCCAAAGTGCTTTGTCTGAGCTGGGTCGGGTGTAAGAGCAGGACACTGTGCACCCTGGCCAGTGGGCAGCAGCATGGGCAGGCTGCCTGCACAGCAAGGGATTATGGCAGCATGAGTCAGGTAAAACCCAGAGGGAGAGGGCTGGCCGTGGTGGAGTCTTCTTCAGGGTGCCCAACTCTGCTCCTTCCCAATGGTGAGGACAGGCTGAGATGGGCTCACACAGCATCACTTGCTGAACTGCCACCTGCACACGATGCCAGCCCCAGATACACCAGCACTCGTGAGCTTTTTTCCCCTCACAGGAGCCCTCAGGATTTCCAGCCTGGCCCTCAGCCAGCTGGGATGGAGCAGTTACATCAGCACTGGATATCAAGGCTCAGACCCCAAGCTCAAGCTCCTGGGCTCAGCGACAGAGACGCGACTCTGCAGACTCCTCAGGGACGCTCGGCTTGCCCTCAGCTGCCCGAGCACACCACTACCTGACACCACATCCCAGGGACAACGTGCAAACGTGAGCAACAACAGGCAGAAGCTGCCTGTGCTGGTGCCTCCCTGCCTGCTGTGCATTCACACCTGCCCTGACGGCACCGCTGCCATCCCTTTCCAGGACACCGATGCCAATGCACACAGGCAATGCAGGGGAACTGGACTCCTTTAATGCAGACCCTCTCCCTAACAAACCAGACACATTTCTACCTGCAGAGAGTAATTCAATATGAAGAGTTTTGACTGCTCTTCAGCAGCTACATGATGAGGTTTGCTATTACTCTTAAGACTACACAGGGCCAGAGTTACACACACAGTTTATAAAAGCACACAGAATTCATACATTTTACATAGACAGGCTCCCTAAAGTGTCACACTGTATTTTAGCATCTGAACTTGCTGTGATTCAGTAAAAGAATGCTGCTTCTCTGCCATGGATCTCGGGCTCTGCAACCTCCTCCACATGCATATATCATCATTGACTTCCAGAAGAGTAGTGTTGGCTTGAGGGACAGAGGTGTACCTCCTATAATGGTATATACTACATTCTGCAGCAACCTTTCTTCTCATATTTCAGAGTTGAAAAAGGCCTGTCAAAAAGGGGCTATTATGAAAGGGAATTTGAAGACATTCATAAACATCTAGACAGAAAATTGCATTTTCAATATGAGAACCTCAATAGTTAAGGCTACATTTGGGAGATCACTATGGCCCTCTTATTTTCTGCTTACGCTGTCAAAGTTTGAATTCATGTTGGGTTTTGGAGCAATTCAAACAAAGGATACTTTCATAAACATCCATTTCATAAACTACAGCATATCTAATTCTTTGGGTTCTGAAGGCTGAGCTGAATGTAGTGTTTGTAGTCTACTGAGAATATGTCTGGAAAACATAAAACAATCTACTAGGTAAGTTACAAAGCTGTTGACATAGGGAATGAAAATGGAAATTCTGTAGTAGTCTCCTCCATCCACAGTTTTACGCTGTACTTTGCCTGATGTTAGTTGATTGGTGCAGTATATCTTGATGTTAGTATCCCATTTCAGAAATGTTCTGACATTATCTATTTGGCAGTTTGAAAAATAGTATCAAACTCCCAATGCATTTCAACACAGCAATCATAATATCCATTTCCAGCGATGCAAGAGGCAGGTTAGGACCAACTTTGAGAGGATTCATTTCTAACTCCACGATACGTGATCCTACCAAATGCACACATACCCCTGCACGTGCACACACAGCCAGGCTGGAAAGACCAAAAGGACTTAGCTTGATTTAATTTCCACTGCCTCCCAGTAAAAACACAGGTTCATTTAGGAGAGACTCTGCCCCCGTGAAGTAATTGATGCTGTGAGTTCTGTGAATGCAACGGCACAGATAATTGTTGGCAACCTCTCCTGCTTGTGGCAAGGAGGGATCTTCATTCAGAAAAAAACCAGAACTATTAAGCGTATTTTTCACGTAATTTACAGTGATTACAAAGATGGGTATATGTCTGAACAGGCTACAATAACCCACTCACTTGAAGGATGTGTTCTATAGCAAATATGCTTAACATGTCAATAGGAAAAAAATATATGCTGTAAATTCTGCTGTAATAATTATTGGAAATGCTTGAGCCTGGCTGGAATTTGGAAAGAGCTGCAAAAGCTCCACTAAATATAGGACTCCAGACACACTTAATTTAACAGGAGATTTATCAGTGGCTTTATTGACCAAAAATTCCTCTTATTTAACATTTATAAGCCCCTTTGCCACACAAATTTCTCTGTAGCATAACAGAGAAAATTTATACTGGTCAGCTTCACCAATATCATCGAAGCATCCCCCAACAACTTCTGGAATAGAGCAGCCAGGAGACAACTAAACTGACCAAAGTAGGGCAGAGGAAACACCAGAACTTCTGATGTTTTTATCCTAAAGAAGCTGAAGCTGATCTCTAACATCCCTCTCATTTACATGGTTTGCTACTAGATTTCCCTAAAGGCATTAGTGGCTGGCAAACAACTCCCAGCACCTTGATTACAGGAAATCATATTTCTCCCAATGCCAAGCTGCTTCGTACGCATTGAGAATGGTTTCCCTACTGAAATACATTTTCTTCACTTACCAGTAACTCTACACTCTGAACCACCCAATTTCCTTCCTCTCCCAGCTCAGGAACCAGTTGTATTCCTGCTCAATGTATCCGGCCTCCCAGCTTACCGTGGGCTTTTTTTACTAGGGATGGGTCCACGCTTCCACGTCGGGAAACGGAATCAAACAAGCTTGGAGAATGTTTCAGAGGAAGAGGGAGAGAACCAGTTTCATGAGCAGGGACTGCAAATGGTTTCAAAGATGATGGCAATTTCAAGCGTGCCGATCGCTATCTCGGCTCCCTCGAACGTCAAGAACGGTGGAGATCAACTGCAGAGACAGGGACTGCTGAGATTTTTATGTAAGGGAGATACTCTCCTCTTATTGAAGTAGCAGCATTCTTTAATAATGGCAGTTGCCACTGGAAATGATGTGCCATCACCAGTGATTCCTACAGGTCTCCCTGTTTCGCTACAAAATGGTCTTCGAACCTCCAACCTGCTCTACCCAGAATCACAGCATGATTCTGGGTGGAAGGGGCCTCCAGAGCCCATGGGGTCCAACCCCCTGCCCAAGCAGGGTCCCTAGGACAGGGCACACAGGGCGGTGTCCAGATGGGAATATCTCCAGAGAAGGAGACTCCACACCCCCTGGGCAGCCTGTCCCAGGGCTCCCTCACCCTCACTGGGAAGAAGTTCTTCCCCACATTGGGGAGGAACTCCCTGTGCTCCAGCTTGAGCCCATTGCTCCTTGTCCTGTCCCCACAGACACTGAGCAGAGGCTGCCCATGTCCCCCTGTGTCCCACCCTTCAGCTATTGATCCCCATTGATCAGATCCCCTCTCAGGCTGCTTCTCTCCAGGCTGAACAGCCCCAGTGCTTTCAGCCTTTCCTCACAGGGGAGATGCTCCAGTCCTTTAATCATGAACCCCAGAAAATCACAAGTATCCCTTAAACATCTTTCCCTACATGCAGACCACATCCCACATCATCATCACCATCATCATAATCAGAATTCTACTCCTTTTAAAGCTCCTGGAACCACTCTCACTCACCCACCCACCCAGAACCCCTGTGCATGTTTCCCAGCACTTCAATTAAAAGAAAAGGACAAACTCCCATCACGTGCTGCAAACAAATAACCTCTGCTATAAGAAATCATTTCTATTATTAAAAACCTGGTTTGAAACCAGCTTCAGAATGCTTTTCACATACACACACCGTCCTTCAAGGCCAAGGAAAGCACATAACGTGCCCAGATCAAACAGCTAGCTCTGCATTGACAGGAACTTTCCAGATTGAGATTTGCAGGACACATCCCTGCTGTTGAGAAAACGCCTTGGCAAACAAAAATCACAGTTTCTGGTTTCGTTCAGCCCCCCCCCCCTTTTTCTTTTTTTTTTCCTTTCTTCCTGGTGATTAGAAATGTGAAAAGCAAGACTTATTTACTTGCTGGGTGAAATCATAGGAGGCTACAATGCTGCACTTATTCACAGCTGAGGAGGTTCATGCGGAGAGGTCACAGGAGCATAGGAAGTGATGGAGGCCAGATTCTGACTCAGTAAGGCACACACACACAAAGGCAGAAATATATTATGCCTGAGCTCCAATCTGACAATTTTCTCTGGGGGGAAATTAAAGAACTACAAGTGAGGTCCAAATCACAGCGATTTTCAGTACTACATCTTCCCTGAGACTCCATCTGTTTCTGTCTCAAGCTAGCAAGAGGGTAGTTACAGCTCCAGTGCCCAAGTCTCTCTTCCACAGCAGATGTTGCAGAGAGTAGATGCTTCCAGAGGTTAGTCCTTAACAAGGAACTTAATCCAGGCTGAAATAGTTGTGAATTCGCATCTCAAGGCCTTTAATAAAATCCTCCTTTTCTCGTCTTCTGCCCCACCCCATGACAGACCCTGAAGTCCCTGTGCTGGTTTAAGCCTTGGTTTACTCAGAAGCAAAGTCACGTGCTGTCAGTGGAAGGGCAGTTTGTGTTCAGCTGCAGGCAGATGTTCCAGTGCCAGGAAAATCCTATCCCATACCTGGAAACGCCACACTACGTGAGCAGTGTCTTACAAGCAGCCAATAAAGAACTGAAAGAAAATGCCCTGAATGAAAAACAAAGACAGGGGATGTGACCTGAAAAACTGTTCAGAGATTTTCTCTCTTTTCACAGTGTCAGTGTCACTTTCCCCATCAGCTTTAGTGTTAGTGAAACAGACTGGATGCATCACAACTGAAGGATGGAAACTCCCAGGAAGGAAATTAACACCTAGTAGCAGCCTCCAGAGCTGATTTAAGGAAGGAGTCTGATGAGATATACTAACTGCAGTAGCAGGAGCAGGCCTAAACACATGGAAAAGGGAAGATATATATATTATACTGAGTTAAGTTACAACACAGAGCAGCTAGAACCAACGCTGAGTAACCCTTCATCATACTGCAGACAGACCACTTGTGCACTCGCTGCCAAACCCAAGACACTAGGTTTTAAGGAAGGCTGTGTATTTTACCTTCCCTATTCAAACCTAACTAAAATCATATTAATCAATTTCCATGCTTCCAGCAGGAAGGAGATCATCCTGGGAGAGGAGTCAGAAAAGATTAATACATATTTTGGGGAGCTTTCCAGGTATAATGAAGTTTCAGGAGCTGGATGCTTTTGAGGGAAGGATATCAGGACAGAGAGATTTCAGTTTAGCATCAGCTTCCTTCAGTCAGGCTTTCTAGTGTTTTCAAAATAATCCTTTTTTTTTTGCTTTTTAGACACAAAATACAAGACTGAAACTTCCAAAGTGCTTCAAATCACACACTAACATTCACTAATACTTGCAAGATGTTAATGAATTTGAACTCTGTCAGCTCAAACTCTTGCAAACCATTCACTTTACCCTTTCTCCTGCCACTCACTACTCACAGGAACCTGACTCACTCCACCTCAACTAATCCCAGGCCAGATGTGGACAGAAGAGCATGGCAAAGGGAGAACACAGTGCACCCATCGTGGCTCAGATCTACACAGCTCAGAGCAGAGGCCAAGGGAGCTCAGGTCCACTTACACCTGCTACGTGGATGTCCCTGAGAACCTTGTCTTTACTTTAAGGTTGCAAAAACCTCTAAGTATTTATTCATGTAGTGACAGTGTGTATTGGCAGTGGGAAAGGGGTCCTGCAGGGACTTCACTGCTAACCAAGCTTTCTCTTTAAGCAGCACTATTCTCAGTACAAACATCTGCCATAGGTGGTTGGTAGATTACTCCTTCTCAATTGGAACAATCCAGACCAGCCTGCAAGGCTGATCCAGCCACACCTCGAAGGATGGAAAGGCAGAAAAAAAGAACTGACAATCATTTAGAGAAGGAAGGCTGCACAGACCAGATTTCAGCACAGTTGGTTTATGAACATCTTTTAGGCTGGGATTTTTATGCCAAGCTCTACCACTTCTTGCAGAAATCCCCACCTTCCTTGCTGTTAACTCACATCAGGACACTGTATCTCAATGTGAAACAGAAGAAAATAAACCCAAAAGTAAGTGTTTAAGAAATAACCAAGTATTTCCATTCTAAAATAATAACCATCTCTAGGGTATCCAATTCAGCCCAGAGCTTGCTGATGAAGGGATCTTTCACCTTAGAGATGAGCTCATCTGCACATAATCCACTGCACATGTATGGGGCATGCAATGGCAACACCTTTTAATTGGCCGTTAATCCAGGCTTCATCAGAACTACCACTGACAAGCTTCACTTTCTCTTGTCAGCACATGGCATCATACAGTTCCACCATAGTTTGAATCATCTGTTTACTATACCAGCTACTGAAAAGCTAAGTCATAGGATGAACTCTGAATGCACAGAAAAAGAAATCATGAACCAGAAGCCTGAAGGAGTTGTAATTTACTACAGACAAGGAACACCTCTTTGTCTATTTCTTTCCTTTATTGTAACATTGTTTTTTTTTTTGCTGCTTTAAATGAAATTCCCTCCATAGGCTGTTCATTTCACCAGATGCAAACTTATCATTAAGCCATCAATATTAATTGAAATTCACTTTTCATAGATCACAGACTCACCAATCACTTCCATCCTGTTCAAAGTGGGTGTGTTTGGAGGCTGCAATTAGCAGGGTGGTGTGGAAGCTCTGCACATCTTTACTGTCTGAGAAGAGTTTCAACAGTGACTTTTGGCCACCACACTACCTAGGTAGAGAAATAGATAATAAAGTAAGCAAGACAGGGTGGTAAACATCCTTTGCTTACATTTCCTTGAGAGACTCAAGGTTAACGGCCCAGAAAGCAAATGGGAAAACTAGGTGTGATGCTAAAAATACAACTTCTAAAACCAGCAGGAATGTCTCAGAACTATCACACACCCATGCCAGAAGCTGCTCTTTTGGAAGCCTGCACCCAGGGCAGCTACTGAGATGGTATTTTCTATTGCACTGGGGAAACTTCTACATTTTTTACCGTAGAGTTTTTTTAGAATCAGATTTAACACACAGGCACTAACTCAAAGCCATTTTATTTACAGTGTTCATTCCCTGGGAAAAAAAAAAAAAGCAAGAATTTCCAGAATCCTGTAATGACTTTTAAGAAAAAAAACCCCAGTCCTGATCTTTCCCAAGTGGATTCTTCCACTTTGTGATAGCTTCTGAGTCACACAACATGACTAATAAAATTTTTGCTGATATAACTCAGATGAAGATTCAGACAATGAAAGATTCCCTGGCTCCAAAATTTGCAGCTTCTCATCGCAAATGGCACTGGGACTTTTTGTCCTCCCTTTTCTTTTATGACCCCAAATAAACCTCACCCTCCAGACTGATGTTTCACTCCCTCTTACCTCCTCCATGTCTCCTCTTTCAGAGGCTGTACTTGCCAAATGCTTCTTCCCCTACCAACTCCAGCCCAGCTCCCCATCCTTGCCCACACCCCAGAATTGCGTAAAGGAGCAAAACCACCCCAATTCCTTGACGCTGCTGTTCTGTGCCTCTTGCCCCCCGCCAGCCCGCCCCACACAAACAAAGGACAAGCCTGGGCAATGTCTGCAAAGCTGGGGCAGCCGTGAGGCCTGCTTTTTACCTCCAGACGTGGTGGGTTTCGCTCAGCAGCTCATACACACACCAGTGGCTGGAGGAACACCTCAGGTGCACGACCAGGCCAGCTCAACACCATGCAAGGCGGCTGCTGCCCTCACCACCGTTTTATGAGGGACTTTCTGACCCACCTGCGTGACCCGCAGGGGCCGTGAGCCCCGGGCGGGGGCCTGCCCGGCGCAGGTGGGCTGCATCACGCCGGGCAATTCGCGCCTCTTTGCCCGGCTATATAAACAGGACGAGGGGGCAGAGGTGGCCCCGGCTCGGAGCAGACCCAGCAGCCCCAGGTAGGAAGGCAGAGCACGGCACGGGGGAGTGCTGGGCATGGAGGCCGGGCAGAGCGCACTGTACGCCCCAGGCTGGATGCTGCAGGGCCCCTGCCCTCGCCTGCCCGGCGCGGGGTTCCGGGCCGCGGGTGCGCCTGGGCCGCTCCGCCCCGGCGAAGCGGCGCCTCCCCCCGCCAGGAGCAGCCCTTCCGCGGCGCCGGGCTTGCAGCGGTTGTAGGCGCCGGGGACGCTCGGGTGGCCTGTGCGCCGCGTTCCCTCCCTCCTTCTACTCGCGGGCAGGTGCGCGGGTGTGCCGGGGAGCCGCGGGGCTCTGGAGCCCGGCGGGGCGGGCGAGGGAAGCGGCCTCCGCCGCCCTAACGCGGCCCGCTGGGGGCGGTGGCGGCCGCGGCCGCCGCGTGGTCGGGGAGGGGGGAAGATGGCTGCGGGCCGCGTGCCGGGAGCTGCCGCCGCCGCGCCCGCTGCGGGGCCCGCGGCGTCCCCTGGTATGAGCGGGCCGAGCCCTTGGTGCTGGGCTCAGTGCTGGGGCTCGGCAAGCCCCTTACAGCGCGCTGAGCGGCGGGGGCTGCTCCGCTCCCGCGTTCAGCGCTGTCTGCAGGCCCCGGGAGAGGAAGCGCCGCCGTCCCGCTCCTCAGGGCGGGCGCCGGGCCCACGCTGCTGTGGCCACCGGCGATCCCTCGCCCGGGGGAAGCGGCTCCGCGGTGGCTGCGGGAGCCGAGGCTCTCGGGGCTGCCCGGAGCCGGGCGGGGGGGGTGGGAGGGGGAATGAGGGGCAGTGCCCAGCCCTCTGGCATCAGCCCGTGGTCAGGGCGGTGTAAAGCCGCCCCGGGGCAATGCCTCCAGGTTGGAGTGAACATAAAACCTCCCCTTGCAGTTGCTGTGCTGTTCCTGTTTGTGGAACAGGCATTTCTGGCTGCATGCGGCCTTGAAAACAAAGTAAATGTAGAGAATGGCTTGGGCTCTTTGCCCCTTATCCCCAAATAAACCTGCTACTGAGTTGTATCTGATGTTTTTTGTGAATTGGAGCCCCCACTGAGGTGCAGCCTGGCGTGCTTCACACAGCAGAGCCTTCTGCTTCACGAACTGGGGCATAGCAGTTAGTTAAGAGGCCACTGTCACGCTGTAACTCGTGTCCAGACATGTCCCCCTGCACCGAAGGCAAGGGGTTATCTTCTGGAGGGGTCTGCTCAGATGACAGGGTTCCCTTGTGAACCTGATGTAGGTTTTGGCCTCCAAGCCCTTCCTGTCTCCCCAGTACACTGGGGACCAGAACTGGCAGCGAAGGAGCTCTCCCTCCCTGAACTGCCTCTGTGGCCTTTGGTCTTCCCTTGCCCGCATGGAAATGCGGCCTAAGTGGAGCCATGATGGGGATCTCCCATCGCATTATGATGCCTCCCAGCCCAGGGGTGTGGGAGCCCGCAGAAGGTCTGGGGAGCCAGAAGTCTCCCCTGGCTGCTCTGTTGCTGTGCACGGGTACCCCTTTGGAAAGGTTTGTGTGTGGTCCTTGCAGGAAGAAGTGGGCAGAGCTGATGTGCCTTTATCTCTGCCCCGTGCATCAAGTCCTGATGGGATAGGGATGCGTGGTGCAATCTGGCTCTGGTTTTTGGGCCAGCACTTGCAACCTTGGAACATGATCATGGATACCACAGAATAAGCCTAAACTATTCAGGTCTTAAGCCTGGATTGGGGGTTTTGCCCTCCTAAACAGGTCCCCCTCCCTTCTAGGGTTTGATTCATCTTTGAAGTGCCTTAGTGTGTGTTTGACTGCTGTGATGTTTGTAAAGCTTTGTGGCTCTGGGGCAAGACCCTGCTGCTGTAATGCATATACTTCTGTTTAAAAACATCCAGTTATGTGAAACTTGCTGAGTTGCTAATTTGTGTTCTGAACAGTCTGTCAGTCTGGGATGTCATTTTTTTCCAAGTACAAAGTTTGGTTTGCTTTGTTTTCAAAACAGGAGTGTTCCAGACACAGACAATTCTACCCAAAGCCTCAAGCTTCAGAGGAAAAAAGATGCAGCCATGTGAGCTTGCAAGGTGGCTTTAGCAATTCCTATCTGCATTCTGATCCATGACAAGCTAATTACACCAGCAACTGAACAGAAGCTCTATAGGAAACTGTTGTAGTTATATTGCAACTTGTGTTACCGTGACTACTTTATCTCTTGATAACTCTGTAATTAACTTGTCACCACTGTTTAATGCTTAACGTATGTAGAGAATCAGTTAATGGCATCACTAAAGGGATAGTAGCCTGAAGGAGAAGCTCCTGCCCTTTGGGAAGGTTACTGGAGTTCCCTTGAAAGGCTAATTTAAGGACTTGTGCAGAAAAAAGTATTGAGTTTGCTAGGGAAGTGTGGGTAAGATGGAAAGGCTGACTGGAGAAATTCTGCTTAAACTGGCTTCAGTGACAGGGGGAACTGTTAGAAGAGACTGATGCACACAGTCCGAAGGAGAACATGTTGGAGACACGGATGGTTGCCCTTGTAGTGTTCTTTTCCTGTGCAATTAGGGGTTAGGAGGAACAACCAATGCTTATGAATTAAACCTCTGTATGCCAGTGGCCGTATCCCCCTGTGCTCTAACCAGTCTGTAACTTCCCTCTGAGCCCTGTCCTCCACCTCTGACAGAAAGGGTGGCATCCTCGCTCGTGGGGGCTGCAAGGTGGATTCCACAGTGCTGTAAAAGGTTTGTAGGAACGAACTGCAGGTGCTAATTCATTGTGGTGATTAACATCAGCCTGAAACTAGTGAGCTGTTCTGCCTGGGATGTGGCTGACCTAAAATTAAGCCTAACTTCTGCAAAGAGGGTGAGGTGAAATAAGCCTGGCTGGCTGTGATAGCTCTTAACATCTCTCATCTTACATCTTGCACAACAATATGTTAAATTCTGCATGTGTGAAGCTTCTAAACGTGTCCTGAGGGCACCAGCATTTAGTCTGGTGCTTTCAAAGGGTTCCTGCACTAGAATAATTTCCTGTTGGTGACACTGGTGAGGTCAGCCCGGGCTGGTTTGCCTGTTCCCAGAAGTTGCTGGGTGAAGCTGAACACGCATCCCTCGGATGGCATGGCTGGTGAAAGCAAGCACTTGTTAAACCCCTTTGTTTTTATTATGGACATCGATCTGCCAGTCGCAATAATGCATTTATGGACATTTTTCTGCAAGCACAGCGCTGGTGGCAGCTCCCTCTGACAAATGGAGTCACAGGGACAGTAGTTCAAAGCACGCTGACTTTATTGACGGATTGTGCAATTCTCCAGTTTGCCAAGTGTTCATGAGATAGCTGGACTGGTGAGGAGAGTGTAACTGATGGGGAGATGGAAGACGAAGTTTTAATTTCAGGCAGCTTGAAATCTTTTAGGGAGTGACAGGCTTTGGCATGTCATCCCTGGTTTTGCACACTTTAACTTCATTAATGCCATAATCAGCCAGCAAAACTTGGCTTGGGGTGTTTCAGACCTCCAGTTCCTGAGTTCCTTAGCTCTGCTGATAGCTGTGAAGGTTCATAGAATCACAGAATCACAGGGGTTGGAAGGGACCTAGAGAAATCATTGGGTCCAACCCCCCTGCCAAAGCAGGTTGCTGCTCTACTACAAATCTCTGCTGGCAGTTGTGCTAGTTTATCTGAAGGTATTGTGAGCAAAACCTTCCTGGAGCAAGAAAACAATCCTGTGTTAAATTATCTGGTCTCCTGTAAGGCTGATGTTACCCCCCAGAACCACATGTGCTTGGGCCAGCATTAAGTCAAAGGTACAGCTGGAGGAACAACCAGACCAAACCTGTATCAAAGTATTTTCCAGAAATGCAAAGTGCAGTTTTAAGAGTGATCTATTTGTGGGAGCTCAGGCTACTGTTCAAAAATAGTCAGATGTGTTTGGATGTCAATAAAGCTGGTGTGTCTGGAGTTTTAGGGGAGTTGGGTAATAGAAGGTTTTTCTTTGGCAGCCTGGCATCATTCTGGGGCTTTTTTTGTTAATCCACTTCTCAAGTTGTTTCCTTATTTACTATTTTATATCAGCAGAGCAAAACCATCCTGTTCTGACGTCTGTCAGGACTATCTGCTATCTGCTTTGATTTATGTTGTGCCAAGTGAAATGCTAGGAATCATTTCAGGCATCTTTTCAAGTCCCTTGTAGAACTGGGGCAGGCAGCTGCAGCTCTCCCCGATGCGATGGAGGTTCTAAAGGTGGTTAAAAGTACTTGTGTCTGAAAAAAGTCACCTTTAATCTCAAGGAGGAAGAGGGGAGTTCACTGATAGAAAGGTTCTGACTTCCCCCTCTGCTTTTCAAGTGAAATTGTAGTAAAATAGCACCACTGACAGAGCCTGGAGTCTTGGTAAAGGGGAATGAAAGGATAATCCTGCCCTTCAGATGCTGCTGGCATCCAGAGCGCAACCTGAACAGATGCTGCTTCTATGTGCACTGCCTGGTCTGTAGCTCAGCTGCTGGGGATGCTCAGACTCACTTGTATTTTACATTTGGAAATCTTACTTTTGACTTGAAGTTTGAATCCCACTCCTTTGGGGAGCATGAGGTCAGTACCAATCACTAAAGGCTTCTCCGTGTTTTCCTGTGCTCTGGAACTCTGTGCTGCTGAAAATGGGATGCTGAACTTTTTGTTCTTACCTGATGGGTGCATTTTCAGGTTTTAATTATTACTCAAAAGCCACTTTTTAGTGTGTTATGAACAGATTAATGAAACTGGTGTTGTAGTAAAGTTGTGTACATTAGTCAGATGTGCTTTGCTTTCTGAATCATCCCATCTACAAGCTCCAAGTGCAAACTGAACTCCCTCCAGGTAACTCTGCATTAGCAGATAGCAAGTGTTAGAGCTGTCTTGTAAATGTTGCTGCTCCATAATCACCATTCGATGATATTTGAATTATCTGACTGCTCTAGATCAGCCAGTACAATGCAAACAATAACATTAGCTTTGGCTGTTTGTACATTTGAGCATGCAGAAGGTCTGTTAATTAGTTAAACTTCTTAATAAACACTTAGAGTATACTTTAAGGCCCTGTTAAAAGATTAATTTTCCTGTTTCCCCTATAAACCCCCCAAGATGGAATGCACAGCATCTGAAAAAGCACAAATGTGCCTTGGCAGCAGTGGCTGGCTGTGATGGTGCAGTTGTAAATGGTCAGTGTCCTGCAGAAACAACTAACATTACTTCCTTTTCCCTTCATCCTGCTCTCCCAAAGCTTAGTGCCATCAGATATAGTGCAGTGGGGGGAAAAGGGAGGTCAGTCCCTGGCATGGTTTGTACTGACACCAGAAGTACCTCTGGCTATTTGCTGCCTTCAGTCCATGAAATACAAAGGTTTCTTCTTGGTTAAGAAATGAGATTGGCTTCATTCAAACTGGCCACAGCTGTAGCTTATTCTTCCCCTGGAAGTGTAAGTGGATTAGTTGGGTTTGAGTCTGGTTGGAGTCAGTCTTGAAGGTCTTTTCCAACCAAAACCATTTTATGACTCTTGCTGAGTTGGGTCATCCTCTCCTTTGAGGCTCAGGCAGGTGGAAGGCTTGGCTGGAGCCCAGGCTGGGTCTTCAGCCATATTGTGCCTTCAGAAAGTGGAATTGAGACACAACAAGGCAGGAAACTTTTTATAATAAATGCTCATCTCTTTGAAACAGGAGAATACAGTGTTTTTTTCACCAGTTGAGTTGCATGCGAGTGAGTGACCCTTGTTCTGTGTCCCTGGCAGCGCGTGTGGCCCGGCGCGCGTCGCAGTGTCTGGTCATACAGCTGTATTTGACTCCATAGCCAGAGCTTCTAGGAATATGATTAACCTTAGGGGTCATCTTATCATGTAATTATTAATGATTGATTCTGCTTATCCTTGAAATCAATAGGAGCAGCCAAATGGTGTGGCATATATTTGGGGCCGGCTTGTGCCGTTGGGTGTGCGTGATGCTGCGGTCAGGCTGGTTCTGGTTTATCACTCAGGACGTGTTTGATGAATCTGAAGTGTGTAATTAGTTTTATATAATGCTGGTGATACGTGGTGCTTTTTACATGACTTATGTTAATATGGCCAATAGTGTTAACATCTCCTGCCACTAATAGTTAGGGTGGGGATGTATAGTAATTGATCTGCCTGGGAGTGCTGTAATGTAAAAACAATTCAGGCTGTTTGAAGTATATTTTACAAGTGTGCATTGGGCCTTTGGGATGTTATACTGAAAAACCCAATTGTATAGTTACCATGGGAACCCAATTAGAATAGATTGCTTGAGTTTTTTTCAGTCTTTCATCTTGACCAAAAATGTAATGTACTTTAAATGTTTTCATATGGAATTTTATTCATATACTGAGCTGATATAATAGCTGTTTTTAAATTTTAGTGCTGGAACCAGGGAGCGTTATGTTCTGGGGATCCTGAGGACTTGTCTTTCAAGGAGAATCTTCCTTTAGCATTTAGAAGTTGACGAACAGAGAGAAATACTTGTTATGACTCTAGGAGTTCTTCCTATAGTGCTGCCATCACCTGTCCTTTCCAGGTAGGGGTTCTGTGGAGTGAAGAGGGGAAGTATCTTGAGACCTGGGGAATTCAGTTCTAGAGTAGCAGCACAGCATGGCTGGGACTTCTCGTGGCCTTTAAAGACTTTGATGCAACCTCTGACTTTTCTGAATTGCTGTTCTATTGACATATTCAGACCTTTGGGATGCTCACAGGACAGGTCTGTGATACATTAGCTTCCTGCACCACCTCACCCTCTGCTGTGCAGGGGATCCTGTTCGGCACCTGGAGGTATTTGTGTATCATGGGAGCATCCTGCTGCCTGGCTGCAGCCTCTGCACAGCTCCTGTGTGGGACCAGGACTTCTGGGGAGCTTGGGCATGTCTTGATTGAAAGGCCAAGAGGAGCTGAGGCAGGCACTGTGATCCCCCAGTGCAGGCCTGAGGCAGAGCTCAGCGGGAGATGGGCTTCACTGGTCCCAGTCAGGCAGCTCTGAGAGAGTGAGGATGGGCACAAAGTAAATTACTCTGGGCTTTTCCTCCTCACTTCTGCTTGCTAATTGATGCCTTCAGCTTATCCTACTCTGCAGATGCAGGAAGAGACTTGTGATCTTGGCCAGGGGATGGATGACAATAAGGCTTCAGCCTTTAGCATGGGTCCAGTGATCCTGGTGTCTTGGTTTCTAGAACACGATCCAGAGTGAGATATCATGATTCAACTTGACCTGTGGCCATTCAGAAGAGCTACTGGCTGCTCTCCTTCAAAACCAGCCTTAGGGCAACCCTTCAGATAAACATGAAAAGCAACTAGTTGTGTGTGTGTCTTTTTGCAAGGTTGATACGCACTTTGAGTGATATTTTGGACTTGGCAGCCTTCTGGTGTTTAGCAGCAGTCTTGAATGGTTTTCCTCTGTTTTACTGGATTTTTTAAGAGGAATGGGATGTTGGTTTAAATCCACAACCTGGAATTGAACTTGATTTTGGCATTTGGCACGATTTCTTTCGTAAGCAGGGAGAGAAGCTGTTACAAGTAAACACAACCCAAAACTTAGTTGTGAAAAGGGATGTTTCCTGACCCATTTTGTCCCAGAGATGTGTGCTGGGCTCTGAGCTTGTTCAGTCAGGATGAATGCTTGTCTGGCTGATGGAGTGGAGCAGCCCTCCATCCACCTGTGAGCTGCTGCTATCTTGGAAAAACTTTTATTTCCCAAAGGGAATGTGGGGAGCAAGTGGATCTCTCCAGAAGCCAAAGCTGGGTGAGCCATCAGACCAGGTGGTAGATGGGCAGAGGGGTGTGAGGACCTGGTAAATGGCAGTTAGTTAATGTGTGGTGCATGTGAAGCAGAAGGACAGAGGTGCCCATCCTTCCTACAGATGTGCCCAGGCTTTAGTCCCAGTCAGGCTGCAGAAGGTGCAGGTGGGTCAGAGGAAGGCTTTGGGTTTCCCTCTTCACAGAGGTGGTGGATGAGCCTTCCTTGGGTTCCCCGCCACCCTTGAGTGGCGTTTTGGTGGGGGCTGATTCTTGCTCTCTGGAAGAGTGGATGGGAGGAGGCTTGCCTTCCTGCTGGCAGGTTGGAAAAGCCCTTTAAGCCCATCGAGTCCAACCATCCCTGTCCTGTGCTGAACCAGATCCCTGAGCACCTCATCTCCCCTCTGTTAAACACCCCCTGGGCTGGGGACTCAGCCCCTCCCTGGGCAGCTGGGTGGCTGTCTCTGCACGCCATCCATCCCTGGCCATCTCAGCAGCTCCTCTGCTCCTCAGTCTCCTGGGGAACTGCAGCAAAGGCAGAGGACAGGTTCATACTCTTGGGTATCTGTAAGGTTGCCCTAACCCAGGGCCCTGACACTGTACCTCTCCTTGGCCTGGGTTTGGAAGGAGCTGCTGGGTAAATCTGCCTTTCAAGGCAAATACTGCAGAAGAGCCTGGGAAGGCTGAGTGCTGCTGTGTGCCTTGAAAGTCAAAGCTCTGAACTGACAGGAGAAATAAATTGCTCTTTTATTTTTAGCTCCATTACAGGTATTTTAAGTAATATTATTAGATTGCTCATCTGCCTGACTTCCATTTAGAAACATAATGAGTGATCCTTGCAAGGGTATGATGGTCAGTACCTTTATAACACTAATTATTCAGGATCTGCATTTTAAACTCTTAAAGTAATTGCAATGTAATATTTAAGAGTAAATATTACTCTTGTAAGTAGCTAGGAAGTGGCTCTAAGTTCTGTTGCTGCCTCGGACTTGAAGGCTTTTACAAGTTTTTTACAAGTTTCAAGTTTTTTAGAGAGTGGTGAGGGGCTGGAAGGGGCTGCCCAGAGAGGGGGTGGGTGCCCCATCCCTGGGGGTGTTCAAGGCCAGGTTGGCTGGGGCCCTGGGCAACCTTGTGTAGCTCCAGGCCTGGAGGTTGGTGTCCCTGCCTGTGGCAGGGGGTTGGAGCTCTGGGACCCTTGGGGTCCCTTCCAACCCAGACCAGTCTGGGATTCTATGGTTTAAGAGATCTGTCATTTCTTACAGTTATCCTCTCCTGTGGAGTAGTGAGATCTGTTGAGCTTTGGCTGTGAGTCAGGACTCTGGCTGAGCTGCTTTGGATGGTCTCCTTGATTATCAAAAATGTGCTCATAGCACCTCTTCACAAAGGTATAGAGGTCTCAGTAATAGCTAAATATTGATCTAATATATCTAAATAGCACTGCAAAGAAAATGGGGGGGGAGGGTAAGTAGATCACACAATTGTAGGGGTTGGAAGGGACCTCAAGGGATCATCGGGTCCAGATGCCAAGGATATTGCTCTCCCCTTTGAACACAGCATGGTGGCTGGGGGGAACCTGTTGTGTCTTCTTGATGATACACAGATACCAGTAACATGTAAGCCTGGAGTGACAATATTTGAGGTTAACATTTCTTAGGTACTCTTCAACCCAGACTGTAACTAAGAACAAACTTGCTTTCCTGCTGTAATGTGTTATTTCCTAAATCACAAAAAGCTGCTTATTTTACTGAGTGACTTGGAAGTGCATTACTGCCTGTGCAAATATTTCTTTAGTGGCTGCTATATGTTTTAAGCATTATTCAAAATGTCAGAGCTGTGCAGTGCTTGGGGTGGAAGGAGTTGAAGATGTGCCATTGGATCTCTTTTGTTTGACTCCTGACCAGCAGTGGATGAGCCAAGGAACATGAAAATTCCTGTTTGCTTGTGGGGAAAGAAATACAGCTCCCTTTTGAAAGTATATCTGCTGAAACATAGAGCCCAGTTAAAAATCAGATCCAGAGTTGGCTATGAGGGAAGCAGCACCACTGACATGTGCTGTTCCTCCTGTGGAATTCAAATTACATCCCAATCTAAATGGGAATGTTTGTTTTTCCTTGCAGGTGGAGTCCCCTCATCTACAATGGCACCCAGGCGTGTTCCTAAGGTAAGTTTCTAGCAAAATACTCTTGCAGTGAGAAACCAGATGAGGTTCAGCAAAGGCAAGTGGAGAGTCTGGCACCTGAAAAGGAATAACTGCTGGAATCAGGACAGGCTGGGGGTGACCTGCTGGAGAGGAGCTCTGTGGAGAAGGACCTGGGGGTCCTGGTGGGTGACAGGGTGGCCATGAGCCAGCAGCGTGCCCTGGGGGCTGAGAGAGACAATGGGATCCTGGGGGGCATCAGGAGGAGTGTGGCCAGCAGGTTGAAGGAGGGGATCCTCCCCCTCTGCTCTGCCCTGCTCAGGCCCCACTGGAGTGTTGTGTCCAGTTCTGGGCTCCCTGGCATCAAACAGCCAGGGATCTCCTGGAGAGAGTCCAGAGGAGGGACAGAGATGCTGAAGGGCCTGGAGCATCTCCCCTGTGAGGAAAGGCTGAGGGAGCTGGGGCTGTTCAGCCTGGAGAGAAGCAGCCTGAGAGGGGATCTGATCAATGGGGATCAATAGCTGAAGGGTGGGACCCAGGGGGCCATGGGCAGCCTCTGCTCAGTGTCTGTGGGGACAGGACAAGGGGTGATGGGCTCAAGTTGGAGCACAGGGAGTTCCCCCCCAATGTGGGGAAGAACTTCTTCCCAGTGAGGGTGAGGGAGCCCTGGGACAGGCTGCCCAGGGGGTGTGGAGTCTCCTTCTCTGGAGAGATTCCAGCCCTGACCTGTCCTAGGGACCCTGCTAGGGCAGGGGGTTGGACCCCATGGGCTCTGGGGGTCCCTTCCAGCCCCTGTGATTCTGTGATTTAGGTGTAAGCTGGAAGTCTGGTGTTACAGAAGTGTTCATGTAACAGCTTGTTTTTTCCCCAGCATCCAGCAGTTGGTATTAAGAATCCAGTTGACAAGATTGATGCTGCATTGTAAATCTCTGTAGCTCTGTCATGGTTGGTAACAGGCAGCAGTGGACCTTTCCCCAGCACGTATCTAACCACCACGGAGCATAAACTAACAGTGTAAGGCTGTGTTTTCAGTTACAAGTTAGCTGCTTGGTTCTGTGTCCTAATAAATACCTCATTTATTGGAAACAGGCATAATTTTGAGGCTTGATGCTTCAATGAGATAAGTGCTGGGCAAAATCTTACAGTAAAATAAGGAAATACGACTGTTTATCAAGAAATACAGAAGTTTACCTTCCTGAGTAAGGCATCAACACATTTTTAGTCAATAACCATATTCTCCAAATTAAAATGAACTTTGGAAACACTTCTTTCCTATGGAACAACAATTATTGAACTGCTAGTAATGCTCCTCTAGGAGAATATTTCCAGAACAATCAAACTTGCCTATCTAACTAGTCCTGCTGGCACTGTTAAGCATGTCTTAATAGGGGCATCTCTTGTGGTTTTAATCTCCACAGGATGTATTTTGGCATATTTTGTCTTCTACCCCTCTGTAGAAGACTTTTTTTCACCAAATAGAATGGTTGAAGAAATTCATGAAAATTCTTGCTACACTTTTCCTGTTAAACAACCATCCACACAGTTATGTTTATGCATTTTTCCAGTGGCAAACATCTTTTAGCAGGTACCTGGAGTAATGGTAGAGAAGTAGTTGATTATCTTCTGCACAGCCAGGCATGGTGGGAAGAGTCTCCAACTGCCTCTCCTTCAAATCTGGGTGTGATATAGCTGCCAAGTGATGTGAAACTAAGAATTTATTATCACTTATGTTTTGCTCTTAGTGGAAAGGTGCAGCATTAGCTGTTAGGGGAGCTTTTCCCATGGAAGGGAACAGGGTTTAAGGTGAAACATGGTGACTCTTGTAGCCCCATCCGCTGTGGGGAGCGGGGCTGTCCAGCCAAAACCCAGGTCCCTCTGCTCCTGTCTTGTCCCATCGTGGCTGCACATTAAATATGTATGTCATGTAACTCATGTTTCATTAGAGCAGGGATATTTATAGTGTGTGATGAGCTCACAGTGACACAGTATAGACCTGGCATCTGGTTTTTGCAGAATCCCAGCCTGGTCTGGGTTGGAAGGGACCCCAAGGGTCCCAGAGCTCCAACCCCCTGCCACAGGCAGGGACACCAACCTCCAGGCCTGGAGCTACACAAGGTTGCCCAGGGCCCCAGCCAACCTGGCCTTGAATACCCCCAGGGATGGGGCACCCACCCCCTCTCTGGGCAACCCCTTCCAGCCCCTCACCACTCTCTCTGCAAAGAACTTCCCCCCAATATCTCTCCTCTCCCTTCCCTCCTCCAGCTTCACTCCAGCCCCTTGTCCTGCCAGTCTCTGCCCTTTAACAAGCTGATTCCCCTCCTGTTCCTCTGCTCCCTTCAGGGACTGGGAGGCTGCAGTGAGGTCCCCCCACAGCCTTCTCTTCTCCAGGCTGACCCAGCCCAGCTCCCTCAGCCTCTCTCCGTAGGGGAGCTGCTCCAGCCCTCTGAGCATCTTTGCTGCAGAAGTCCATTATGACTGAAAAATGCTGACCCAGTGATCAGCAGGATGCTGGAAGTGTCCAGACATGGACATGTTCCACCACCCTCATCTTATTCTCCTGCCCTATCCCTGGCTCCCCAGCTGGGTTGCAGTGGCCAGAGATGTAGGTTGGGTCTGTGTGGAAGAGGCTGAAAGGTGGCTGTGCTGTGCATGAGCACACATCAGTGTCCCTGTTCAGGAGGGGTTGGGCTTTGCTTCCCACCCTGATGGGTCAATCTCTGTTTCATGAGAAATGTAATTCTAGAGGTAATTCTGTTCCCCTCTGCTTTTCTTGCTAAAGCTCAGCAAACAGATTCTTGTACTAAACTGTGGTGTTTTGCTCTGTTAATGCAGAGATGCTCATCCTTGCTGGCCTGAATCAGACAAGGGTTGACAATGGGAAACTCAGCTGTGCATTCCAAGCCTATAATCTTGTGTTTTTGTACAAGATACTCTTCTGTGTGCATTTTCCTTTGCATTTTGGTGAATTCTTAATACACAGCTTGCAGCTTCATTTGTTAAAAGCTGTTCTGCTCACTTGAAAACCATTCCAATGAAATTCTTTCCTGGAATGCAATTCAGATTCCTGCCTCCCTTCAGCTTAAAAAGGAGCACTATTAATGGCTTTGTTCATATTGCTTAGATTTATTTTGTTGTTATTCTCTAGCTCCTGCTCTTCAGGTGTAGCTATTTTGGTATTATAAAGAATGATGGATTATATAGGAAAGTTTCTTTTGAAGCACTCCTGATATTGTGCAATGCACTTGGGGGTCAGCTCCACTTGACTGATGCATGATTTATCCCATGTCCCTGCCACTTTCTGAGATAAAGCTGCTGTTTTATCAAAAATGCCAGCAAGTGTGAGTTAGAATTTATACACCACCTTTTTCAAATAATTGTTCTGATTACTTTCTGGCATGGCAATAAAATGATAAAGGTAATTGCACACAAATGTGAGATAGCACCCAAATACAATAAAATTAACCTGAATTAGCTTGACTTGTCGATGAGAAGTATTTATGAAATGTATTTTTGCAATAAGGGAGACTGATATTATAGCTGGAAGGTGAGTTATTGCCTTAATGTAATACTGTTTGAAATTTAAAAAAGAGACTGTTACAGTTGAAGGTGATTGTGCCTTTGAAATTAAGTTGAAGTGATTCTTATAATTGGCAGCAATAATGCATTGTGAAGGTAATATCTTTTATTGTGTTATGCCTAGTTGCATTAGCTTTTATTTAGCTGGTCCTGACTTCAGCTCTGCAGAGAACACAGGAAGGAGCAGATCAAGCATTCTGTGAGTTTAGGTGATACAAATCTGAAATGTTCCCTGATACTAAAATCATTCTGCTGGGTTTTTTCATTTTTAGCCCATCTTCAGTTTCTCTGGACCTGCTGTGATCTTCATTTGATTAAACTTGTGTCTTTTTCCTTGCCTGAGAGTAGCTGCTGTACATCCACCCAGCAGAACTGCAGCAGTAGTGCTCCTCTGGCTGGCTGTGTGTATATCAGGTGGTTTATTCTGGTGGCTTCATTTTGTATTTCTTCAGGGTGCCACAGTATAACCTCTTGTTAAAGTCATTAGTATCACAAAGCATGTCCACACTTTACAGCAAACACTCCAGTGCTAATGAAGGAGTAGGGCTTAATGTGGACAGTGTGGGGGGTTTTTAGGTTTTCAAATCCTTCTGGCAGCTCCAGACAGCTGCAGTGATTTGTTTTCCTTTGTGAGACTTGTTAAAACCCAAACTAGGAACAACTTGATGCTAGTTTTGGGGACCCTTTAAGTCTTGGAGACCTCATTCTTCACCTTGTGATTCTCCAGCATGGTATTTGTTGAACTTTTTGGTGACCAATTCCTTGAGGATGTGTTAGTGTTTCACTCTGTGAACAGAACAGAGTAAAACTGAGCTCAGTGCACTGCACTCTGCTTCTCAGTCTTCTGGCATAGGGTTTCCAGCCTAAAAATAAGGGGCAGCTTAAACCTCTTGTGGGCCATCACTGTAGTAAGGATGCCAGCACGTCTCCACACCCCATGGTAGACACACCAAGCAGTGTGGCCTTCCAGGATGAGTGCTGGGGGACTTGCATGTACCTCCTGTTGCACAGCTACCTTCTGTCTCTGCCAGTGGTGGCATCACTCTACAGAAACATCTGGCCTGGACAGCTTTGTTCCCCTGGTCTTGGCACTCCGTTTCTGGACCAGTCCTGCCCCAGTGCCTTGTCCTCAGGCAGCCCACAGTTTCAAATGAGAGATCCTGAAATAAGTGGGTGTCTCTGAGCTTGTTGGGCTGCTTCAGTTCCTTTTTTTCCTGGGCAAAGAGGGGTGACATGACCTGATCTTGCAACCTTGATGCCAGCCCACCACAATCATTAATTTGTGTAGCTTATTAACACTCCCTAATAGCAGCTTGCTTGTAAGCTGCATGGAAACCTTTGCCTTTTTAAAGAAATGCTCATCTTAGCTTCATGTTAACAGCATCAAAGGATGGCATAAATATTCTGCAATGTGTATATATAGAGTTTAAACTGCTACTGGCCACCACAGTGGCTGCTACACCTGTGTGGCATTTAGGTTTCCTGGTTTTCCCTGGGGGTGTTCAAGGCCAGGTTGGATGGGGCCCTGGGCAACCTTGTGTAGCTCCAGGCCTGGAGGTTGGTGTCCCTGCCTGTGGCAGGGGGTTGGGGCTCTGTGACCCTTGGGGTCCATCCCAACCCAGGCCATTCTATGATTCTTTGAGAAGAGCTGGGGGACGATACAAAATGTGTTTACTTGGTTTTGGAGATGTGACTGTAATGTGTTTGAATTCCTGTAAGTCCATTGAGGTCTTGTGCTTAAGTATCTGCTGATACTCATGTCTCAAATCAAAGCTTGGCACTGGGGCAGGAGATGAGGCTGGGAAATGCACTTTGCATGCAGCCTGGAACACAGGGGTAATAACCTACCTGCCTCTTCTGAAGGGGAAGGTTTGGTTTATCACAATTGAAGTATCACCCTTTAAGTAAAATAACAAAGTCTGAGGAAGCCCTGGCAAGTACACTGGGAATTTGCTGTTTGACAGAGCAGGATTACTCCCTGTCTGCCAAAGCAACCGACTGAAGCCTTAGCCAGAGAGCCAGAGGCTGCCACTGCCTGGAAATAGCCTTTCACAGCTTGGCATCTCAGGGTCTTCTGATTGCCATCCGGGGAGGATTAGTAGTGTAATATGATGGGACAAGAGGAACTTGCTTTTGTTGTCCCTGTTTAATAAAAAGTTCTGTGTTTGCTCTTGTCAGGTACTTTTAAAATGCCCCAGAGAGCAGATGCTGCTGTCTGAATGTGTATCCCTCTGGCTTCTCAGGGGGGTCTGTGAGGTGGACCTCTTCTGGAGTGAGGGTGAGGACTCCTGTGGTGCTTGCTGGGCCAGTGGATGTTCCTATATGTTCAAAATATCCAATTTAACTCTATTCCTTCACACTTTTTATGGGATTAGTTCTGTGAACTATTGCCCCAAACTAACCCTGGTTTTGCCTACAGTCTGCCTGACACCCTTTCCCAACCTCCCATGGCCAGGAAATGGGTAAACTTTGTTTTCACACCCTCTGAAGTTACAGGTCTGGCTTAACCAGGTGTAGATTTACTTAGAGAATCATTGGAGATAGCAGTGGAGTACTGGAGAAGATCCAGGCTGCTCTGTTTTGTAATGAGAACTGAATGCTTTAATTGTCTCTTAAAGTTAGACTGTGGCAGGCAGGGGTTGGCTGTAGGATGGCTGTGCTCAGGACCCCAGGAGATGAGTCGTGGTTGAGGAGCAGTGTGGTGGGCTTCTGGGAAGCCTGCTGCTAGGTAGGAACACTTAGAAGTGCTGTTCTCCCCAGTCCATGGGGACACTGGTCAGGTCAGACCACTGTGGGAAGGTGTTGGTAGGGGGGAGACTGGTGGGTTGTGTTCTGGGGAGTCACTTGGTTTGTGAGCACGTGGGTGGCAGGACCAAGGCTGTTGCTGCTGTAGCTCTGCAAGCCATGGCAGTGAGCTGCAGGGGAGGCTGCAGGGGGGCTGGGATCATCTTTACCCCAGGAACTGGCTGGTTTGGCAGCACTTCACCTGGGTCAAGAGGAAATGTGCTCCTATAACACAGCATATTCCAGTGCAGCCTGATCAGGATTGCAGTCCTGTTCTCCAGCATGGGAAGTGTGTGTTACTGTTACAGCAAGGACAGAAATATATGGATCTGGTATGTGGGGCTTGATTCTGGCAAGCTGAGAGCTGACTTTGGATGCTGTAGGAAGAAGTACACATATATACACAGGTGGTGTGGGATGTGTAGTAGGAAGTGGTCTATCTCCAGGTGGATGGTCATCTAGCTCACAGCAGCCTGATGCAGGATAGAAAGGGCCTGTGGTTTGTAGCATTAAAGGTCATTTTACATGTTACCTCACTAGCAGATTGTATTGATAGAATTAAATCTGATTTCCTGTAGTGATGGTGGGTGAAGACTTGTTGAATTTAAGCAACAAATGCAATAGCCTTTTGCTTCCTCAATGTGACTTTTGCTTTAATTCCAAAACTGGAGGGCACTGGGTGTCCTTCAAGTAGAGGAAAACTGTTAGTCCAGGAAAGCAGTGTGTAATGTCATGAGGAAATGTGTGCTCTCTGTTCCAAAGCTTTTTCATTTTGAAGTCATGAGCAGTGCTGGCAGGACAGCCCTGTGCCTGTGGGGGTTAGAGGGCAGCAGCATCCTTCCCTGGCTTTCCCCTGGGTAGGGACCAGCTGTGCCTGGATTCCAGGACACCTTTCTCTGCTCCAGCAGTCCGGAGGAAGATGTCAGCCTTCTAGGGACCAGTCTGGATGGGAGCAGCCTTACAGCTTTGGAGTTTGCTGGATTGTGTTTCACTGGACATGTTTAGACTCTCTTTTATGAGAGTTGGAAAGGGCACTTAGAGAAATTTGTATTTTATCTTTACAAGAAACTCTTTCTCCTGAAACAGTTGCAGCCACTGTTCATTTGTAAGCTGAAAATATAGACGATTAATCATGTTACTAACAGGAGCAGGCTTTTGGACATGTGTTTTGATTGCATGCATCCTGTGTTTCTTCTGGTCCTTAGATTTTGATCTGATTTAAGACACAGAGTACAAGAAATGTCTCTCTCCTCTCAGAAGGTTGGAAAATCAGCCTCTGCTGCAGTACGTGTGCTCAAGTGCCTTGCCTTCTGCTATTAATATCTTTTCCCATATTTTTCATGTACAATGGATTGTTTCCTTTTAAACAAACATGTAGAAACCAGTAAAACAAGTACAGGAAGCTTTAAACTATTAAGGAGATACTGCAAGGACTAAAGGCAATGAAAAGCTTGGAGCAGAGCACTGGCACGCTCAGCTCACCAGCAACACTGCTGGACTGGGGCTGTGGTCAGCCCCGGGTGCTGGTGCAGCCCTGAGGGGTGGCAGCAGCTTTCTGCAATTAAAACAGCTTTTCAATCAGTGTCAGGGGTTGGTCCCTGATTGGTTTGGCCCCAAAGCTCCCTTTAGGGGAGCTGGGCTTGGGTCAGCCTGGAGAAGAGAAGGCTGTGGGGGGACCTCACTGCAGCCTGCCCGTCCCTTAAGGGACCCCAGGAACAGGAGGGGAATCAGCTTGTTAAAGGGCAGAGACTGGCAGGACAAGGGGCTGGAGTGAAGCTGGAGGAGGGAAGGGGGAGAGGAGATATTAGGGAGAAGTTCTTTGCAGAGAGAGTGGTGAGGGGCTGGAAGGGGCTGCCCAGAGAGGGGGTGGGTGCCCCATCCCTGGGGGTGTTCCAGGCCAGGTTGGCTGGGGCCCTGGGCAACCTTGTGTAGCTCCAGGCCTGGAGGTTGGTGTCCCTGCCTGTGGCAGGGGGTTGGAGCTCTGTGACCCTTGGGGTCCCTTCCACCCCAGACCAGTGATTAATGAATACCCCTGAAGTGATTTGATGAGGGTTTTGTTATGAAAAGGATGTAAAATTACTGGATCAGGAGGAATGACTGGAGCAAGATGACTGCAATGAAGTAGGAAATTGCCACACCAGTCCTGGTACCTGTGAAGTATTCTCCTTAAATTTAAATCCAATATTTCAAGCTTTCATTGAATTTTAATTCAGAACTTGAATCAATAACAAGCAGGTTTGAGAACACTGTGATACTCAAACGAAGGACACTTAAGGAGCTCAGGACTGGTATTTTTTCCCCTGTAATTAGGATGAAGAAGCAACTTCCCTGGCACTTATTGATCATCCTCTCAGACTCAACAAATTCCTGGTATTGCTATTTGGCAAGTCACTGATATTATATGGCATCACAGACACAGGGCAGGTGCTTGAGAATTAGAGCTTGTGCCTCCTTCCAAACACGAATAGGTCAGAACATTGCAGTGATGACCCTTCAGGATGTATTTGTGGAGATTAGGAAGTAAATTAGCAAGTTGGTTCTTGTTGCACCTTGAGTGGGGTTGAACCAGTGATGTCTGAGCAACAGCTACCCTCAGACTGTCTTCATCTTGGATAAAGCATCCAGAAACCCAGCTTTTCCAGCTAGGAGTACATATGGTTTGTGCTGCTAACAGGTGTAGTGCTATCTGGGATTCTCAGGCAATAGGTGCTGACAATTTTTGAAGCCAGTATGTAGTTACATCCTAGCTCAATGTTGGAGCAAGATTGTGTGAGAAACCTGGGATGGCATCCAGATGGATCTTTTATTTCTGAGGAACATGGTGTGGAAGATTGAAGTAGGGAACTTCCAAAGGTGCAGTGGTGGCTGGGCTGGAAGTGGCAATGCCACATCCAGTTCTGGGTTCAAGCAAGGGAAATGGGGGAAAGAACTGGAATGCAGTTGCATCCTGTTGGCTGCATGTCCCTTCATAGAATCATGGAATGGTCTGGGTTGGAAGGGACCCCTCCTGTTCCTCTGCTCCCTTCAGGGACAGGGAGGCTGCAGTGAGGTCCCCCCACAGCCTTCTCTTCTCCAGGCTGACCCAGCCCAGCTTGCTGCCTTATCAGGTAGTTCAATTACCACTTGCTGTTAATCTGAAAGGATGAAGGGGTCTGTGTCTTGGAGGCTGCTGGGGTGTCCCACTGGTCGATGCACTTGGGCTCTCATCATTGAGAAAAACAGAACTGCAGTGCAGGGTGTGAGGCTGGTTTGGGTTTAGCAGCTGAATGGTATTTGTGCCTTGGTTCTCAGTAATGCTGCAGTAACATGACTGTTTCCATAAGTTCAGCCACATGCTGTAGCCTAATGGAAATCCTCTGCTAAATCAGGTGCACGTGGTGACCGATGGGGTTATCATTCATGTTTTGATGTGGTGTGGAAGGTTTGAGCAGAGTGAAGGGAATAGAAGCTGTAGAGGCAGATCCATCAGAGGTGGGGCTCTGGATCCTTCCTGATGGGAAGGATTCATGTGCTCAATAGTACTGGAGGGGAAGCATGTGGGGAGTTGCCATCCTCACTCCCTTTGGCCACAGCCTTCAGACAAACTTGTTTCAAGACAATCTCTGACCTTCTGAGGGCTGAAGGCTTGTGGAGGGTGCAGACACACCCATGGGAACCTGCAGTCCCTGGGGTTTTGATGCTGTACACATACACTGAGAGATCTTTGGTGAGAACATGTGAAGCTGGAAAGCCATGGTCATGAAGGTACTTCCATCCTTTCTTCCCTGCAGCTCAGGAAGAGGTTTGGGCTGTGGTGCTGAGGCACAGGGAATGCTGTGGAGTTCACTCATCTTCTGCAAAGAACAAACCTCTTGGCAGGATGGGAGGCATGGAAGCACTTTGATACAGAATTCTTGAACCTTATTGATCCTTGATTCTCTGCATTGTTCTACCTTTCAGCTCCCCACTATGGATATGGATTGGATTCCAGGGTCTCAGACCAAGCTGCAATGGAATTGGGGTGGGGGGTGGGTGTTTAGGTACAGTAGAACATAAATTTGAGTTATGTGAAAGACCATTAACAGAAATTTAAACAAAATCTCTACTTAATCAAATGAGGGGTGTATTTTAGTACTGAAAACCTTGGCTGCAGCGAGGCTGTTAAGCTGAATTACAGCAGAAAGCCAAAGAGGTTGAGGTCCTTACATGCAAGTCATCAAGCTAATGCTGGCTTTTGGGTTCACAGCACCTCATTTAGGAGATAACACTTGCTGCTGTTCTGCATCCTTAGCATCTGAACCCTAGGAAAGCAATTTGAGCAGCAGAACTGTTTGGTGGTGGTGTACAGTAGAGTTGATGTGTGATTTAGGGGCCTTTGCCCTTTGGAGAAGTGTGGTGCCACCGAGGCACGGGCTGTTGCCAAGTCATGGGAGCGTGCCTGGAAAATGGGGCTGCTCTCCATAGGGCATTAACTCATAAATCATGCTAATATTCTTACACATCTTCCTCTGTGAAAACCTTTTGATACTCATCTGTTATTAATGACAAAAAGGACTTAATTCTGTTGGCTACCACCAGCCTTCTGATTTTCTGTGGTGCTCAGCAGCCTGGTGAGATGCAGACTTTGGTACCCTGCACCTACATCTTCATTTCCATAGCAGGACACCAGGGAATGGTGGGAGAGGTTTCCTCTCTAAAAGCCTAATTTGTTTTTCTACCTACTTTTGAAATTTTCAGAGATTTTGACAGACATGTAGTGTTACAGTAGGAAGGGAGAGAGGGGAGGTGGAGCTGGTGCAGCACCTGATGAAAATTCCCTGACTGGTTGATTTGCATAACCTGGAGGAAAAGGCAGAAGGCAATTCATTTGACTTTATTAGATTCTTGCTTTAAGCTGCCATTCATTTCTGGCTCCCAGGGTGTTGGGGAGGGCACTGGGGGAAGGTGGTGTTGAGCAAATTGTGCTGGTACTGGAAGGGTGTGGGCAAGTTCTGTGGGAAATGAAGTCTAAATGTTTGGCAACTCCAGCTTGGGTGCTGAAAGGCTGTTTATTTGCATCTGAAATCTGTTGTGATCTCTATCTTGGATAAAATTACACTGGGTTATAAAACGATGGTACCTGCAGGAGGGTGTCACTGCCTTGCCCTTCCCTGGCTCATCTCTGTTGCTGTAGGTAAGTGGTGAGATAATTACCTGACACAAGGGTGCAGAGAGGTGGGCGATGGTCTCTGCAGCCAGGGGACAGGAGATGGGACAAGGGGCAATGGGCTCAAGCTGCCCCAGGGCAGGGTCAGCTCAGCTGGGAGGGCAAAGTTCTTCCCTGGCAGAGTTGTGGGGCTGTGGCACAGGCTGCCCAGGGAGGGGCTGAGTCCCCAGCCCTGGGGGTGTTTCACAGAGGGGAGATGAGGTGCTCAGGGAGCTGGGTCAGCACAGGACAGGGACGGTTGCACTTGATGAGCTTAAAGGGCTTTTCCAACCTTGTGGTTCTGAGGAGGCCCATTAGCATCTGGGTGGTGGAGCTGTACATCTCCACAGTGCCCTTCATCGCTGTGGCTTCCAACCCAACTGTGTGTATGAGGATGTATGTCGTGCCACTTCATTCTTTGATAAAAATAAACCTTCTAAATATTACTGCCCGATGCATATGATAAACAAGACTGAAACTGCTAGTTGTACTCACTCAAGGCTTTCATCTATAAAGCTTAGTTCAACTTGGTGTGAGCTCATGGGGTTATTTATAGTGTTCTGTTCCTTGCTGCATCCTGTGTTTTGTTATAATGGAAAAGCTGTCCTCTTCAGCTAAGCTGCTGTATTCATGAGGTACGTGGTACGAGGTGCAGTGCATCTAGTTTAGGGCTGTCACACCAATAAGAATGAAGAATGTGTGCTGGTTTTCCATGTATGTATGCTTTACATGGGGGTTTTACTCAGACTCATGCAGTGAGGTGCTGCTCCAAAAAGAAAGTTCACTTATGTCCTCTCCTTGGAGGGAGAAGGAATGATGAGGAGGGAAATAAAATTGGTTAAAAGGGGAGCACAGTAAACATGGGATTATTTAGCAAAAGGCTGACTTGGATTGCAGTCAAACTGAATAAACCCCCAGGATCCTGCAGTTCTTCAAGCCTGGCATGCTGTGCAGAGCTGCTCCAAGTGAGTAACTTTGTGCTGGGTGTCTGTCTAACTGAGGAGTTGTGTGAGTCCTCCCCAAAACCCAGAGCTTGAAGTTTGCCTTTACCCCACTGAGCAGAGCTGTCTGCTTGGATTTGAACTCTCTCCTTGCATGGATTGTGTTTGCAGATCTCACTTCATTACACAGCACTGAACAGTGGTGTTTAAGTGGAGAGCTCCCTGGAGAAGGACCTGGGGTCTTGGTGGGCAGGTGGCTGGACATGAGCCAGCAGTGAGCCTGGGTGGCCAAGAAGGCCAACAGTGTCCTGGCCTGTACCAGGAATGGTGTGAGCAGCAGGGGCAGGGCAGGGATAGTTCCATTACACTCAGCTCTGGTGAGGATGCACCTCGAGTGCTGGGTCCAGTTTTGGGCCCCTCACTACTGGAGGGATGTTGAGATGCTGGAGCGAGTCCAGAGCAGGGCAGCCAGGCTGGGGAAGGGGCTGGAGCCCTGTGAGGAGCAGCTGAGGGAGCTGGGGCTCTTTAGTGGTGACTGAAGGGGGCTGAGGGCAGAGCTCATCACTCTGCAGCTACCTGCAAGGAGGGTGTGGGGAGGTGGGGGTCGGTCTCTGGTCTTTTCTCTCAGGTGACAAGCCACAGGAGGAGAGGGAATGGTTTCAAACTGCCCCAGGGGAGATTTAGGTCAGATGTCAGGAGAATTTCTGTGCTGAAAGGGCTGTCAGATATTGGAACAGGCTGCCCAGGGAGGTGGTGGGGTCACCGTCCCTGGAGGGGTTTAATAGATGTGTAGATGTGCTTGGGGATGTGGTCTAGAGGTGGGCTGGGTGGGGTTAGGCTGTGGTTGGACTCAGTCTTGAAGGTCTCTTCCAACTGAAGTGATGCCATGATTCTGTTCATTGAGTTTCCACCATCATCCCTCACAGCTGTATGGGGAAGAGACTTTGGGGTGCTCTGGGGTAGACTGTGAGCTTGGGTAAGTTCTGGGGGAGGTGAATTGCCTGGTTTCCACGGGGCTGTTGGTTCTGAAGATTGCAGGAGCAGCTGGGTCCCTGAGGTGTAGGGCAGGCAGCTCAGTGCTTGGAGTGGCTCTGAAAGCTGAGACCCCTTGTTTGGCCCAGTGCAGTGGGAGTGATGTGGTGAAGTCAGCTGGTGCTGCCTTACAGTTCCTGGGGTTTCTCTGTTCCACTCACTCTTCTGCCTGGTCTCACTCAAGTTTAGCTCCTGGAGCAGAGGGGTTCTGTGCCCATTGAACAGCACCAGTGATGCAGCCTGAACCTGTTTGCTGTAGGGTGACTGCAGTGGCTGTGCTTGGGTTCTGTCCTGTTTCCCTCCTGATGATTGTACAACTCAAAACATCTACTGAGTCAGACTGGGGGTTTTTAGCCCTGGATGAATGACAAGTATGTTATTGTTGGGCTTGTACAATATTGAGAAATGCTTGGCATCTGGTTCCAACTACATCCTATCAGTAATTGTAAAACCAGACTGGTAACAATGGGAATAAAAAAATGCTGCATTCACTAAGGAGTGATTGATTTTTTTCATATATTTTTCCAGCAGACATATTCTGTTTGTGTTCCAGCAGCTATTTGCATAACACTGCTTTTCTAAACCAGTGAATATACTTTGTTGTCAGAATAATCCTTTTGAAATCAGTGTCAAAACACATTGGCTGTTACCTGGTAAACCAGCCATGAAACTGCTGCTAGTGGAGGTTTTTGTGAAGGTCGCTGTTCTGCCAGTTAACGTGGTACTGGAGACTTTGATTTAGATGCTGACTCCTTAGGATGGGCCATTGTGTGGTGGAGTTTGGAAAGGAAAAGCTGGGGTTGAGGACTTCAAACATTGCATTTTCTTTTTTTAATTACTTCTGGAAAATATTCAGTGTCTTGAGATGAATTGGGGGGACCTCACTGCAGCCTGCCAGTCCCTGAAGGGAGCAGAGGAACAGGAGGGGAATGGGCTTGTTAAAGGGCAGAGACTGGCAGGACAAGGGGCTGGAGTGAAGCTGGAGGAGGGAAGGGGGAGAGGAGAGATTGGGGGGAAGTTCTTTGCAGAGAGAGTGGTGAGGGGCTGGAAGGGGCTGCCCAGAGAGGGGGTGGGTGCCCCATCCCTGGGGGTGTTCCAGGCCAGGTTGGCTGGGGCCCTGGGCAACCTTGTGTAGCTCCAGGCCTGAAGGTTGGTGTCCCTGCCTGTGGCAGGGGGTTGGAGCTCTGTGACCATTGGGGTCCCTCCCAACCCAGACCAGGCTGGGGTTCTGAGTGTTCCCTGGTAACATGCAATTAAAGAAGTGTTTGTTTTTATGAGCAGGGGAACTCCAAGCAAGGAGGAGTGTCCTGCAAGGAGAAGCAGGTGGTTCTGCTCAGCCCTGTGGGGAAGCTGGAGGTGTCTGGCTGTGAGATGGGCTTACATGAGATACGACTTCCCAGGACGCCCGTCCCACCACGCGGGTGAGTTCCTGTCCTGCTCATCTGTGTCTGTGCTGAAGAGCTTGTCCACAGGATCAAAGACATGCTGGGAACACCCTGCTCTCTCCTGGGAGAGGCAGAAGCACCTTCCAGGCTTGTTAAACACTGGCACCTCCAAAGCCCATTTCTTTTACTGCTGCATAAACAATATTGGCAAAGAAACGTTCTAGAACAGCAGCATCTTTAGTGCAGGCTTTGGAGGTACATCCTGCCCCCTGATTCTGGGGACATGTGTAAATCTGTCACAGAGGAGGAGACCTCCTTGCAGAGCTGTGTCTAGATATATCCATTCCAGCAGCAGAACCAGGGCTGGAGGCTTTAATTCCTGTGTATTGCTTGGGTTTCCATAGCTGTGATGTCCTCAGGAGTTTGGAGCAGGAGCTGTTGGTGCATTTAACTTGAGTGTGAATGCTGTCCAGGCTGCTAAAGTCCCTCTGTCCTGGACAGATCTTTGGGCTGAGTTTTTTTCCTGATTTCTGGGGAAATGCTGAGGGACACTTTTAAAGAGAAAACTGATTTATTCTTTTCAAGATTACAAGATGCCAAATTTCTGTTCAGAATTCCTCTGCCAAAAACCCAAGGCAGTGATACTACTTATTTAAGGCTGCCTCTTCAACTGGTTTGGGTAGTAAAATTGCAGCCCTTGCCACAGTTCACTGCAGCAGAGCTGCTTCTGAGAGGATTCAAACAGGTTTGGTGTCTGTGTCTCCACATTGGCTTTTTCTCACCTGCTTTTCACTTCTGAAATGTTCTTATTTGTGGGTTTCCCTTTTTCCTGTTTTATTACTGTTGTAATTTAAATGTTTGTGAAATTAATCAGGAATATGACTTGTAATGTGTATTCTGGTTGAGATGTTTTTAGCCTCTAACACAAAACCCCTCAAGCCTCTGGATTTGACAGCTTTGCCCATTCCAGTAATACAGAATCAAGTACTTCAGGTTCTTTATGCTGATTTTGGTGTTAGATTGTGAGGAACAAAAATTAAGCACTATTTATGGTAAGGCTGGAGCTGCAGAGCAGTGTCTGCCTGAAGAACAAATAAGCAGATGAGGACTCTTCATCCTTGAGAGGAGGAAACATCAATGGGTGGGTAGTAGAAGGGTTCTTGAGGGTGATGAGTGTGAGAAATTATGTGGTGTTCTTTGTAATGCTGGACAAAGGAGTTGTATGAAAATAAAAGCTGAAAGCACTTCAGGACCAACTGTGAAGTTGTGGGTCTGAAAAGCTGCAGGCTCAAGGTAGCAGGTTATTGGAAGAAAATAGGTTCAGTCAGCAGGGGCCAAGGTGGTGATGGGGAGACGTGGTGGTGTACTGGGTGTGCTGGTGTAGCTCTCCTGGAGGGGTAAGAGCAAAGGCCTGTTTCACTTCTGGATCTCATGTTGATATTTCAAGTACTTCACTTGGTTTTGGACAGGGTTCCTAAGGACAGGAGTTGATCTCTGAGGCACACAGACCTTTCTTGAGGAAGCATCACTGACATGTGTAAGATGTTGTTACAAGCAGTTGGTTGTTCCTCTCCTTGAGGGAGCCTTGCTGGGAGGCAAGGTCTGTCCTGCTTGTACCAACAGCTGCTGCTGTTCTGTTAACCAGCACATCTGCTGCTTGTTCTCCTGTAACCTGGTTGAAGGGGCTGTGAGCTGGCTCCTCAGGCACTCTACATCCTTCTCCCAATTCCTTAATTTTTATCTGATCTCAGTCTTTCAATTTCCTCACTACTAAGCTGACTTCACTTCTGGGAACCTGGGAAATTTTGAGGCTCCAATAGCATCCTGATAACACTTAAATTAGCAGATTACATCATTTATATGGAAAAATTGTTACATAGAGGGGGGACTTTATGTGGCTCAGAAGTTAATAGCAGGCAGTATAGCCTTGTGATTAGGTAAGAGCTTAAATCTGAGGGTTGGAAGGTGGGCCTTTTGTCTTTACTGATGATAACATTCTAAAAATTTTAAAGCCATCTGTAAATGTTTGTGCAGCAGTATAACATTTAATCTTCTCCTGCTCACTGCTGGTGAGCAGTCGTTAGGTCTGGCCTCGTTATTTGGGACAGAATAGAAACAACCCAGTGCCCAACGAGCTTCCTCAATGGCTAATAAACCCTGTAAGGACACTGGGTGGGTGGGTGGGGGGGGGAACCCACCCCACCAACCTGTAAGAAACATAAAAATTGATTTTAATGGACCCCTGTCAGAGAACCATAATGAGTGCAAGTCTGGCAGTAAATATTGGTATTCTGCTCCACGGTGCTTGGGACTTCTCATGTAGAATTGCATGTAACAATCAATAGACACTGGGTTTTTTTAGGGGTTTTAACAACAAAAATAAGTAAACCTTTGAAATATATAAATACTTAAGGCTTGCAATCTGTCAGACAAACCTGGTAGTTGTAGAAAAAGCTGATAAGAGTGTCTGCTTAATGGCATAATCGGTTTGTGGAGATCTTCCTCTATTTTACAGCTTGTAAAACGCTCTGCAATTAATCACCCGAGATTACAGCCCAGCCTGAGATGGCTCTCCTTAAAACTTAAGAACACAGACTATAATGTAGACTAAAAGGAGAAGCAACAAAGTAAAAATTCAGTTTTCAGTGTGCTGGAAAGAAATTGGTCTGCTAATGAGATGGAGAAAGGAGGGGAATCAACTTTTTAAAAGGGTAGACAATGGCAGGACAGGGGGGATGGATTAAAGCTGAAGGAGGGAAGGGTGAGATGAGATATTAGGGGGAAGTTCTTTGCAGAGAGAGTGGTGAGGGGCTGGAAGGGGCTGCCCAGAGAGGGGGTGGGTGCCCCGTCCCTGGGGGTGTTCAAGGCCAGGTTGGCTGGGGCCCTGGGCAACCTTGTGTAGCTCCAGGCCTGGAGGTTGGTGTCCCTGCCTGTGGCAGGGGGTTGGAGCTCTGTGACCCTTGGGGTCCCTTCCAACCCAGACCAGGCTGGGATTCTGGGATTCTAATTGCAATAACCTGAGGTGATCCTGCTCCTTGTGAAGTGGGCAGAGTTTGAGAGTCAGGACACATCATGGGGTGATGTGCTGGGAGAGGAGGAGTTTTTGGGCAGGGGCATTAAAAGCATGTATGTTTTTATATTGAGAAATGCAGAACTTCACCTGACCTTCTCTGAAGGTTTAATTTCCTGACTGCTAACTAAGATTGTTTCTAACTGTGGCTCCATTTGAGTGGGGTGCACCCAGTTGGGTACCTTAAAGCAGTAACTGGAAATCACCTACTTCTGGGATAGCATTTGCAATGTGGATTGTTTTACTCCTCACTGGCATTGGCAGTTAATAATGTGCTGGAGATAGAGCCAGAATAAATGATCTCTGTATAGGAACAGCTCTGGAGTAATGGAGGGCTCTGGGGTTGCCCCTGTGCTGTGCAGTGGTGCCTGTGGGTGCTGTAACCTCTGTTGGCTTCATGGATTTGTGTGTGTCTAGATTTCAGGTTCCCAGTTTACACTTCCAGAATTAAGGAACTAAAAGTGTGTGTGTCCTACATAGTAGTGCCTCAGCTACCCTAGTCTCACTTTTGGTGTAGACAGATGTAACCTCCTTGATCAAAACCAGCACCTCCCTCTGCCCCAGTGTGCCTGCCTGAAGCACTGGAGGATTTTAACTCTCATGGCCAAAAGAAACTCCAGGTTTTTCACTGCTGTTGCACTTCTAAATGTCTTTTTATCAGCTTTGAAGTTTCAGAATTAGTTTTCTTAGTTATTCCACAGTTGGCTGTGCTGTTCTCACCCTGGGATGACTTTGGAGAAGCATCATCATCTTGCTCCTCAGCTGGAGGGGTAAACTCCCTGCCTTGGTGAGCTGGGAGCTGTGCTGGTGACTTCTGTTTCCAGTGACAGTGACCACACTTGGGTTTTCTTGTGCTCAGTATTAGCAGCAGAGAACTGTGGGAACATGGGATGTTGGCTTGGCACTTGGGATGGCAGCAGGGAATGTGTTTTCCCTCTGTTAGAAAAATGTAAATTCTTTCAGGAATGCCCATGTTCCCTTAGAATTGTCCCAGCCCCCTGTGCCCAGCGTGTGGCAGGGTCACCCAGCCTCTGGGTGCTAATGCAGGGGAGTGCAGTGACAAGCAGTGAAAGGGCAGCAGTACCATGTGCCTTGACACCCACTGAAACAGCTGCTGGAGTGTGGCTGGAAAGCCCTGTCCTGCTGAGCAGTGTGACATCCTGCTACCTGCTGATGCCTGTGTGTGTGAAGGGAAAGTCAGATCTGCCCCCTGATCAGGCAGTGCAGATCCCTGGCTATGCCAATGCTGACCTCCACTGAGGGTCTGGAGGATGCCACCATGAGAAGCTTTTCCCTGTAAAAGCTGAGCTGGCTGTGATGTCACTGCCGTGCTTGGACAAGCCCAGCAGTGGGGCAGGGTGTGGGTGATGTGGGGACAGCCACCCCCTTGCTGCTGGGGCTTCTGCTCTCCAGCCCAGGGGCTGCTGGTGTGGGTGGCTGGCTCACAGAGACAGAGGACCTTCAGCTCCCATCTCCTGCAGGGACAGCGTGTGCCAGGGCTCTGCTGCTCCTCAGCAGATGCAGGGAACTGAGTTTGGGGGGTGTGCGGACTTGGAGTTGACAGACTGCTGAGGAGGTGCTGCCTTTCACACAGGTTTGAGAAGGGAGCTGGGCAGGGTGACTTGCTTTGTCACCCTTTGAATGGCCAAAATGTGCATTTGGGGGATGTAGAGATACCCCAGGCTCCCCTTCATGCCATCTTTGGAAGAGAGATTCTTTGGGAAGCACCCTGGGCACATGTGCCCTCTGTATTTCTCACAGGCTGTTTGCAGTTTTCTGTAGTGTTTCATTTCCCCACATCTTACTGAGAGAAGATCAGAGGAGGAGGAGCAAGGAGCCACTCTGGCCATTCCTGTATTATTAATCTGCCTAAACCTTTTAAGGGTGAGTCTCCAGTTCAAGAAGTTCACCAGGGCCTCAGTCAATCTCTCTGCCAGCTTAACACTATCAGAAACTCTCCAGAATCTGTTTAAACAGGTTTCCAGTTATTACAGATCCAAAGAAAATCTCAAGTGTGTGGAAACAGCAGTGTACAGGAGTCTGATAAGAGCCTAGAACAATAACCTGGAGAGGTGTGAACCACTCTGCTCATCTCTGAGGTATTTAATCATAGCCAGTGATGATGGTTTAAATGTCAACTTTGCTAACTGTTTCATTCCTCATACTGTAAAATTTACTGTGAGTGATATCTCACTTTGATGCCACAAGTGGGAGGCATTTGGGAGAGGGCCACTCCTCCTATTTTTCCAATAAGCATCAGCCAAGGCTAAGAAACTTAGTGGAGCTCAGGGACACACTAAAACCCAACCAAAGGAGAGGTGGGGGTGTGACTGCTCTGCTGGTTTACTGTGAACATCTGATGGGACTCTGGATGGAGGTGCTGTGGCTTGGAAGAGGTGCTGGTCCTTCCCATTCAGTTCTTCCTTAGAATGGTTGTGCAGCAGTGGAGACTTTCTGTTTAGAGCTGTATGGGGGTGAAACCTGAATGGGGCAAAATACATGTTTGGAGTGAAAACTAATGGTTTGGGGATGATCTCCAAATGGAGAGTGGGAGCAGGGAGGGGAAAGGTGTCCTGGAGACCTGTTAGAAGCTTAAGTGACTGGTAGTGTGGTCTTGACAGGCTCCAGGTGGCCTCTTGGGGATAGATATGGTGTGTCTGGTGAGTCTGAACTACTGGCTTCTGCTCTTCTGCAAAGCTTGGCACTCCTACCATTGAAGATGGGCAACTTAGCCAAGAATAATGGCTGTAAAGCTGTGTCACCAGTTATTTCGGGCAGTCCATTGTCCATATGGAGTTAGGCAGTTTGTAGACCTTCTGACTGATAATTCTTCCCAAAAAATCAATATTTTCAAAAATGTGGTTTGGTTTTGGTTGGTTTTCCTACCCAGTGCTGTAGCAGTGCTTGTGCTCTGTAAGGCCACAGTCCTGCCAGAGGGAAGGTGTTCAAACACTGGCTGTGGACAACTCCAGAAGCATCACTTTCCTGCCAGCTAGAGCAGAGCCCTTAGCCCTTGTGAATGCTGTACCCATCCAAGCTGGGGGCACTTCTCAGTGCTCAGAGTATGTGTGGCACAGCATTGTCCTTTTTTATAGTTCAGTGTGTTTAATTATTGTCTACAGTGGCTGGAAAGTGGCTCATTAGACAGGTCTTTTGTAGATGTTAATACAAAGAGATGGGGTTTGAGCCCTTTGGCAGGGGCTGGGTGAAGGGCTTGGACCTCTCCTCCTGCTCTCTCCTCCTCAAGAGCTTCAGAGTCCTGCTCTTCCTGGCTCTGGGATGGTCCTGCAAGGGTGAAGCATGCTCAGCTCTGGGGCAAAACCCAGGCAGGACTTCAGGTGTTTAGCTGCCCTGAAAACAGGGGGGAGCTGTGAGGCAGTGTGCTCTGCATGGGTCTGCTCTCCAGGCTGCTTCTCCTGTGTTAACCCTTCACAGTCCTGACAATCTTGACTTGTGTGTTGATGGGTGAAGTGGAAGCATGTTTTGGGTGCCTGTGGAGAACAGTCACCAGGAGAAGGTCAGTTCACATCTTCCTCTAAGCCTATTATTTCTAAATACCTGTTAGTGATGCAAGTTAAGCTTTCATGAGTCCCATTGAGTTTTCTGCTGTTTGCCTTGGAAATAAAACATGCAGATGCTGTGAAATGAAGATGATGCTTGTTACTTCAAATTACCACCTGTCTGGAGTTTTGAAGCATAGTTAACAAAGAAAAAGGGGAGGGAAAAAAGAAATATTACCTTCTCTGGTAGAAGTGTCTACAAATATCCAGGCATCAATCTTTATTTCAGCAGATTCAATGGATGTGGCAGGAAGAGTTATTATATAGCACAGCCCTCCTTTTATTAAAAATAAACTGGGCTAGGTGGTTTTTTCATAGTTTCTTGTGGAGATGTTGCAGTTTGTTTATGCTGCATCAAGAGAAGAAAAACTTCTGACTGGAAATAATGTTTCCAAAACTTTAACAGGGTAAACTCTGAAAGCCTGTAGGAAGTTTAGGCTTTGCCAAAGCCTAACATGTGGCACAGCTGAGCTTAGGTGGCTCTGTGTGCTTTCAGGGCTTGCAGGGTGAGTTTGCACAGAACCACAAGGCTGGAAAAGCCCTTTAAGATCAAGTCCAACCGTCCCTGTCCTGTGCTGACCCAGCTCCCTGAGCACCTCATCTCCCCTCTGTGAAACACCCCCAGGGCTGGGGACTCAGCCCCTCCCTGGGCAGCCTGTGCCACAGCCCCACAACTCTGCCAGGGAAGAACTTTGCCCTCCCAGCTGAGCTGACCCTGCCCTGGGGCAGCTTGAGCCCATTGCCCCTTGTCCCATCTCCTGTCCCCTGGCTGCAGAGACCATCCCCCACCTCTCTGCACCCTCCTGGCAGGTGGTGAATTTTATTCTGTGTGATTGGGAAAGTCCACATTCCTTTCTCAGTCAAGTGCAGTGACTCTCCAGCAGCTCTGCTGGAGTCAGTGCTGCACTGTGGGTGTGTTATTCTTCCTGACAGCGCTGCTGCATCGCTCGCTGCTTGTCAGAGGTGCTCTTACAGGATGCAAATAGGAATGGTTTTTGCAGGTCTTTGGTGATGGTTTTGTCCATGAATCACAGAGCTATAGGGGTTGGAAGGGGCCTCCAGAGCCCATGGGGTCCAACCCCCTGCCCAAGCAGGGTCCCTAGGACAGGTCAGGGCTGGAATCTCTCCAGAGAAGGAGACTCCACACCCCCTGGGCAGCCTGTCCCAGGGCTCCCTCACCCTCACTGGGAAGAAGTTCTTCCCCACATTGGGGGGGAACTCCCTGTGCTCCAACTTCAGGCCGTTGCCCCTTGTCCTGTCTCCACATCTAGCTGGAGAAGCCCTTGAGGGCTCCACATGGGTAAAAATAAAACAAGAAGGCAGGTTTTGGTTGGACACCTACTGGTGGTGGTAATCTGATGTTTAAAATCCTCAATGTCAACATGGGCAGTGCTGTGTCAAAATGCTGGGAGACCTATTGCAGCACGTGGAAGAACAAACAGTTCTGTTCTCTGAGCCTTGATGCTTGGCCAAGACTTCTAAAGCTTGAAATGTTATAACAACCCACTTGATCACACTTCACAGGGATGATATTTTAAAATGGCAAAAAAACCCCCCAACAAACTGCATTAGATGATATAACTTGTGCAGACACCCACTTGAAAACACCACAGATATGATGGGTTTATTTCTAGTGGGGAAGATATAGAGCTGTAATAGTGCTGGGAAATAATTTCACCAGAGGAGTGGGAGAATTTGTCTATGCAGCATCATCTCCTCAAGAAACTTCTTGGGGAAAGAAATCCTTCCCTGACACCCTGCCCTGTGCCACGGATGCAATGCCTGGTGTATCTCTGTCTCCCAACTCTCCTGTAATTCAGGCCAGGAGTGGAACCTTTCCATTTCTCCTGCCAGAGGTGGATTAATGCAGCAGAGCGTTTTCCCATTGCAAATCCTTGCTATGAGGATGGGGAAACAGGCTGCATAATGACATGGATTATGTTTCTATTAGGTAGCAGAATTAGTGGGTATTCTTAAATATTGCAACTCTTCATCTTGGTTTTCTTCCCAAGCCTCTCCAGTCCTCCAGACCAATCCAGACACACAAACAGATAATGCTGAGAATAACTTAAGGGTGTACTAGCTGTGTTGAGACTGGGTGATGCTGTGTGAATAGGGATGTCCCTCTGGGACACAGACCCCTTTCTTGCAGCTCCTTAAGGGAGAGGATTGAGTTCTGACAAGTGTTTTGCTGAGAAGTGTTGGTGATACCTGCCAGGAGAGTCTTGACTCTGCAGATGCTGTGATCAGTGTTGTGTAGTGTCTGGGAAGTGCCTGGGTCGCTTGGGCTTGTTTCATGTCTGGTGGCTTTGCCCAGCTACTGCTGGAAGGTGCTGCAGTGGGTTCTACCACAAAGGTGGGAACCAAAGACTGCACGGTGCCAGTGCTTGTGCTGATTCTCACTGTGCTGAAAAGGCCTCCCTAATTCCCTCTAGAAGGAGGGTTTGAGGTGCCTGACTGGGTAGGCTGAGGCACAGGGCATCATTTGGGGTGCATCAAGAGGAGTGTGCCCAGCAGGTCACAGGAGGGGATCCTCCCCCTCTGCTCTGCCCTGCTCAGGCCCCACTGGAGTGTTGTGTCCAGTGCTGGGCTCCCTGGGATCAAACAGCCAGGGATCTGCTGGAGAGAGTCCAGAGGAGGGACAGAGATGCTGAAGGGCCTGGAGCATCTCCCCTGTGAGGAAAGGCTGAGGGAGCTGGGGCTGTTCAGCCTGGAGAGAAGCAGCCTGAGAGGGGATCTGATCAATGGGGATCAATAGCTGAAGGGTGGGACCCAGGGGGCCATGGGCAGCCTCTGCTCAGTGTCTGTGGGGACAGGACAAGGGGCGATGGGCTCAAGTTGGAGCACAGGGAGTTCCCTCCCAATGTGGGGAAGAACTTCTTCCCAGTGAGGGTGAGGGAGCCCTGGGACAGGCTGCCCAGGGGGTGTGGAGTCTCCTTCTCTGGAGAGATTCCAGCCCTGACCTGTTCTAGGGACCCTGCTTGGGCAGGGGGTTGGACCCCATGGGCTCTGGGGGTCCCTTCCAACCCCTGTGATTCTGTGATCATCCCAGAGCAGGGAGGCAGCATCTCCTCTCCAGTTACAGCTGGTGTTCTGCTCATGGCAACTGGGCTTCAGGGCAGCGTGCTGGCACAGGAGGAGTTAAATCCTGCAACCTTCCCCTCTAACTGTAAATGCCATTTTTCTTTCTTCACAAATGTAACCTTTTAACATTTATTTTTAGCTTTTACATTAATATATGTAAAAATATTAAAAGCTCTTGTATATTACATTAAAAACTTATGTCAGCTGCCCTGCTTTTTCCTATTTATTAAAACTTTTCAAGCAGTGAAAACATTTTACTTGTTAATGAGGGGAAGAAGGAAAATTAATGACATAGAGCTTGGATCTTCCAAGATGTCTCCTTTTAACCATGCAAAACCAGCTCTTTTTCCCACACTATGTAGTTTAATTTCTGTGTTAGGGTTCAGTAAGCAAATGCAAATAGATTTAATGATTTGCATCAGTAGATCACTTCTCAGTTTAATATCCTCTGATATTTTGGTCAAGGACTTTTTTCTTCAGCAGGCTAGTGCTGTTTTGTAGGGGAGAAATATTAATAATGGTGGCATTGTTATGTTGAAGTAAAGCAAGGGAAATGTATCACTTATTCAGAGGCAGCATCTTGTATTATCTTCTCACTGGGGTTGTGAAGTGGAGAAAGTTACCCAGGAAGAGACACTTAAATAATTGTGGGTTGCTGGTGGTATGAAACATTTAACACTGGTTTCCACTTCACATCTCATCTTACTCCTATTTTACATCAGTTTAGAACTCTGGGCAGTGGTGGGAAGTAGCTCACTCTGGGATGGGGTGGTGGCAGCTCTGCTGTAGCTGGAAGGCTCATGGTGAGGGGCACTGCTGGCAGCCCCAGCACTGGAGCTGCTTCTGCAGGACTCAGAGCCTCTGGTTTTCCCTTTGCCTGTGGGGATCTCAGTGCACAGAGCTGTTCCCAGATGGGTAGATGAGGTACTTAGGGATATGGTTTAGCATAGGATGGGAATGGTTGGACTTGAAGAGACCTTTGAAGATGATCCAACCTTGTGATTCTGTGATTCTGAACTAGCATCTCCTTGCCAGGAGATCTGCAGCCTGTTCCACCTGCTCAGTGTTGCTGTCCTTTCATGGGTGTGAAAAGCAGCTGCCTTCCTACACAGTCCTTAAATCTAACTTTCCCAAACTCCTTAGAACAGTTACTCATGAAAGAATTAAATAAGAACACTTGCAAGGGTAAGATCTTGCAGACAGACCCCTAGCACCTCATCTTTGGTGTTTCTCAGGGATTCTGGTGAAGTCCAAAGAAGTTCCCATTGGAGGAAGTTCCCGTTGGCTTCTGAAGAACTTAAGGTTTATCCTTCAAGTGCTAAATACTCAGTTGCCTCTCTGCTTATTAACATGAGGGCTTGCTGGTGATAAAAGCTCTTTTTTTTTTTGATTGCTTCTAAACTTCTGAGTAAAGGTGTGATGCCACAGGCAGCGGCTGTGAAGTCCTGGTGATCAGCTAATCAAATTAGGCTTGGAAGGGCTATCAATTTCTGTGGTTAGTGTGGATGTTGGAGCAGCTTAGTGGTGTGTTCTGCTGACAGGTAAATTGTCACTTGTACTAATAGATTTTTTTAAATTGCATTTTATTTTCCTAAGGGACTTGATAGCATAGGTTTGTGTGACATCAGGACTGTGTGGTGTGGGACAGGGCTGATGCAGAGCACCTTTCTCCTGCTCAGGCTGGTTCAGAAGGATTGGTAATGAGATGAAGTTAAAGTTCTACCTTAGGTTACTAGTCAGTTGGTTCCTTGTTTTTCCTCTACTTGCTGATGGTGTACACTTGGTTTTGCCATTCCACAGTTGGTTCAGATGATGATGAACATCATCCCTGTGCATGTCTGGCTTGAGGCAACACTACATTGGTGTTACACAGTCTTTGAGGGTGGATGAGATTGTTGCTCAAGCACATAACAGTCATAGGGGTGGGAAAGAGCCTCCAGAGCCCATGGGGTCCAACCCCCTGCCCAAGCAGGGTCCCTAGGACAGGTCAGGGCTGGAATCTCTGCAGAGAAGGAGACTCCACACCCCCTGGGCAGCCTGTCCCAGGGCTCCCTCACCCTCACTGGGAAGAAGTTCTTCCCCAGATTGGTGTGGAACTTCCTATGCTATATATATATATATCTCACTGCTGGTATATGGACGTGCATGGATAGCTTCTCCTGGAGATGCTGTGCAGATGGTGCCTGTGTGGTGTCAGCTTGGCTCCAGTGACAAGGAATGGCATCTAGCACTTGCTCACAGAGTTTTAGCTACAAAAATTGGTGACCCCTTTCTCCTGCTGACAGCCTCTCCAGAGTTGGGAAAAATGTTGAAAAAGACTTAAGTTTTGCCACCCTCATTGAAATACAGCACTGGGCAGTTGGACATCTTGTTCTATATGCAGAACCTTGTAAGCAGGTCGCTTCCTTTACAAAAATTCAGGATACACAGACTGTGTTTATCATGCACTCCAGGTAATTAGCCTTATTTGTCATGTCTAGCTGTGTGCACAGGAAAGGTCTGGGATAGGGGCTGTGCTTTAGCCATGGTACAGCCCACTGCACGAGGCCAGGGTGCTGCTCTGTCCTGGTGGGACACCAAAGTGCTCCTCAAGTCCTCAATGACAGATAAGGGTGAGCTGTTTGTGCTTATCTTGCCTCAACTAACCTCTGGCACTGAAGTCACTCCATGGAAAGGCCTGGAAAGTGTGGTTTACTAAGACAGCAGCTTTATAGTCCTTTATGTTCCAATAGGAAATACTTACATTTTCCAAAAAATAAGGGTTCTGTCACAGCTTGTTGTGGAAGAGAATGAATCTTCCTGCAGGAGTGGGTGGTGGATCAGCCCATGGTAGTGTGTATGGCACCCAGGCAGTAGTCACATTTATTACCTTATTATTTAGAGCATCAGGAAGTACACCAGGCTTGTGTTGGCTGTTGCATTAGACCTAGAGCTGCTGTGGTACAGTAAGATACCCATTGCAGCTGTGCTGAGCAAAATACAACTTCTGGAAAAGCTCTTGTGATGGGTAACTGTGCTTAGCAGCCTGGGGTGTAGGTGCCTGGGTATAAGATGGAGGATGGAGAATATTTCCTGCATTATTTTTTTTAAACTCTCCAGGTTCAGTGACCTGACTTGGGAGGAGTTTTTTGGAAGTTTAAATGCTGTGTGAAAGTTGGTCATAAATATAAATCAGCTTATATTAAGGCAATTTGAAATGTAATACCTCAATAATTTGGAAGTAGTCATTCTTCACAGCTCATGAACGTTCTTCATCTCTGAAAATAGTTTGTTCTAATTTTAAATGCTGGCAGGAACACCTGAAGAATATAGAGAATGTCTCCTGTTTATACCTCAAATTCAGACGTCTGGGTCATACCCTCTCAGTCTCCTTAGGCTGTCCTGACTCTGCTCACCTCCCTTTGACTTCTTTAAACCACTCTGATTTCCTTTGATCTCCTCTCCTGATGGTGGCAGGGACAACTAACCAAGGTGGATGTGGTCTTCTGTGGAATTCCTGTTGCTTGCTTCTGATTCCTTTCCACACTGGACTGGACTGGGAGGCTTTCCTGCTTTTGCTGTTCTGGTTGCAGGCTTGTCTGTTAATCCAGATCTCCATTTCCCTGCACTCCAGCCTTGGTTGCCATTTCTCCTGGTCATGGTTGGGATCACCCATCAACTCCTGCAGGTCAGCAAGTCTTCTGTATGCTGGGTAATATTGCTTGTGGCTCTGAGGTTGTCCAGATGCTCTTCATTTATGCAGATATCCTCTGGGCTTTAAGATTTATGTTTCAGTGTGAAACAGAGGATATCCTCAGGGTTGTGATAGTGTGTCTTGCTTCCTGTCTGTTCTGGGAAATATGTTTTTTAATTCTTTTTCATGGGACTTAGAACACAAGCAGGCAACAAAAGACTCCAGGAACAAAACATACCATTCCTGGGATGTGTGATTTCCAGCCCAGGCAGGTAACTTGAAAATTAACAAGGAAGCTTTTCTCTGAAGTAATCATAGAATCCCAGGCTGGTCTGGGTTGGAAGGGACCCCAAGGATCACAGAGCTCCAACCCCCTGCCACAGGCAGGGACACCAACCTCCAGGCCTGGAGCTACACAAGGTTGCCCAGGGCCCCAGCCAACCTGGCCTTGAACACCCCCAGGGATGGGGCACCCACCCCCTCTCTGGGCAGCCCCTTCCAGCCCCTCACCACTCTCTCTGCAAAGAACTTCCCCCCAGTCTCTCCTCTCCCCCTTCCCTCCTCCAGCTTCACTCCAGCCCCTTGTCCTGCCAGTCTCTGCCCTTTAACAAGCTGATTCCCCTCCTGTTCCTCTGCTCCCTTCAGGGACGGGGAGGCTGCAGTGAGGTCCCCCCCCAGCCTTCTCTTCTCCAGGCTGACCCAGCCCAGCTCCCTCAGCCTCTCTCCGTAGGGGAGCTGCTCCAGCCCTCTGAGCATCCCCGTGGCTCCTCTGACCCCTCTCCAACAGCCCCACATCTTCCTTGTGTTGGGCCCCAGCTCTGGACACAGGACTCCAGCTGGGGAGGGCAGAGCAGAGAGGGACAATCCCCTCCCTGTCCCTGCTGCCACCTCTCTACTGATGATAAATCACAGTTAAAAATATACTAAATGGCCAAAAAAGCAACCCCCAGGTACCATGAAACTGAAGGAGAAGAAAAAGTAGCCTGGATCCATTTCTGTGGGGACAGTGCTGTGTTCATGTCTTGGATTAGTCGGACTCGTAGTTCCCATGTGATGTGAATCTAAACTCCAAGACTCTTTTATGGGCTGTAGAATTGCAGGTACAGTGAAGTTTCTCATTTGCAAGCAGTTTTACCTAAACAGTCCCTTTTAGTGATCTTATTTTAAGTCCATCCTGCTAGAACTAAAACTTTGGGTTTATTCTTTGGCCTTTCTGTAACTTCTCAAGCAGCAGCCACAGGCTGTTTCAGGTTGGGCTCTGCCAGCATTTGGATCACTGAAAGTATCTCTGAATTATACCAGTTTAATTGATGTTCACTCCAAAAGCTTGCAGCACTGTGATTCTTCATCTTCTGGAGATCCTGGAGAGAACTGTTGAGTGCACACAGAGTTACTAATTCTTTCAATAGTGCTGGAATCACAAAATAAATCCTGCCAGCTGTGCCATGGGTGTTACAGTTTTGCTTTGTCTCAACTCACAGTGTAACTTTGGCTTCACTCAATACTTCCCTTTCAGGTCTATCACTTCGTTATCAAAAATCTATAGTAATTGGGATAATTTATGGCCAAGCTCACTCTAATTCACAGACCTTAACTACAGGTGCTGTCAGGGTGGTTCTTGCAGGATTGAAAGCTCTGCTTTGTTTTGGGCTCCAGAAGAGATATCTGTGTGTATTAATTAGAAAATACCTTTTTTTATTCATCCAGCACTTTTAAATTGGGAGTCCTGTCAAGTACTGGTTTTGCAGCTTGAGTAAACTTTTCAACTGGGGCAGGATTGAGTTTTTAAGTTAAGGATGTTTTTCTAAATACTATTCTGTCACAAGAAACTTCCAGGCTGTTGCTTGTACCTAATCCAGCTGATGGCTGTCCTGTTTTAGTGGATACTGATGGAAAGTGCATTCCCAACAGCCTTATCAAACAGTGCAGGGGAGAGCATCACTCCATGCAGTGGGTGGTGGTGTGTGACATGGTGACACTGTCCACCAGAAATCCCAGAATTAGGCCTTGCCCTGCAGAGGAGATTGTCAGTTTGGCTGGTTCAGCCTGGAGAAAAGGCTGCTTCTGGGGAGAGCTCTGAGCCCTTTCTGGTCCCTTGGGAGGCTCCAGGGGAGCTGGAGAGGGATGGGAAAAGGGCAGAGAGAGCCAGGCCCAGGGGAATGGCCTTCAGCTGTAGGAGGGCAGCTGGAGAGGGGCTGGGGGACAGAAATCCTTCCTGGGGAGGGGGGGAGGCCCTGGCACAGGGTGCCCAGAGAAGCTGGGGCTGCCCCTGGATCCCTGGCAAGGCTCAAGGCCGGGTTGGATGGGGCTTGGGGCACCCTGGGCTGGGGGTGGGGGAGTGCCCCTGCCCATGGAAGTGGGTACTGGGGGCTCTGAGGTGCCTGCCAAACCAGCCTGGGGCTCTGGGATCAGTTGAACAGAACTAAGGACCTGTCTCAGGGGACCTTTCCCTGCCACTGTTTGTTGTTGGGCAAAGGTGTAGAGCTGGGTTGGTTGAGCTTCCAAAGCGTTTTGTAACCCCCACCAGAGGAGGAGGCTGCAGTGGATCCCTCCAGGGGTGCTCTCACCTCTCTCCTGCTGAGTGGCTTTGGCCCTTGTGCAGGGAAGAGATGGAGACTGGGGTCTGGAGGCCTAACACAACCCTGAATCTGGCAGCCATCTTTCGAGGGCCCTTGCAGAGTCCTTTTTAAACTGAAAGGGTGTCCCTCATTGCTGAATGTTATGTATTTGGATTTCTTCATCTCTAATTAGATGTGGGAAAGGGGCCTGTGGCCTCTCCTGGGCAGTGCAGACTGAAGCCACCTTTCCCCTCACCCCACCATGGGGAAGCCGATACTGCAGCAGACCAAGAGCTCAGCACCAGCCTTGGAGATGCTCATCCTGTGGTCTGTGGGCACTGAGGCTGTTTTGGGCAGTGCTTCCTGGTTGCTGCTCAGCTTTTGTGATGGCCAGTGCTGCCTGGGGGTCATTCGTGGTCTCCTTCATTCCCGGGTCTGGGATAAATATGGAGCTCCACTTCTTCTTGTGCTTTCATTGTAAATTGCTCCATAAAAATTCTGTCTTTGTAGTTATTGTCTCATCCTTCATACTTGAGGGAATACATTCAGTGTTGTATCAGAGCTGTGCTTATGCATTCCTAGTGCTTTCCCTTCAGCTCAGGGCTGGCAAAGTCTTGAGCAATCTCTTAAAGCACACGTTCAAGTTCCTGCACCTTAACTGCTTCCTTCTGTTACGTGGAGGTAACATCAGGGGTAGAACGTGGGGTTCTAAGATCCTGGGGCTTATGTGGTTACATTTGGAGGAACAATACCCAGTTACATCTAGCAGGAAGTTTTCACAGGGTTTGAACTGGTAATATTGTGTGTTCCTCATCCTCAGAAGTGGAGAGAGAGGTCCTCTGTCTGACCTGGGGGTGTTGGGTGGCCAGGAAGGCCAATGCCATCCTGGCTTGTGTCAGAAATAGTGTGGCCAGTAGGTCTGGGGAGGGGATTGTGCCCCTGGACTGGGCACTGGTAAGGCTGCACCTCGAGTGCTGGGTCCAGTTCTGGGCTCCTCAGCATCAGAAGGACATGGAGGTCCTGGAGCGAGTGCAGAGAAGGGCAACCAGGCTGGGGAAGGGGCTGGAGGGCAAATCCTCTGAGGAGCAGCTGAGGGAGCTGGGGGTGTTCAACCTGGAGAAGAGGAGGCTGAGGGGAGACCTTCTCCCCACCTCCCCTGCCCTGCCAGGAGGGTGCAGAGAGGTGGGCGATGGTCTCTGCAGCCAGGGGACAGGAGCTGGGACAAGGGGCAATGGGCTCAAGCTGCCCCAGGGCGGGGTCAGCTCAGCTGGGAGGGCAAAGTTCTTCCCTGGCAGAGTTGTGGGGCTGTGGCACAGGCTGCCCAGGGAGGGGCTGAGTCCCCAGCCCTGGGGGTGTTTAAAAAAAGGGTAGATGAGGTGCTCAGGGGTCTGGCTTAGCTTGAGATGGGAGTGGTTGGACTTGATGATCTTAAAGGTCTTTTCCAACCTTGTGATTCTGTGAAGAAGATTTAAATTTCGTTTGTAACTTCAACTCAGATTTCCTGGTGCTTTTTCTCTTCCTCTGAAATTCTTGTACAGCAACTTCGGACTCCCTTTAGTGGGAATGAGTGAAATTGATTCCAGAAAAATTGATCTTTTGGATTTGGATGGGTTTTATTTCTCAAGCTGTACTGATTAGTGTAGTGCATGGCTGGAGGAAGAATCAGGAAAGCTGCCCTGGAAGTGGAGTGTGGTCAGTTTGTTAGGTGCCATTATAGGAACTGTTCTGCTGAGGAGCTGGACATCACCACGAGTCCCAGGTTAATGAACAGTTATGTTCCAACCCACCTGAGCTTATGAAAAACACCCAGCTCTAAGGGGAGGTTGGAGTCCATTCTGGTGTCCTCTTTGTTCAAGAAAAACCTCATTTAGGGTGAAATCCTCTTTGATTCTCAAGGGTTGGGACAGTGCAAACACCATTCTGTTTGTGAGATTCAGTATTTGGCCATAATGCAGCTGCCTTCTCCTGTAATGAACGTGCTGGACTCCATGTGACTGGGAATGAACGTGCAGAGGAAAATAAAGCCACCATTTGCTTGTGTTATTGCATGTTCTACAACAGGATTGCTGGCAGTTGTGGGATGTGTGAAGTGCCTGGCCTCAGACACGATGCTGCCAGAGCGTGCTTCTCTGGTCTTCGTGTGCCAATAAAAAGTTCTGCTGCTTTATCATCTTAAAATATCTTCAGGCACAGAAAGCTCTCTGTAGCCTGAGAGCTTCTGGCTTTAGGAATGTTAAGGTATAAAACTGAGGGGAAAGAGTGGATGCCAGTGTCTTTAAAAGACACAAAAAGACAGCTGGTTATGTTAATGAATTCCTTTACTGGAGAGTTAATCTCTTCCATCAGCCTCACCTTACTCTCTTTTTAAAATGTTGTTCTCCTCCTGTGACTAAGCACATCCCAGAGTATCTTGAACTGGCTCTGCTCAGGCATTTGGTTCCTGTGTGCTGTCCTCTCATTAACCAGCTCTGGATGGCAGCTGATGTGGCTCCTGCCACTGCTGAAACACGGGGGCTCGGCTCTGCCGAGGAGCAGAGTGTGGTACCCAAGTGGCACGTGAGCCCTGAGAAGTGAAGTGAAGCAGCACTATTGTATCTTCACTAACACCTTCATTAAGATGCCAAGTGACTTACTGCAGGCCACATGCAGGTTGCCCCACCATTTGCCCATGTATTATATTCCTACAGGAGAGGTAAGGTGATGCACACCAAGATACTTTGAACGCTCCTTGCTGCTCTGCCTTGGGGTATGGATGGCTGGAGATGTCTGGATGTCCCAAATGCCCCATTGCTGGGGACAGGGACAATGGGGGAATACCAAACTGGGCAGAGGGGAGGCCATGGAGGAGCTGAGACAAGGCATTGATTTCCAGAAGTGGTGGGATGTTGGAGGAATAGGTGACAGTGTTGGTGTGCCACAAGTGTGGTAGAACCATCCCTGACCTGTGCAGCCATTCCTGGAGCTGGGAAGGCTGGATGGCAGGTGATGGTTAACTGCCTAGGAGGAGGCATCTGTGTGGTGTCCTCTACAGGGGCATTAGCCACTTGTGTGGCATCTGGTACTTTGCTCACTCAGCTTATGATGTTTTGGTGTTGAAGGGTGGTAGTAAATCAGGAGTTAATGACATGTTTGTTACACCATTGTTCCCTGCCCCCAGAAGCTGGATGTAAACACCTCCAAGAAGCAGGGTCCTTTGTTCACCTCTGCCAGCTTTTCAGTGTAGAAGTTCCAAATATGGGGTTATCCTCATGGCATCAACTTCCTCAGAATCCTTGCTGGTGGATCATGGGGCTGGTACTCCCACCTGGAAAGCATGGCTTGTAGGGTATGGCGGTGTGTGTGGCTGTAGCAGCCAGGCCCTGTGAGTAGGCTGTTAACGTGTCCCCCCACAGATGGCTGTGGGCTGTGGATGGCTTTGTGCCCTGTGTTGTCTGCATCATCCTGGGGGTTTCAACCAGCACAGCAGGATGAAGCATCCCTCAGTGTACAGTAGGCATTAACTATTACATGGGGATATCTGAACTTTGAAAGTCTTTCTCCATGTGTACAGCTTTGTACTTGAAAGAGGGTTGAATATTGACCTAATTTGTCTTTTAAAAGGACACAGAGTTTTACTAGAATACTTATGCTATTGAACTAGACAAATGCAGGTACTATTCCTTTGGTAGTCGGTGCAGAAGGTTGATGTGCTCTAAGATTTACTGTGCATCACCTTAGCCATCATTCCCATAAGTATTAATTTTAACTCCACTAATAAGAAACTGAACAAAAGTGGAATTATGAGTTCAGTAGTATTCTATGAAAGGTCAGTTGTTAAAAAGGCAGAGTCTGACATTCTGTGAAAAAGGTGCCTTCATTAATCATCCTGATAGGATAGCATAGGATATTCTTGACCAATACCCATGAACCATGTGGTGTAATGCTCTGGGAAGGGCTGCTTAATTCTTTGTAGAAAAACAAGGATTAGGTGAATGAATGTGCAATGACCATTTATTTCAGTACTGTAACAGTTCTATTTCTCTATTCAAAGCATAGAAAAATTAACAGGATTTTTAGAAGGTATCCTGTCATTAAAGTTTGTTAATTTGATGGAAGCCTATATCATTATGGGAATAATATTTAAAAGCACAGTTTAGAAGGATATAAACATGATAATACCAAACACTGATGTTAATATCATTTATAAAGTATTTATTATCTCTTAGAAGTATTCTCCTATTAAATTGTTTAAATGCACAGCTTTGCTTCCCAATAATTCATCTCTGCAGAACTTGAACGATGGCTCCTGTATGACCAGTTTTAATTGCTGTGTATAATGTTTTTCCCCTGCAAAATTATTATATTGGATTGTTTGTGTGTGTGTGTGTTTTCCTTGTCCACCACAGTGAGGGCAATTTTAAAGTTAATACAAATTATATAAATTATTAACTATGGGCCTAGTGGAACATTAATCAGGAGAACATCTTTATTGTGACCATTCCTGACAGATTATGTTCACCATGATGCCCATTAATGCGCTGTGTTGTAGGAGCCGATGTCCGTTGCAGGATCCCCTTTGTTGCTGGTGTCAGGTCTAATTCAGGGCAGCAAATCTCAGCCCAAGTTGAATATGCTTTTGATATATACAGTGGAAAAATACTGGTTGGGAAGTCAGGGGTCTCACCTGCTTCATTCTTACCAAGTTAGTCATCTGCAGGGCGTGTACCATAAAATGCAAAGTCTGCAATAGTCTCTTTTTTCCCCCTTTAATGTCATAATTTTGCATAATGGCTGTTTGTGCTACATTGACTAGGTGCATGGATTGCTTAACATAAGTGATTACATTTCCCTATGATTATAAACTCCCTCCATTAGAAATACTGTACAAAAACTTGCAAATGATTTGTTGTTTAAGCTTTCTACTTCATTAGCTGCAATACACACTCTACAAGAGTCATTGTCTAAGAGTTAGTAATATTTGTAATGAGCTGTATAATATGGGCCCTCTTACTAAATTCAAAAACAGATGGTATCTGTTAAAGACAGTTTATCATGCAAATTGAACCCTAGGAAAAATTTCTTAGGTTGCTGTAGGCCAAATCGTGGCATCCTCTTGTTGCCACGTAGCAGCAAAGGGAAATAATTCTTGCTCTAGACAGTTGGGCCAGATGCAAACTAATCGTGGTCAGAACTCCCCAAGAAGCAGGAATTCAAACCACCTCTGCTGAAAGATTCAGGGTTTTCTCCTGTGGCTTTGATGTTTTATTTCCAGATCTGTTATTTTTGGGCCATCACTGTGGGGTCTGTAGATACACACTTGTGATTTGTGGCCTTTCGAGTTGTGACGCTGCTGTGAATGAGAGCTGCCCTTCTGTGAGGACTTGCTCGTGTTGATCTGAACCAGAGAAAAGATCAGGGGGTGGGAGATACATGGGTTTTCTTCCAACTTGGATTGTATTAAAGCAGCAGTCTTGAAATGATGCTGTCAAAGGAATCCTCTCACACAGTGCAGCAGTTTCTATTCCTGACTGGGGTAAGACTCCAGGGTGGGACTGGAGTCCCCTCCTGCAGTACAAACTTTTCCCCTCAAGCTCCACAAATATCATTGCTCTTTTCAACTTGAGGCCTTTGCAGTGCTCTCACTTGGGCTCTTAGAAGAACAGTCTTGTAATTCAGTGTGCTGTAATTAGTGCTGAAAGGAGTCAGGCTCTGATCTCTTGTCCTTAGTATTTGCTGTGCCTCTCCGGAGGATCACGGGTGTTCCCTGTGTTCCCCACCACCCATTCTATCTAGGGAAGAGATGTTCACCTGCTCGACCCTGTGCCTGCTTTCCCAACATGCTCCTGAGCTGAGCCCTTTTTCCCTGGGCAGGAGGTGACTTGTGATGGAAGCCAGTACTAACCTTTGAGGGTTGTCAAGGGAGATGCTGGATGATCGCGGCCAGGACAGCTGGTTAGAGCCCAGGACCATCCCATATGGAGAGGAGTGTGGTGGGTGAGCAGCCACACTGCCCTGGGACCGTGAGGAGCTTCTCATCTACCAAGAGGAGTTACTCCTAGACCAAGCCTGTAGAGTAGGCTGGAGATAATCACCTGGAAGATGCTCTGAAGAGGAGGATCAGGTTTTCACTGTTCTCTGTGTGCAGCTGCAGGGGCTTGGGGTTTTTCCATGTAAGAGGCAGTCTCTTCCTGGGGTGTTGCAGTATAAGGTGTAGTAATAGCGGTCTTCATCCTGAGACTCATCCAGAAACTGCTTTCTCCTTCCTCTGTGAAGAAGGTATTCAGGATACCTTTCTGAACGGCAGTATGGATTTGTCAACATTAGCCTGACCTGGGTTTGGTACAGCCACTAATGACTCCATATCCTTCAGCCATGGACTCTTGTGGGCTGATGGAGTCAAGTCCTGGTCCATCACTAAGCTTTCCAGGTGCCTAATCAGCAGTAACACCAACTTCTACTTGAGATAATCTCTACTGTAGCACAATGTCATGGGAATAACTACCCAGTTTTCCTTTGCTGAGCAGCAAGTTGGACACTTGTCATTAAATAGCACAAAAGGGGCCTACAGGAAAGCTGGAGGACAAGGGGGAATGGCTTTAAATTGGAAGGGGGTAGATTTTGATTGGGCATTAGGAAGAAATTCTTTACTCTGAGGGTGGTGAGGCCCTGGGACAGGTTCCCCAGGGAGATGGTGGCTGCCCCCTCCCTGGAGGTGTTCAAGGCTGGGTTGGATGGGGCCTGGAGCAGCCTGGGCTGGGGAGAGGTGTCCCTGCCCGTGGCAGGGGGTTGGGACTTGATGATCTGTAAGGTCCCTTTCAACCCAAACTATTCCATGATTCTGTAATGCTATAAAAATTAATTCTGCTCCCAAGTTCTGTACACGTGGTTCCCAGTGTAAAACATACTTTGGTGGAACCTGTTGGTGCATCCATGCTGATACTAACACCTCTTGGAGCACAGCTCTTCAGTAAGCTGTGTGGACTGTGGTGTCTTCTTAGCTGTGCAGCCTGATCTGTGCTAGTTTAAATCTCAGCCTGAGAAAGGAACAAAGGCCAAAGGACTGGTGGTTCTTTGAAATCCATTTATTTTGGTGGTGTAGCTCCAAACTCTAATGTTGCTCTAAAATGTTTTGAGCCTAATGCCCAGCTTGTCCATGAGGCCTGTTAATGTTGGGGGTAGTTTGGGAAGGATTTAAAGCTAAAGCCCCTTATCACTAGGACTTTGTAGATTAACCAAAGGCTAGCAATGGCTAGAGCTCAGCACTAAGTTATTCGGTGGCTTATATAATAATCTGTGGACCCAGTTTTCTCATTTTCAGGTGTTCCAGCTAACCAGGGGTCTGTGTAAAGGTGTCCCATTCTGAGTGGGTGGTGGGAACTCCTCAGCTCCACCATGTAGGGTTGCCCAAATGAAGTGATGGGTGCTTCTCTCTCTGTTTACTGAGCCTGTGGTTCTGTCTCATCCACCTGCACCTGTGATGTGCCCAACTTCTGTGGCTTAGAGCAGCTCTCAGCCCTCTGTGGTTGGCTTGGTGCCACCATGGCCCCTTCCTCCCCTGCTGCCACTGCTGATGAGGGGTGAGGTGGAGGCTGCTGGTTTATCCCAACACTTTGTGAATTGGGTGGTTTCAGACTCTTGGAGGAGGGTCAGTACTTCTCAAAGGGCAGTGGCGGAACTGAGTGGTTAATTTGGGAGGTGACATGTGGTGTGAACAAGGAGGGCAGGCCCTGCCTCCCAGCACTGTGGTTTGGGAAGAGGGATTGCATCGCTTTGTGTTTGCTGAAACAAATCCACAGGTAACAGTTGTGGTGGGAGCTGTGTTCCTCCTGTGCCCCCCAAAACCAGAGGAGCATCCTGGATACAGAACAGGGGGGAGAGGGCCAAGCTCCCTGATGTAAAACCAAGAAACCAGGCAGCCCTATTCAGTGAATAAAAATGGGAAATACATTGAAGTCTAGATACAGTATCTTTGTAGTAATAAAAGCAGTAGTACAGATTTACTGGTGAAGGAGTTTTAACTGTAATACTGTGGAATAGTAGGTTATTTTGTGTTCAAGAGCTACATTTATCACAAAAATGATGATATACAAATCACTTCCATATCACAAAATGTTCTTGGTCAAAATTGGCTTGAGGCAAGTGATATCTTCGAGTAAACAGTATATGAAGACCATATCTTAAAATGATAGATCACCTAATTTTGTTCTGACAGAGGTTTTTGCCGCAACAAACATCTGTCACTGAAATACCAATTCAGAGATATGGAAGCCAAATTGTGGAGGTTTTCTAGTATTTGTCACTCCTAACTTAAGAACGCTGCTGTTAGTTCTAGAGATATTTGAAGATAGGAGGCAGCCTGCAGTTTAAGCACCCTAAAGTGTTTAGTTAAGTATTTTAAGAGATGTAAGGAGCTTTAAATGCAGATTAGCACCTTTCTGAAGTGCTGTGCACTGGTTTGGTGCAGTGACCACAGAGCTGACGTGCTGCTGATGCTGGGTAGGAGTCGTGTGATCTAAAAGGTGGCTGCTGCTGGACTGGAGAGTTGGGGAAATTTTTGATGACCTGGGTGTGCTGTTATTAACTGTATTTTTAACTGTATTTGGGGTGTGAACTGAGCCATTGTGGGATTTTCAGTATGGGGCTGGTGGAAGCTTAGCTGAAACCTGGCCTGCTGCAGATGGGGTATTTGGGGTACTTCCCAGGGGGGTGCATTCTGCCAGGACTGTTTCTTCAGGGCAATCCTGTGCTATATGGCGCTTGTTGGGTGCTGCAGGAGAGAGGGTGGGAGTGCTAAACACTTCCAATGTGCCCCTTGGAATCAACCTTCTGACCCAGTTCTGCAACTGGGTATAAAATAAGCATCAAAACATGAATTTTTTGTCTTTAGATCCGTGATGACACTTCATTAGGCCGATGGATGCTGGGGTGTAAAGGCAGTGAAAATCAACCCCTATTAAAAATAGGTGTAGCTCAATGTAAAGAGTTACCTGTGGGTGTGTAGTTAGCACCTAACAAACTGGGCAGGAGAAAATGCAAATGTACCACTGAAATAAGTTTGTAAGTTTAGTTTCTGTTGACTTGTGGTGGGAAAACAAAATTTGGCTGCAAAACTACCACCATTCTGTGGTATTTTGCAGGCAGGATGAAATGGCAAATACCAGGTCCTCAGAGGAGAAAAGCACTTTTTCCAAGATTATTATTATACATCACATTTTTTGCCTAATTACTTTGAGCACCACTGCTGCTTCTTTAACCCTGTGTTAACATGAGGGTCCCCACCACTGTGGTGACTTATGTCCCATTTAAATATGTACCTTTACAGAGCACCTTGGCCCTGGGGAGAACTTTTCCACTACCAAAATGCAAAGGCATCACTCTTGGGGGTTTGCTGGTGGGTTGGTTGTTCTTTTTTATTATTATTATTCCTTCTTTTAACAGTGCTGTGGTCAAATCTGAAGCCTGAACAATCTGCAAGAGCATTGTTTGTTCCTCCAACACATTTAAAGCAATTTAAACTTCTCAAAAATAAAGCTGTGTTTTATTTCACTTCCTTGGGCTAATGTGGAAGATGACAGCACAGTGTGAGCTGGCAAACTACAGGTAGTAAACAAGTGAGACACAGACCCTGGGTTTCCTTACCTGTGTTGTCTGTCCTCTCAATTGCTTAATGATTTTTGCTGCATTATTTTATGTACCAACTTTAAGAATACATGTGATGTTGTTTGCAGGGGCATACGAGTCAGAAATCACACTGATGGAGCAGTAGTAACAGCTTGGTGAATTCAAGCTGTTGTATAAATTGCTGCTGGTTGCTAACACGAGTTTGTGGAGGTTCATACTCAGAGTAGTGGCCATCAGAAGATCTGGGGCAAGAAGTAATCGCTTCTCTCTGGATTACAGATCATCTAAAGCATGTTCAGAGGTCGGTTTGCGTTGTGTAGGAGATACAAGTGCTGTATATTACTCTTGAAGAGCACTGAGATTGATTTCTCTGGTGGCAAATGTAACAAGAAAGGAGGAAGCAGTGATTTTTTTGCTTACTTTTCCCTGTAGCTTTCTGATCAGCCCCTCGAACTTAACACAGCCGAGTGCTTTAGTCCGCTCAGGACTGGGTTAATTGGGACCAAAGCATTTCTCAAGCTTCTCCTGTGTGCCACGGAGGAAGACAATTCGGTTCAGTTCCATGGGGTTCCTCCAGTAGGAGGCTGGGCCTTGCAGGTGTGTTGGGGAAGGTTAATTCCCTGCTCCTGTGGGAGCTGTGGGCGGTGTGGGAGGCAGAGCTGCAGGGATGGGGCAGGGATGGACCCGCCGGCTGCGCCCGTGCAGGCGTCCTCAGTGATGGAAACCCTCCGGTTGTGTTTCCCTCTGTTTGCCAGGTGAAAAGCGTTGCCCAGAGTCAGAATAGCAGTTCCCAGTGAAGAATTGCCAGTCCTGGGAGCAGACTGGGCTGCAAGCAGCTGTGGGCTCCGGGGAAGGGAGGAATGGGTTAAAGAATTCATAAAATATGAAGGATCCTAATATTAAAGTGGGGGGGAAATGTGGGTGAATGACATATTTTTTACACACCTCAACTGTCAACATTTCTAATCAAATCATCTAGCCTTCTTGCTTCTTAAATGATACAAGCAATATTTCCTGTAATAAACACCCCTAAGTCTAATGAGAGGCCCTAAGGCAACTTCAAATGTATGAATTCATTATAATTGAACAACATAATCTGCAGGGCAAAGATGCCTGCTACCCAGTCTTTTAACTTCGCCACGGCTTGGGTGTTCTATGAAAAATGTTATACATTTTGTTTACAATGTATTGCTGCTATTTGAAGTATTGTATGTTCCTGTAGTACATAAGATGGGGGAGGCATAATGGAGGGAAAAATCAAGGAGGCAATCTTTCATTTTGTTCCTGTATGAAAAATTCAAAAGACTGAGAAACTCACCCAGAGAAATTTTGCAAGCATATTATTTTCCGATGTTTCGATCAATTTGTCTGTCAACCATGCTGAGAGGTGGAAGGGGCCAGCAAAAGCAATTTAGCTTGTGAGGTCCAAAATAGAAATGTTTTAGGAAAACCTTGTCACATGTTATTTTTTTATATTAGAACTGCTGTGGGTTTTATTTGCTAGTCATATTATGAAGAGAAATTGGTATCAATCATCTAAATCACCTATGAATATCTGATATAACTATTACTTTTGTGCATATAAATAAGGGGAGGGGGGAAATATTTAAATGAAGCTTTTAAAGCATGGCAAAACCTTTGGGTAGACAACAGGCTCCCTGCCTGGGTTTTCCCATTTAAAAAATATCCCGTGCATTTTAATTGATTGGACCCAAGTGACATCATACTGAATCATCTTGCATAGGAACATATTGACCTTTCTCTGCCTTTAATTAAGCTATGATTGCTTTATGATAAGTTTGCTGTGGGTTGATAGGTGTGCCAGCCGATGGTTAAACTCTGTGCTCTGGGTGTGCGTACGCGGCTGTGTAAGGCAGCGTGTGTGCAGGGGGGGAGATCATAGAATCCCAGACTGGTCTGGGTTGGGAGGGACCCCAAGGGTCCCAGAGCTCCAACCCCCTGCCACAGGCAGGGACACCAACCTCCAGGCCTGGAGCTACACAAGGTTGCCCAGGGCCCCAGCCAACCTGGCCTTGAAGACTCCCAGGGATGGGGCACCCACTCCCTCTCTGGGCAGCCCCTTCCAGCCCCTCACCACTCTCTCTGCAAAGAACTTCCCCCTAATATCCAATTTAAACCTTCCTTCCTTCAGCTTTAATCCATTCCCCTCCGTTCAGGGGCTTCATACTTGTTTATACCAGTGACCTCCTCCCGATGCAGCCGCAAACTGCAAGTTCAGTAGCAAAGAGCAAATGTTGTGTGAAGGAGAAGAGCACAAATGGCCCAAAGGGGATGTCTGTCTGTCTGTCTGCCTTCTACTCCCTTCTCGCCCTCATGCCCATCTGCTGTGAGCACCAGGACTGGAAGACAGCTAGGAAAGGTGGTGTCTCTGGACCCTCCAAAGGCGCTTGGTCAGTCAGCTGGAAGCCAAACATAAGCTTTCCCCCAAAGGAAAATGGGCTGGATGTTTTGGACGCCCTTGTTTCAGAAGCGATGATTTTGGGCAAACTGCAGGAAGAGGAGATGGTGTGGTTGGTCAAGAGGGTTGGGTTGGCCATGAGGGGAGGATGAGGTGGAGAAAATGAGAAAAATATATGTCATGGGAGAACTGTGTTGAATGAGTGAGATGGAGGATCTCATGGGGTTTGGAAGAAGCAATGGAGATGTGTTTGGAGGGGGCAATGGGGGGAAGGAATGTGACTTTGTCAATGTTGTTCGAGACATGGGCATGTGAAATACAAAATTTTCACGGTGTAGGTAGGAGGGCAAGTAAAACTTCCAGTACTGGAAGCGTGATGGACTCCATCCAGACTCAGCAGTGTCAAGGATGATGTGTTATTAGGGAAAAGATTGTTTTTAGAGGGAAGCCAGAGAACTGCTGCTGATTGGAGGAGGGCAGATCAGGATGCAATATGACATGCAGTCATTACAACTTTGTGAGACATCCTTACTAGAAGTAATAACCAAAAGGCTGATGTGGAAGAGTGTACAGAGCGGGCAAGGAGCTGGGGAACAGGAACTTAAAGAATGGGAAGGGAAAGGAAAGAAACTGGGGGGTGGGAAACAAGAAGTGGAGAGAAGTCATGATGTGGTCAGTAAGGAGAGGGCAGCTGCCATCTGTGGCTGCGTAACACAGGGAAGGATGGACCCTTGAGGAGAGAGGAAACAACTTGTACTGTATGTCTGAAATTTGTATTCTCTTCCTGGAGGTTAAATAAAGGAGCTTGGTAGCACAGATGTCTTCTGGAGTCCTATCAAGTGTTTTTCTGAGTCTTCTGGCATTTATTGTGAGGAACAAGTGATGAGTCAAGATTGTCTCTGAACCAGTTGACTCAGGAGCATCCCTTACAGAGGACAAACTCATTGTGCCGTTCTTAATGGGGAAGATACAGTGAGAAATCGCTGCTCTGTCCCTGCTTGTACTGCCAAGAGCAGCACTGGTGGCTCTCTGGCCCACCGATGGTTGCGACTGTTAGGAAGAGACTGTACGTGTGCAAGTTAATGGCTGAGCTTTATCAGGCCTTTTGCTGTATCTCAGTTCCTCTCATCAGCCACTGCTTGTTTATAGCTCTTAATTTTCCAAGCTCTGAAGCTTTCTGATATTTATGTCCTTCCATTGGTGTTTTGCTGCCTCCAGAAGAGTTCTTTAATGTCAGCGGCTCTCAAGACTGCGCCGTGCAGATTGATGAGAAATCACCCAATTATTGCTCTTCCCTTCTGATCTGAGGCTTGGACTGTTAGCTACAGAAGGAACCCAGCCCACCTCCTTCGTGTGCTTCTCCAGCCTGGGCTTTGATTTTCCCAGGAGTAAAGACTGCTGCTGTTTCCTTTGAGAGACTCACTGAGCCCTAGCAGATCGTGCCGCCGATGCGCCTCCTGCAATCCCAGGCTAGCGTGCCTGCCCCCTGATACCCACTGACCTAAATAACACTCCTTGATCATTGGAGATTATGCCTTTTGAAAGATATAAATTGTTTAATTACCACTTTTACCTACTGCTTGTTAATGTCCTGTGCTGCACAACACACACTCACTGTGTCTTCCCCATTAAGAACGGCACAATGAGTTTGTCCTCTGTAAGGGACACTCCTGGGTCAACTGGTTCAGAGACAACCTTGACTCATCACTTGTTCCTCACAATAAATGCCAGAAGACTCAGAAAAACACTTGATAGAACTCCAGAAGTCATCTGTGCTACAAATCTCCTTTATTTAATATGCAAGTGTGTTTAATTTTCCCTTACATCAGGTCTCACAGCTTCTGATAATCTTTGCCCTGTGAATTTTAGAAACTGGATGTTTCTAGAAAAGTCAGAAATAAACTAATCACTCCAGACCAAAGTCCCATGCAAGTGTTGGAAAAAGATGTACGGTATTAGCCAAATACAATGGTCTTTGGGTTTGGAGAGATTAAATTCAAGATGATTTGTTAGGGAGGTTTCTGTAGTTATTTGTAGTTGGTGTCAGGGGCAGGGATTTATTGCTCTTCTGATAAATTTATATTCCTTACAATAGATAGGCTGTATTTTCCCTATTCCCAACACACAGATGTGAGTGTTGCAAGGGGGAACGGGAATTTTAGTGCTTTTAATATTCTTCCTATTGTGCTTTAGAACAGCTTTGCTTTTTAGTTTGAACGGTCCTCTAACAAATCAATACTCTTTTCTCTAGACCTTCAGTTTTGTAGAACCTGCTTTTGCTTTCCTTTGGTATTTTTTTGGTGTGTTTGCACTTCTGGTGCTAGAAATCTCAGCACCCAAGAGCTGCAGAAATGACAAATCATCTCTAAATTTTACTAAAAATCAAGCATCATCTGAAATAGCTTCAGGTTTCTCCTACCTGCATGTTAAAGCTACTGGTGTGTCCTGAGAAAGCCCTTCGCCCATTTCATGTTGTAGTGTGCTTGAACTATTGCAGTGCAAACTTGGATGGGATGAGGCATTTGTAGAAAAACTTTTGCTTTAAAACAAAACAAAAATAAAACAAATAAAACCAAACAAAGAAAACCCCAAACACCCAACACCTTGCAACCTAAAGAATTGCATGGGTGTACCAAGTGTTCAGGGGTAGCTTTATAGCAACTTAATACTTAACTGCTGCTCGTGGGGATGAGTATTTGATCAGTGAGTGTAGTATCTCTGCATGCATCCATAGCTACTCCATGGCTATGTAAGTGCCTTCAGATCTGCACAGTGAATGAAAATAAAACCTTTGGTTAACTTCTAAAAGTGAGAGAACAGATCTGGATGAAAACGTGAAGCTGATGGTTATCTAGAAGAGGAGGTAGGGATTTGACCTTCACATCTGTTCTTGTTGCTTAGGGTCTGATGCAGATGATCCCAGGAGTAGTACAGAAATTCAGCTGAGTAGCTCTGAACATCTGACTCTTTGGGTTCCATGAGGAGCTGGGTAGGTCTGGATGACTTGTCCTGGATGACTTGTCCTGGGCACCTGTTTTTGCACGTTGAGTTACTAAGTTTGGTTTCAGCCATAGCATGAGCTCTTTGACTTTGGTCAAGGCCCTCATTCTTTTCTCATGGTGTTTCATGCATATTAAGAGCTAAAATACCAAATTCTTCCCAACTTGCCATTGGGGAGAAGACAAATATGCTTTTCTATCTCCACCGTCTGGCAGGAAGGGTGAATTTTTCTGCCCAGCTCAAATTCCCCTTTTCTCTGCATGATATTTTATATATATATATTTATTTTTTTTCAGATTTTGTTTTGTTTTTACAAAATATTGGTTTATTGAGAGATGTGTTACCCTCAATTGACATATTGACATTTCCAGGAACTGTGGTTATTGTTTTGAGAAATACAATCCTACACTGACAGATTCCTATCATTATTTGGAACCGTTGCTGAGGGTTAGTGAGACAAGTCTCATAAATAATGAAAGTGAATCATATTGGGGAGAACAGCAGCCAGAGATGCTGGAGTGTACAGTGCTGACACCGGGTAATTTTTGCTTGGCCATGACATCACACAGCGTTAATGTCATATGTTACAGTGGGGACGGTGACTTTACAGTAGCAAAACCCCGTTAACGTGGTGGCAATTAACTTGTGCTGCTAACTACCCATTGGAGTAATTAGCAGCACAGGGGATAACTAGGCTAACACCGTGTTTTAGGCCTCCCTGGTTGTTTTGGGGAGCAGCAGAGGTAAATGTGTTGCCCGTGCAAGAAATACACTTGACCAAGGAATATTTTCTATCTGGCTTCTAGTAACCTAAATTTTTTTATCTCCTCTCCATAGTTTCACAGACTTTATTATTTGACAGCTGTGGAAGAGGTTTCACACTGGACTGCATCTGATTTGCAGTTTTACAGTGAACAATTGGCAGGGAAGGTAAAAAGGAGAAACAAGCCTGGTTCTGGAGGAGTTACATAAGGCAAAGCTCATCAGCCCAACCGTGGCTTGACCTGGTTTTGGGACGCAGCTCTCCAGTTAGCAGAGAGCTCTAATTAACCTCCTGTTAAAGTAAGTTAAATCATTTCATTTACTCCCAGCTAACAAATTTCTCCCTGTTGTTATTTCTGGAAGCAGGTAAGTTTAATATCAAACGCCCTTTGCATGCCAGGAATGTGTTTCCATTATTATTTAACCTTATTCCTCCAACGATGATGCCCCTCTATGTGCTGTGAAAATGCCAGGCTTGAAGAGAGGCTAACATACATTGCCATAATTATTTTAATGAGAGAGAATGGAGAAGACACTTCTCTGCCATCTGTCAACAGAAAGCAGTCATATTGCATGCTCGACTTTATTCACTTATAAATTGTTCTTCAGTACTGAATACTGAATTTTCTATTACTTCTTCTAGGTCAACAGCATTTATAATCTTCCCTGGTTCTCTGTGAAGTCTGCAAATTATTACTCCAAAGATGCTCATTAATTTTCTGGTCTTGCATATCTAAAATTGAAACTTCCAGTGCACGTGTTGCCCTCCTCCCCAACATCATGCAAAGGGGGGGACCAAAGGGTTGCAGAAGCACCTGGGCTGCTGCTGAACGTGAAAATCCCACAATCAATAAATGCTCCAGAAAATGTTGAGATTTTTATTTAATTTCTTTCTCCTGGGGCTTTTATATTTAAAAAAGAAAAAAGATCCCTGTAATGCAGTTTGCTGGCAGGTGGTTGGAAAAGCTGAAGGAAAGGGGGATTGGCAGTTTTTATGGTTTTCCATACAATTATTCTCCTGACTGTTCTTACTGTTACTTCAATGGCAGGATGTTTGTTTCATATAAGATGACTAGAAGTCAGTGTTTCATCCATCCACATCACAGCCACCTTGGTGATGCCGATGTAAGATCCCATCATACCATGCTTGACCCTTTAAAATGGGATTTGTATAAACATCTGGAATTAAGGCTGTAGGGTGATATCTGGAATTAATGCTGTGTGGCTGTGCTTTGGGATGGCCTTCATGTCTGCTGTCCTTCAGCATTTGCCCATCAGCAATCAGCTGTATTTAGTGCATAGGAATGGCACCAGCCTGGATGTGAATGGCATTTTAGCTCTGCTCCAGGGCAGGGGATGTACAGGTTGTGTTTCAGGGTCCCCTGTTCAGGTCCGTGGTCACAGCTCTAGGAATGTTGAAAAGATTTATTGGGGAAAAGGCCCAGACTTCCAAATAATAGTATAACCATCCCAGCCTGTATCTGTGTTTTTAATAATGAAGTTGTGGGAAGTCACTGTGACATCTTCCTGCATGTTCATAGGGATAACTGGTGGGATTCCTGCTCCTCAGTGCTCTTAGGCTACTCTTCCTCCTCAGTGGGGTTGTGCAAGGGCTGCACCTCGGTTCAGCCCCAAGGGCTGCCACTGCCCAGGACAGGAGGAGGAAAGAAATATTTCTGAAAACACTATTTCATATAATTATTCTATTCTCCCTGTGCTCGTGCTGCTCCTGTTTGGAGTGAGACTGGGGTGCTTGAAGAGAACTCGATTTGCGTTTGGAGACTTGGTGATATCGATGCATCTCAAAATACCCAGCTGAAGAACAGTTAATATTTGTCTGAAGCTTCAAGGGGCACTGTGTACAGAATAAAAATAGAAAATAACCCACTGAAACTAAAGTTTTAGGTGTTTGTCTTCTTAGTGAGTCTACAAAGGGATTTTACAAGCAGAACTCTCTCTGGCCGTGAGCTGGGCTGGGGTGGAAAAGGATCAAAACTTTGTAAAGGAAAATACTCGGTTTAAAACCTGTTTGCTTTTAAGCTTGCCTGCTTTAACCAGACTTTAAAACCAAAATAGAATATACTCATATTACAGTATAGATCAAAAAGATGTGTGTTCAGTTTAACAAATCCAAATTAGCATTGAGCCTCTCAGAGCAGTCCCACAGTGTTCTCAGATGGGTGCTGCAGTTTGGAAGCCAGGGGATAGTGACACTGGCTATATTTATTTTTTATCTTAAGAAATGTGACTTTTTTTTTTTACCATCTCTGCTCAGCCTCTACAAATCAGACTTTTCATAGACTGTGTGATATTAATCTCCATGGGGCGGACACCTCTATGCAGGTGCTATAGCTCTCCCCCTCCTCCAGTTAATTCGTGTTTTAATCTCACTTCCTTTTGATTTATTTACTTATGTCATGTGCAATGTGTCTGGCTTCTTGCCCTCGCTCTGCTTTCCCTCTTGTATACATTGGGCGCCTTCTCACTGTTCCATTGTTGTCTTCACCTCTTGCTGCTGTTCCTTGGGGCGCGTGTGTTTGATCCCCTGGTCTCTGGTGATGAATTTCCTGGGGTTTGCTTACTCTTGTTTAACTTTCTGCTGTATTATTACACAAATTGCTTCAGTGGTTGCTGCAGTTGAGATGCAGGAAACAAAATAATGGTGCTTTATGATACAGGAAAACATGGGCTCTGGCACAGGGGTTCTTTATTTCCTTAAATTTCCCTAATTGCATCATCTTCTTGCATGATCTTTCCCTAATCATCATCTTACTGCATCCACCACCTCCTCCCTGCCCACAATGGGCTGTCTGGACCTTTGGTCACTCAGACTAGAAGATTTTGATGGAGGAAAGAGTGAAAGAAAGACTTAATAAAAGGAGATTTCATGGACTTGGCCACTAAACAGCAAAATTTTGCAGCATCTTTGGCAGAGTTGAGATGTTCATGTGGGTGATGATGTGTATGTACAGTTCTGTTGGGTGCTAAGTAGCCCCCTGTGCTCCAGGGAGTGAAGCACCCCCGTTGTGTTGCTGAGGGTTGGAAAGGTGTAGGGTGGGTATGGGTAGGCTGAAATGTAAGCATCTGTTGTGGAGTTTGTCCTGTCCTGTTCCTGAAGTGTTTGATGGTGACAGCAGTCTGGAGGGACACAAGGTCAGGGGGAGCATGTGTCTGAAAGACACAGAGCAGTTGGAGCGAGTCCAGGGGAAGTCACAGAGGTGATCCCAGGGCTGGAGCACCTCTGCTCTGGAGCCAGGCTGGGAGAGCTGGGCTGGTTCAGAGGCATAGAGTATACTCAGTTGGAAGGGACCCATAAGCATCATCAAGTCCAGCTCCTGGAGGGGAGAAGACTGTGGGGAGAACTCTGAGCCCCTTCGAGTCCCTGGCAAGCTCTCTAAAATGCCAAAGGCTGTTACACAGCTCAGCCTTTGCAGCGTGTTGACAGATGTTCTGATGCTTTCCACAGCTGGGACTTGTTTTCCTTTGTGGCCTCTCCTGCCCTGGTCCATGGTGGGTTCCCAGGAGCTGTGCTGGGGAAGGAAGCCACTCCAGCCCCGTGTTGGGATGCAGTGGGTGAGGCTGGAAGGCTCAGGAAACCAGCGGTACCATTGGTTTGGGGGTGGCAGTTAAAGGCTGGCAGGTGAGCTAGTCACCTAATAATTGTATGACTTTTTAATTTGGATCTAGGAAAATGCTTCAGGTCCTCTTCCCACCAGGTCAGGGTGCTGCCCTGAGTCACAGGTTTGGTGAAGCCCTGGGATTCTTATTTTTCTAACCCTTCTGAACACCTCTGCTGCACTGGCCTTGCTTAAATTTCCCCCTCACAGGGGAAGATCAGATCTCTGTTTGTCCTCTAGTCAAATGCCCATCTCCTTATTCACGCTGCACCTCTGAGGTCAAAGATAACATCACATTTTCCACACTACAGAGATCCAGTTGTTCCACAGTGAAAGCAGTGTTTGTTTTTTGTAGGGGAGAACAGGAAGAAGACTGCAAACTTCAGGTTAATTAGATTATTTAAAGTTAACACCGAGGCTCTTGGTTAGAGCAGAGGTGGAGTCCAAGTTCACGTTGCTTAGGGGTTGAGATGACAGTCTCATCGTGTCCATCTCCACGCTGCTGCCAGCCTGTCTGTCCAACTTGGGGCCTTCACTACTTCATGGGAGATGGATGTAGAGCAAGACAACGTGGTATTTTTTCCTCTGTGCTGTGTAGTTTCATATCCCAACCAATACAGGTGTGTGCTCTGGTTATTTTTTCAGAAGCATTTAGTCTCTCCTCCTGCTCCATATAAAGTTTGGAGCAGTGTTTTTACCCAGATCCATCAAGTGGGTTTAGAGTATAACACCCAACTGTTAGAATTATTGCATCTTTTCCTTCAACGCCTTGTCAAATCAAATGTCTCATTACCATGCAAATAGAAATCGTTCCTGTTGCCAGGCAGGCAGAATGTTACGGTGCAGATTATTCCTCCTTGAACCCCAGTGTAATGCCAAACCCAGCGTTCAGAAGGAATAGAACTACTTCTGTCTGAGCAGGAGTTGGGTTGATGCTCTGCGAGCCAGGAGGAAATGTCAGGCTGAGTCTTGAAATTTCAGCAGCTTAATTCACGTTGCAGAGCAGTAGTAAGTACGCCTAAGAGCGTAAACAAGGTGGGGTTGCTAACTGCTCCTGTGTCATAATGCTTGAGGAAGGATGTGGAGTAGGAATGACATTTTATTTGGTGAAGACCCCAATGCCACCCTGCAGCATGGCCTGACTGCACAGGTTTGATGCGAGGGATGGAGCTGGGTGCTCTATGTGGGATTTTCATGTACTAAACCCATATATTTTCTGGGTTCTGGATGAGTATTTGTTTAAAATTGGGGCCTTAGGATCATGAGCCCATATTTCTGTTTAGAGATCCCCTATGGAGAGAGGCTGAGGGAGCTGGGCTGGGTCAGCCTGGAGAAGAGAAGGCTGTGGGGGGACCTCACTGCAGCCTCCCCGTCCCTGAAGGGAGCAGAGGAACAGGAGGGGAATCATCTTGTTAAAGGGCAGAGACTGGCAGGACAAGGGGGATGGAGTGAAGCTGGAGGAAGGAAGGTTTAAATTAGGTATTAGAGGAACGTTCTTTCCAGAGAGAGTGGTGAGGGGCTGGAATGAGCTACTGGTTGTGATCTGGAGCTGCTGGGTGCCCCATCCCTGGGGGTGTTCAAGGCCAGGTTGGCTGGGGCCCTGGGCATCCTTGTGTAGCTCCAGGTCTGGAGGTTGGTGGGCCTGCCTGTGGCAGTGGCAGCGACCCTTGGGGTCCCCTCCAACCCAGATGAGTCTGTGATTTTGTGGTCAGTTATAACTCAGCAAAACACTTGCACATGTCTCACAAAACCAGTCACTTAGTGCGAGTGACCTGCCCTGTACACTTCCTCCAGCATTAGTTTGTAGTGAAGTCGAATACTCCCTGTAATACCTCGTTCAGAGTAATTCACTGGCAGCAAGTCCACAGTGGTTGGTTTCGAATTGTAACCATTTCTTTGGCCAGAAGTTGGAATGTTTTCCAAAGCCTCAACCAATCCTTGGGGTTTTTTATTGCTGATTGTTCTTTTTAGGAAGAACCCTTTTGCAGGCAGACAATTAGCAGCTCTTCACTCTGTCTAGTCTTCAACGTAAATATTTTAGCTGTCTGTGTTGCTGTTGAAAACACTGGGAATGGGTGATTCATCCAAAATAAATACACAGTTTTGAAGCTGATTTTCAAGCAGATGACTGTGAAGGAGGTGCTGGAAACCAGCCAGGGGCTTCTCATCTTGTAGCTCCCGGAATTAATTTACTCAGAGGTGTAAAAGGCTGCAATGCAAAGCGAATTCAGACCCCACTGAAGGTTTGCATGTGCCAGTTGCTTTCCATTCCTTCTAGAAACCTGTGTCTTCTGCAGTTGCCTCCATGTCTCAAAAATTCCTACATCTGGAAGCTGGTTTCTGAGGCTCAGTGGTGCTTGTCCTTTCTTAGAGGGATGTTTTCTTTTCGGACAGCTTGTCTAAGAGACGTTTTTACTTTGTATGGTGAGATCCCTTAGAAACCGGCCGTTCCTACCCAGAGCGTCTCCTCGGTGCTGCTCCAGCTCACTCATTAGGGAGATGGTTTTCTCTAATTACAGTACATCTTGCTTTTTAAAATGGGGATTTTAAATGGGCATTTAAAATGGGATTTCAGGTACCATGTTACAAAGTCAGGGGTGTGTGTGTGTGTATATATGTACCAGACAGTGCCCAACTAAAGTGAGAAATATACACCATAACAGAGGAAGTTAGATGGAGGGGGGAGAAATTTCCTTGAAATCTGTTCTCCTATTCTGCTGAATCAGGGCTTTTAAGTGCTTTCTGTTTCTCTGAAACGGATTTTAAATGATTTTCAGAGTATCTTTGACTGCTAGCATAGGTCTGAGATGTGTATGCAACTTCATTCCTGATAAAACTTCTCTGCTAAGCTGCGTTAAAATAGCAGGGTTTATTGGGGAAGACTTGGCTAAGTGGCTGGGATGGCTTTGGCTGTAAATGTATGATAAGAGAGAGCTCTTGGTATCTTTTGAGAATCCTCCTTGTAACAGAGTCACGGTTTGAAGTTCTGGATTTGATAACTGTAGATATTAATATGGGTTAGAAAGTCAGGAATCGCTGTGAGAGCCATGTCCTCTTGAATCCCCAGTGCCAGAATATTTTTCTGGGAAGCAAAATTGCCTTTTTCATGAAAGAGTCAGAGTGTCACCAACTATGGATGAGTGCTATCAGCTGTCTCATGAGACTGTTTCATGGAATTTTTATTCTTGCCTCCAAACTGAGGCACAGTTCCCTCTTCACCTCTCAAATTGAATGAAATAAGAAGCTTTCTGTCTTAACATTTCAAAATCCTCCAGTACTTCCAGTCCCTCCTTGTCAGACACACTTGGGTATTTTTTTTTCTTTTGTGTTGACTAAAAACAACTAGAGGCATTCTCCTGCAGGATGGCTAACCACTCAGCATGGGTTTGTGCTCTCCTTGGCTGAGGAGCCACCAAGAATCATAGAATCATAGACTGGTCTGGGTTGGAAGGGACCCCAAGGGTCACAGAGCTCCAACCCCCTGCCACAGGCAGGGACACCAACCTCCAGGCCTGGAGCTACACAAGGCTGCCCAGGGCCCCAACCAACCTGGCCTTGAACACCCCCAGGAACGGGGCACCCACCCCCTCTCTGGGCAGCCCCTTCCAGCCCCTCACCACTCTCTCTGCAAAGAACTTCCCCCTAATATCTAATCTAAACCTTCCTTCCTTTAGCTTTAGTCCTCCTTTAACTTCCCTCCTTTAGCTTTAGGCCTTGCCCTCCGGAGCGCATAGGCCTCAGCTGTTTTCCACAGCCCTCACTTGATACCAGATGGTTGGGTTTTTACATGGATTCTTAGACCTGCAGTTTTCTGTAGTGTCTGACTGATAGTTTCACCCCATGTGTATCTCTAAGGTCTGTATGGAGTTCTGGTGAATTCCAGTCGTGTGGTGAATGGTTGCCTCACACAAACTCTGGTTGCATGCTCTGCAGTCTGCTGTTGAGCTGCTTCTTATGCCATATGAGACATGGCATAGGATGAGATCTGCAGAGATTGATCTCCTCTGACCTCCAATAATGTGTTTTTAGATAAATAACTGGAATGCATGCCTGATACCAGACAAAACCATTTGTTTTCAAAGTCAAATGGTCCCATTCCTGAAGGTGCAGCTGGGTCCTGTAGCTCCTCTCTGAGCATGGCATTGAATTAAAGCTTGAATAAGCTTTAATAAATAAAATAAGCTTGCATAAGCTTTAATAAATAAGTAAGCTTTGAATAAAGCAAGAGAATAAAACTCTTTTGCCGCATGGATCTTTAAGCCCCATCTGTTGAGCAGTAATAACCCCGATGGCTCCTTGGTTCAGTGGCAGAGATTGCTTGAATCTGTGGGCAAGATTCATTTCTATGGCCTGTGGGGACAGGACAAGGGGCGATGGGCTCCAGTTGGAGCACAGGGAGTTCCCCACCAATGTGGGGAAGAGAAGCTTCCCAGTGAGGGTGAGGGAGCCCCGGGACAGGCTGCCCAGGGGGATATGGAGTCTCCTCTGGAGAGATTCCAGCCCCATCTGGACGCTGCCTTGTGTGCCCTGTCCTAGGGACCCTGCTTTGGCAGGGGGTTGGACCTGATGACCTCTGGAGGTGCCTTCCAACTTGTATGATCCTGTGATTTTGTATAAAATCCAGCAGTATTATTGTCTTCCTGTAACTAGACTTTGATGTCTATTATGGTTAAGATAGGTGTTCTAATAACAATAATATGTAGAAACCCCTCCCCAGGCAGGAGCTCCCCATCACACGCACAGAAAAATCTTCCCAAAAGTGTGTGCTTAGCTCCCCATCCATTGAGTGGAAGAGCAGGTGCAGTGGTAAGGTGAAAGGAAGGGATTTCCACATTCAAGGTTCATCAGAGTGAGTTACATGTATTGTTTTGGAAAAGCAAGCCGTGGAGGGCTCAATTCCTGCAGGAAGCCTGCCTTTCAAGAATGGGAACAGGATTGTCTTCCCGGCTTTGTAATGCTGTGTACAGGCACGGAGTGGGAAAGCTCCATGTCCTGAGCTGCCTTAACCCCAGATCACAACTAGAGCAGAATATCTGACACAGAAAGCAGTGATCAGGGTCTGTCAGTCCATATGGGGGTGTGTGGGCAGCGAGTCCAAGGTAAGTTCTTGTAATTATGCACCTCTGAAAACTACAAGGTAAGTGTAAACCCTGGCATCCTCTTAACTGTAATAGTGTGAAGAGCACTGCTCTGAGGAGAGAAAAACGTGTATTGGTGCATTTTGGACTATTCCCACATGACCTGCACAGGCAGCGGGGGTGGTAGCAGCGTGGCTGTAAACAGGGAGGCCAAGGACCCCGCGCCTGTGCTTCACAGGCTGCTCCAAACACCCGTGGTGTTAGTCACAGAAACAATTACTGTCAAACCCTGCTCCTTCAGAAAGTGTAAGAAATCCCAGAGACTGAGCATCTCTTCCTTGGTGTGTTCGAGGGAGGCTGTACGTTCCATAAAGCATCCAGGATGCTTTGGTTTGCTGGGTTTTGAGAAAGTCCCAGATTTAAACCCCCCCAGTTCCTTTGAATGTGTACCCATCTCTGTGTATATCAGAGTGTGAGGGGTTTCTGCTTCCCAGTGCCTGCCAGCCAGCTCTGTCCATCTGGGGAGTGTGGGGGTGTGGGAGGAGACACTTAAGCTGCATGGGCACCTCTGGGTGTTGCTCAAGCCATCGCTGCCTTTTCCAGCTCTGTCCTCCTTGTCAGGAGCATCCAATGTATTTCTTAAATGAGGAAGGCCCAATGCTTCCCTGTCACAGTAGGAAAGGTACCAAAGTGTGGGGTTTGAACCTCAGGATGCTTAAATGGGTTCAGTGTCACTGAATTACATTGACTAATCCAGTCCTAAAACCTTTAACTGCCGTAAGAGTTGGAAGTGCAGTGTTAAAATTTACTGTGGCTATCTGTTTTAAGGAGAAAATTGATCTCTTTTTAGGCTTTGTAAAATAGATTAACCCGGGGGTCAGGTTTATCGTAGGGATTCAGGTCTATTAGTACAGCTTGCTGGATGGTGGGAGTATCTGTGTGTGCTCAGACCAAGCTGCTGTTGGAGGGTGAAAATGGGGCTGGTGGGACAACTAGGATAGAGAAAGGCTTCAGAATTACACAAGTTCCTATGTCTGTGCAGAGTCCCTTCTCTCTTAACAACCCGGGAGCAATGGGACAGGCTGCCCAGGGGGTGTGGAGTCTCCTTCTCTGGAGAGATTCCAGCCCCATCTGGACACCGTCCTGTGTGCCCTGTCCTGGGGACCCTGCTTGGGCAGGGGGCTGGACCCCATGGGCTCTGGAGGTCCCTTCCAGCCCCTGTGGTTCTGTGATTCCTTTAGTGTTTCCGAGGGATGTCAGACCTCCCCAGGAGCATTCAGGGGATGCTGGAAACTTACCAGGGGCAGCAAAGGATGAGTTAAAAAAGCTTCAGAAATGTCGTAGTTGTCTGCTGTCCTTTAGGCTGATGGAGGTCTCCCAAAAGCTGTCTGTACGAGCCTTTCCTGTTCTTATTTATACACCACTGCCGTTCTCACACGTGGCTTTAAAGGATGTTGTAGAGAGGTGGGCGATGGTCTCTGCAGCCAGGGGCCAGGAGATGGGACAAGGGGCAATGGGCTCAAGTTGCCCCAGGGCAGGGTCAGCTCAGCTGGGAGGGCAAAGTTCTTCCCTGGCAGAGTTGTGGAGCTGTGGCACAGGCTGCCCAGGGAGGGGCTGAGTCCCCACCCCTGGGGGTGTTTAACAGAGGGGAGATGAGGTGCTCAGGGATCTGGGTCAGCACAGGACAGGGACAGTTGGATTCGATCTTAAAGGGCTTTTCCAACCTTGTGACTCTGTGATTCATGGATGTGTTTTTACAATTTTTCTATAAAAGCATTTTGAATGTATGATAATTGTGAAGAAATTCACAATGTGTAAGTGACTCTTTCCAGAGTAAACTCATTTTAATGTGGGTTAAGGATTGTTATTTCCTCATTTCTGGGCATGAAGTAAGTTTTATCTTCACATGGGAATGTTCAGGTTTCATTACTGAAAATTCTTTTGACTTCCTCTTGTCCTAATGCCACTGACATGAGGGGAGACTGTGCACCCAGAATATTCATGGGGCAGCAATACAAGTGTGCCTGCCTTTGAATGTGTAAGGTTAGAGAGATGAACATTCTTTACCTCCTACAGCTTTGTTAGGAGAGGATCTGTGGGATTTGGGATAAAGTTTTCCCATTTAAACTCATATGAGGCAAAAAGAGAAAATTCCACCCTTAAATGTCTGAGCAGCAAACCAGAGTTGTTTTGATTGCAGGAGGTATGTTAGTGCTTCAGAAATAGGGAATACTGGAATATTGTTCAGATTAACTGCTAAATCTGGTCATTCCAGTACCTAAGGTTAATCTTTAAGTTTATCTTTCCTACCCCACCATATGCACAAAGCCCTGTGTCGTAGATAAAGCAGAGGCAGACTGGAGGGCTGATGGTGGTGTGTAAATGTAGGGCAGTTGTTGAGCACAAAATGGGTTGGAAGGAAATTAGAGCTCTGAGAGGTGGGATAGCATCTCGTGCTGATGGAGGAGGTGCCAGCCAGGGAAATCTGGTGTGAAATAGATCTTCCTTAGGAGTCCAGGTAGTCACTGGGAAATCTGGGCGTCCCACCTGAGGAAAGCTGGCAGGTCTGGCTGCACCAGGAGCTGCTGAGGTTCTTATTGATCACTATTCATTTTCAGTATGTGTGATTGCTTCAGATCCACTGGAGAATCCACACACTGTTAACTGGCAAATAACCTTCACTGTAGAGGTTCATAAGACTTCAAATCACAGCAACAAATACCACTAAGACAACATGTTCCCATCAGCAGAACAGTCCAGGACATCACGGGGTGAGGAGGCTTGAGCTCCTCAGGCTCCAGTTTGGGTACAAATGCAGCAAACCAGTTACAATAAACTGATGTTTTTGTGATGTAGGAAGATGGAGGAAAGAGCTTAGACTATTTTTACTTAGTTCAAATTCTGATACGGTGGTACTGAGTCATGACACAAAGCTGTGAGAGTGAGGATGAGGGGCTGTGGAAGTGATGACCCACAGACGCCCCCAAAGAAACAGGAAAATCCGCAAAATGAAGGCAGTGCCCTTCAAAGAAAGAGGGCTTAGTAGTCTGAGGTGGGTGACTGGGCTCATACAGGAGGGAACTTGAGGACAAAACTGCCAAGATCTGTCACTAATCAAAGGGGAGGGATGTTTCGGCGTAGGGAAAAGGAAGATGGGTGGAACCCATCCATGGCTGCATCACAACCTGGCATTCCAAACCATTAAACACAAAGAAGAGACCAAGGGCAGCTCACCCCAAAAAAGAGGGTACAACAGGAGTAGTGCCAGTGTCCAAGGAGGTAATAAGGAGGTAAGGCACCAAATACCATGGAACTAGCAGGAGACACACAGAAATCGATTGGTAAGTGCATTAGTAATAAGAGGAGGACCAAGTAAAGTGTTTGGTCTGCTACTTGAGGGAAGCAGGGAGACTGAAGTGTTCAATGACTTTTTGCATTTGTTTTCAATTAAAAAAAATCAAAAGTGAGCAGATGGTTAGTACAATTAATACCAGCAGAAAATGGATGAGATCTCAGCCTAGGAGATCTACTGTTAGAGTCCTGCCTGGTTTAAAAGCCCTGATGATTTTAATCTGAGGATAATTAAAGGACTGGCTAAAGCACTTGTAGTCACACCAGCAGACACTTTTGAAGATTCACAGGGGCTGGGTGAGCCCTGGGATCAAACAGGGAGAAGCTCACAGCCACCTCTCTGAGCAGAGGGGCCTCTGGTAAAGGATGGAACGAAGCTGGGGAACAACAGGACTTGGTTTCCCTTTGTTTCATCCTGATTATTTTATTGCAAGCTCTTGGATGGTCACAAGGAGGAAGGGTGTAGCCACCATTGTGGCTCTGGAAAATTATGATCTTACCAAGTTAGTGGTTTTCTACATAAGTGAGAAGAGGAAAGTGATTTGATTTTTCATGAGACTTGGGGCATCCTGGGCTGACATTCCAGCTGCTGTCTAGGGGAATGGCTGGAGCTGGGGCAGATCCCGAGTCTGCAGGTGGCATCAAGGTAGGAGGGAATGGAGGAGTAGCATGAGATACAGTCAGGGTTTAGAATAGCTCTCACACCTGGGCAAAATAGACTTAAAGACAGGTGATGTGGCTCAAAATTGTGGAATAATGGCTTCTGTGAAAGCTGTGATCGGGTCTAGATAACTGTGTGTACGAAGGGAGAGAGAATCATCTCTTGAGGTGCCGGTGAGGAAGAGGACAGGAAGATTTAGATTGGATCAGGAAAGTTCCTTCCTGGGAATTGGGAAACCTCTGCTGAGCTTCTGGAGCGAGCTGTCCAAAAACATCTGGGAAGCCTCTCTAGGGAGGCTGGTGGGAAAGATGCATGACCTTATTTTTGTGTAATTCTGCGTTTCTGGGCTTATCTAATTGGCTGGATTAGGGTCTTCTACGGGTTAGCTGGATTTGGTTGGGTTTTGATCATTGAGATAACTTACTTGAACTGAAAATACAACTTTATGATTAGGTCAGAATTACATAGTGCATTTAATTTTGTGTTAAGCTTGCTACAGGGAAGCTAAAAAGTTTTAAGAAGCATTGAGGGGGAAAAGAAAAAACAGGAAATCAAGGAGACAGCATAAGAGAACTTGTTTCATTAGATTATAGTGTGAGCAATTATTTAAAGCACAGAAGTTATGAAATATCTCTAGGTGTGTAGATAATGTATTCTAAAGTATCTGGTGTTTAGGCTCATATAGAGTCCTACTTAAAATTAGAAATGCATATTTTATGGTAGATTACCACGTCCATCACCGTGTAACTAGTTTACTTTCTGGAGTTACTATGCAGAAATGCCAGTAGTATATAATGC
>NC_140090.1:80602539-80625039 GCF_964237585.1 Gallinula chloropus
AAATGAGGCAGAAGAAAGGAAACAAATGGAATTGCTATTTTTTTTTTTTTTAAATCTCTTTGTATTTATTTAATGCTTGGATATCTGCCACAGCCTCTCTGCTGTTCTAGGGATAACGTGATCAAACGCTTGCCCTTTTTAAGAGATTTATTAATTTTTAACACAATTAAATATGTATATTTGAAAGCTAGAAAAAAGAACCCCACATTTTGGGACAAGTTGATGTTTGAAAAAGCAAGCCCATGGAGACTGTATTTTATGCAGGAAGATGGTAAACTAACCTCGGGAGGCAGATGGTGGGGTTTTTTTCTTAAGGAAACTTTTGGAATCGGCGTCACAGCATCTTTTCCTTGTGCTGTCCTTGCAAATCCAGGGCTTTAATAGCTTCCAAACAGAAACCTGAGAAGGATCTTTAAGCCAGACTTTTGGTCTAAATTTATCAAATTACTTTTCTTTTAGATGTCTCTTCAATTATAACATGAAGTAATGGCATAAAGGAAACTTATTCTACAATTTATAGGGCTTGATCTTTCATTTTTTTAATGTCAAAATTATTTATTTGGCCTGTTCAGCTCCAGATGTGACTGTTGAGGGCACGTTAATTTATATTCGCTTTCCGTGGGCCCCTGTCCCCATCTGTACATCATTTCTGAATTTCTTTTTCCCTCTGGGGAGTTCACCTATTCATATCAGAGGTTTCATTTGCTGTGTAAACAGAATAAACAGACAATGCAAAGATCTCCTCCAATACTGTAAAAATAATTCTTTTCAACAACGCAGTGGATCATGTTTAAAAAAACATTGAGAGGGCGATGCGTGCGAGGCGACAATTTCTGCCTTTATTGCACTCCTGAGGGAAGACTCGCCTCAACTACAGCGTGTTTCCTCCAGGTTTGAGAAGTTTGGGGGGGGGGGTTCAATTAAAAAACGTATCTTAAAAGCCACATTTTAAAATAATCTGTAAAGATGCGGGGTTTGGTGGCGCTCGGCATCGCGACTAACACGGGACATCCCACATGCTCAGTGATTAAATATACTTTGAGCCATCTTTTGGGCAGAAAGGAAAATAACACCACCACCAAAAAAAAAAAAAATAAACATTGCAGGAGGGAGATATTTATTTAATTTTTATTTTTTTTTCCCCTTTCTTTGACATTTTGCGAATAAAGAAGGATGCGGGTTATTTATGCCGGGATGTTGCTGCAAAGTCCTTATCTCCATGTGGCACTAAACAAGGATTTGTTGTGGGATTTGAGAGGGCTGTGTAGTGCTTCAGTGTTAAGCACCCAAAACTCTGGGGGACTGGCACTAATTTCCTCTCTCTCGTAAAACAACATAGTATTCATAACAACTCGAGAGGCTTGACATAAGTAATGATGGCATATGCAGGCGAAGATTACCACCCCAACAGTGTAATCAAGGTGCTAGGTACTAATGCAAGTTAAATTGAGACAATAATGCTGAAACTTGCATTGTGGGATTAGGAGAGTACTTGAAATGCTGACATCGGCATCTCCTGGAAGAGCGCCTGTCTTCCTTTCAATTCCTGTTTATACTTAATGACCTCAAAATTTGTATGTCGTTAACACCGTGTACTGAAGTGGGAGAGAACAAGGGTTGGGAGGGAGAAGATTCCCAGCCTTCGTTGACTTTTGTCTCTTCTGGTAATTGGTGGTGTTCTCCGGCGCGGTGCTGGGGGTCCCGGGGGCTGCCGGAGCGCGGTACCATCCGCGTACGGCGAGTCGCCCGCGAAACCCTCATTGCCGGAGCGCGCGGCGCTCTGCCCGCCCGGCCCGATGGAGACGTGAAATAAAGTCGTATTAAAATTTGATGCTCAGATCAATATTGTGGCACCCAGGTAATTAAAGTGGGTTTGTTTATTTGGCTCCTTATAAATAAAAAGGGCTTAATACAGACTAATTACCCCGAGCCTTTCGTATACTGTAGGATAATAATGGCGGCAATTTAAAGTGATATTAAATGAGAATTAATAAAGGAATATTGAGTCACTTTGACTGCATTAAGCTGCGTGAAATGATTTCTTATCTCAATTTAACTTTCTGTCCACAGTTTAATGATTGATAAGCTCGGAGTTTTTATAGAGGTAATCTAAAACAATATTTGATTGCTACGTTGAATTAATAACAACGAGCTCTTTTTCCTTGTTTATCGGCACATCAGAAGAGATGCTCCCTTTCACTTTAACACAGCAATTTGTATAATACTTCCTCTGAATATTCTGCTTGCTTAGAGTTGCTTTTAAATGCTATTTTGCCCGTATTTCATTTGTTGTGCCAAGAATATATGTTCTCTGGGTGGTTTGCGCTGCTTTGTGGCATGGGAGATCGGTGGCTCGCTCAGATCCAAGGCAAGAGGTGGAATTCGGCTTCAAGTGAAAATTGAAACCACATTTAAATCCAGAAATGAAGATCGTAGTTAATCATTGTTCCTTTAAAATCACCCCAGGAGAGCTGCATGACAAAGGGAAACGCTGGGTTGAATATTCCCAATTTGAAATGAAGTGACCTGGATTTACTCTCCAAAAACTGTTGTTCCTGAGGTGTGCTGGAATGAAACCCACCTGGTGGGAGAGAAAACTTCACAGAAGGCTTTTAAATCTCTGAAGCAGCCAAAAGGAGGGTGTGGGGTTCCCAAGTGCCAGTCTGCTCTTTCTGGGCAATGAATACCTGTAAATCCATACAGGTTTTGGTCCTTTGTTGTGGGTCGTCATATGCCAGGGTGGTGATGCTGCCCTGCATCGCAGCCTGTTAGCATCCCTGCCCTCTTCCAGGCTGCAGAGCAACGCAGGAGGTCAGGACCTTGTGCTGAACACTCTTTTTATTTATAAATATATATAATTCAGTATTGTTCATTAATTTCTGCCTTTGAAATGCCATGTCAAGCCTCCCAAGGAGCTCGTGGTGCCAGTGTCCCCTGGACAGCTGCTCACCATGGTCCAGTGCGAGTTCCTGATGAAATTACAGGTGCAGGGAAATGCAGAATTAGAAATATATCTGATGTTGCAATACTTGGAAGCTATAGCTTTGTTGATGACAGGACAATTCCGTTTTTGACAGTTTAATTTACTGTTGCCAGTGGACAAGAGCAAAAGGAGAACGTGGGGTTAGCCACCTGCCCCCTCGCACTGTGTTTCACATGCTAGGTTGCAAAATCATGACTCCCTCAACCTGTCGTGCTCAAATGAGAAGGTTTTCAGCTGGGGAAATGGAATACATCAGTGCAGGTAATATTGCCTGACCTCATAAAACAAAAGGAAAAATTGCAGATTCTGACAGCCATTATGAATCTTGTATCAGCATCCAAACGGCTCGGAGCCGAGGTACAGTACATGTTTGTAATAGGAAAAAAACCAGGGTTGCCACATTGACTTGCAATATGGAGCAAAAAATGACTTGTCAGTAATTCGTTCTGGGATGTTAAAGAGGCTGTTGGATTTACTAGTATATACACAGCGAGCGTTTAGCCTGGAGCGGTGCGTGGAAACGGCGCGCTCGCTGAGGTGGTCTGCTCGGCTTGGGCACGGGCTTGGGCAGTGGTGGTGGCAGGGGACAGGGAGCCCCAGTGGGCTTAAAACACTGTGGGTTGCAGGCAGGTTTTCTTGAAGCAGGAATTATGGAGTCTTTCTAATTGTGTGTGCCATAAGTGTGAATGCTCTGAAACCAGATATAGCTTTGGGTCTGAAAGCCTGTGGGCCACAGCTGCTTCAAAACCCTACCACAGCATCAGACTCTGCACCCAGGTGTAACTTCATATAAAGAAGTAGTTTTATTGACTACGGTTGCTCTCTCCAATTCCATATTAAGTTTTTCATTAGCTCTTAATTTGGGGATTTCTCATGGTTTTTCCTTATTTGGTATCATACATCTCATTCCTCTTTGGGTTTCCTTGTGATGTGTTGGGTTTTTTAATTTTATTTTCAGAAAGGTCTGAAAATGAGCGTTATCAGAGAGATTTAGTAAGCCAAATAAATTAAGGATGGGGTCATTAGACACATCTATTTCCAAACCTGGAGTTTCTTGCTGACTTTCATCCCTTGGGTTGCGTGTGATAATAGAGAGATTCTGGGAGAAGTCTGGTGACCAGGTGAGCTTTATATGCCTTCAGTGAGTATTTTAAGTTTGAAATTACTTTTCTCTAGATATTGTTTCTTTCTGAGACTTCTTATGTTAAAGACTTCTTGTGGCTGTTTGGAAGAGGCAGGGGCCATTACATCACTTCTGGCAGCAGGTTTTTGGTCGTGCCCGAGTAACACCAAGTAAAGGTGCTTCCTCCTCTGCCCTCCAAAGCGAACAGCTCCCCTCCCTGCTTCTCAGTGCTGTAGAGACCCACTTTGAATCTGTAGCTCTCATCACATGAGCAGACAATCAGTAGGATTTCATCTCCTGCATCTTCTCCTCTTCCAAGCTTCCTTTGGTTTTGGGATGCAGCTTTAGCGCTCGGTTTCATGGCGTAGACTGCGCTGGACCGCTCAGTACCTTCATCTCAGGCTGGATGGTGGAGAGCATTGCCAAGACTTTCTTTGGCTCTTTGGGGAATAAAAGCTCTTTTTTGCCTCAGCTAATTGGGCTGGCGTATGTGTGGGCAGGTTATCCTCTCGCGCTGGCCGCCGCGGTGATATTTACCCACCTCCCCTCCTCGCACACGCTGCCACGCTCTTGCCTGCTTTGTGTTTGCTGGAACTTGAGTGCACTTGAATTAAATTGCAGCTCATGAATGCGACGAGAGCCTCAGGATGGTGACGGGGAACGAAGCTGGAGGGGTGGGCAGGTCCATGGCACGTGGCACCCACGACCTGCCTGGAGCTGGGCATGTCCACATCCTCCTCCCCAAAACCCTGGGGAGGCACAAGAGAAAGGGGTGTGAGAGACAGGCAAGTATGGGAATGAGCCTAGGAAGTTAGGTTGTCTTTTTCAGCTGCTTAAGATTAAAGTCTTACAAATATCTAAAAGACTATGAAACAGGTGAAATGTGACTCTGTAGGGATGTGTGTGTGCATTTAAGGGATCTGGAGGACCTCCTGTAAAAGAGCAGCCACTCAGAGATACCCAGACACAACTGTGCAAGAAAACAGAGTGTGTGTGATGATATGTAGGGTGCTAAAATGCTGTGAGATGCACGGCAGCTTCGATGAAAAGTTTATCCAGCAAAGCTGAGCACAGGCCAGAAAGAAGGACGACTGTTAAACCAAGCCTGGCTGCAAAACTGTTGTAGTCAAATACTAATTTTGTAGCCACCCATCTATTAGAAATGTCACTCTGTCTGCAGCCAGCTCTGCCACCACTGCGACCTGCAGCAAGCATGAGCTTTCTGTCTCTGCTCCGTGGTGGTAACTCTGGATTCCCTCATTAATTTAAGTTGATGTTGCTTTTGAGGTGATGAAAACACAAAGGCGGGGACATGACAAAAGGATTAGGATTGGAAATAGCTTGTTATTAGTGTGTGCCTGGATGTGGCTGCTTCTCAGTGTGGTCCTTCAGCATGTTACCTGTGTGTGTACCAGGAGTTGAGGGTCTCCTCGAGCTTCATGGTCGCCATTGTTGGGAGGGATGGGGGGAGCTGTTGCTCTGCTGTGGTGCCCAGGAGTTCCCATGGGTGATGGAGGGCTCCTGTCCCATCCCACCCATCTTTGCCATGGTCACTGAGCCCTCCCAGAGGAGGGTGCCATCCCTATGGGGCTCGCTGGGTGCACACTTCATCCCAGGCAATGTGCCATCTGCCTGGGTTGCTTCATAGAGCAAAGACATCCCATAACCACACAGGCATGAGTGTGCCTGGGGTCTCAGCACTGGGTTTGCCCAGGTGGACAACTGGATGCATGTGTGCTCTGTGACTGCTCTCAGTGTATGGAAAGATTACACCACAGACGTGTTTTAACTGTAAATTCACTCATTTAGGAGAAAAGGTGTGTGTGAAACGTGAATTATTGGGGGGGAGAAGGAAGTCAGAGTTCTTGTAGGGACAGAGATAAGCAGAAGCAGGCAGGCTCAGGGTGCTGCAGAGGTGGAGAGAGGCTGTTGGGCACCTGAAGGAAGGGGATGCACGGAGATTGCTGCAGTGCAGCACGTGACTGCGACTTTCCCAGCCATAGCGTGGAAAACCTCTGCAGTTGTCTGTTCAGATAGGTAGACATGAGGCTACTGGCTGTGCCAGGCTGGTGGCACCTCCTCTGTTTGCAGCTATTAATAAATCACTTCTCCATAAATTATCATTTAATGTCTTGTGCTGTCAGAAGGAGCATGCCTCTCCGGACTGCAAACATTGGTGAAGATTTGGAGCTGCTTTGGGAAGGTGTTGCTGTTTTCAAACCCTTCATTTTAAGGTTTTATATCTAAAAATAAACCATGGGTGAGAAAGCTACTCTGAAAATTCAGATTATTTTTTTTTTTCCCAGACTGGAAAATGGCTTCTGGCTCCTAAGGATGAGGATTAGCAGAAGGGAGGCCATCCTTTCCCCCCTCAGTCTCCTCCGTGGCGCGTTTCACATCACCGGGTGACCGTGTCCGTTCTCTTTAACGGCTGGAGTGGTTTGCAAAGGCCACTTCAAGTTTGTGGGCTTTTCACTCCCTTTTGTGTGAGACTGTCAGCGCCCGAGCCCTGGCCGTGACATGCACAGACCGGCTGGTTTTTCTCCTTCAGATCAGCGGCTCTGGACAGCTTCTCTTTCTCTGGCAGCCGCTTCAACCTGCTCTGTCTTGTCATCTTTGAGTTCAATATCTGCTGCTCTGAAGGAAAAAAAATGGGATGGGTTGGACCATTGTATTTGGTCTTTTGACCCTCCCATGTTGCCCATGAGCAGTGAAGGATAACTTTTGACAAGCCATGTCAGATGTGACAGGCAATCTAGTTGGGTTGAGTGGAAATGTGCTGTACAAGTTTGAAGCCTTAGTTGGGGGCATTTTCCTGGTGTTCAGTGCATTTAAATTGACACCAGCCCTCAGTGTTGTGTGTTGCAGTGCCCCTGCCTTTCCGAAGCGGGCTGCTTTAACAGCTTGAGCAGAAGCCTTTCCTATGCATCTCATTCCACCCATCCAATGCAACAGAGCCCTTTCCACGTTTCCCTTGCCATCCCCTGGGAGCTCACATTAAATTTAGGTTTCATCTTGTGAGCATTCTTGATTTTTATTTTCTTGTAGGAGGTTACGCTTTCCTGTTCCCTGTATTTCTGTTCCTCTGTAGGTCAGCAGGGTGTGATGTGATAGGCAACTCCAAGGGTATGCCAGAAGCAGTTGAATATTGCAGATTATTCAAAGAACGTTGAAGGAGCCTTGCTAACCTTGAAGCTGCTTTTATTTCCAAATTAATTATTCAGAAATGTTGATAGTGGAACTTTTGTGGGAAGCCCATTTTCTGCAGTGTTACATAGGCTTCAGTCGAGATCTGGTCTCATTGTGTTCTTTCATTAATGGGTTGTGATACATAGTTCCACTTTTATTTAAATTAAATCTCATTAAGGATGAGAAAAGCCAGCAGATAACGTCCTTCCCGTAGCCTATTGAAACCCAGAGTCTATCAGAGCTGGTGATCTGGCTCGCTCTGAATTTCCCCTTTCTCTTACCTGCTGCCAGCATCCCCAGGACTGATGGCTTTCCTAGAGGAGTTCTCCTCTCATTCCCCCCCCTCCTCCCTCGGATCAATACAGCGTCCTGATGGGCAGCAGTGAGAAAATAGGAGAAATTTACCTTTCAGATGCCCCAGCCTGCTCCAGCCTGGTCTGCCAAGCGGCACCTTCCTCTCCCTCACTGCCATCCTGGTGCTGCATTTTCGTTCCCCTTCACTGGTGTCGCACGAGGCTGGAGGTTTGTGGGTCTGTGGGTTTCCAGCTGGCTTCTCCCAGCTGCTGATTTTCCTTCTTGGAAGTGTGGGAGGGGGGGGAATGCATATTTTCCTCCCCCCTCACTGCCAAGCACCCTCTTCATCGTCTTCCTGCCCTTTTTAGCACACTGATCGTTACTTGGATGGGCTGAAGTTGAAAATGATGCCGCTTATGGAAATGGGGCTTTGGGCTTTTTTCTGACCCCTGTTGAATCTCAGTCACAGAAACGGCTTTTTTCTTGTGCAGCAGCAGCAGGAACGGGCAGTTGGGGCTTTGTCAGCATCACTGCTGGAGCCAGATTTAAAAACTGATCTGTAACTATATTCAGAGAAACCGTCATAGGACCCCAGGCTGGTCTGGGTGGGAAGGGTCATCAGAGCCCCCCTGTGCCCCCTGCCATGGGCACGGACACCCCCACCAGCCCAGTATGCTCAAAGCCCATCCAATCCAGCCTTGAACCCTGCCAGGGATCCTGGGGCAGCCCCAGCTTCTCTGGGCACCCTGTGCCAGGGCCTCCCCCCTGCCCGGGAAGGATTTCTGCCTCCCAGCTCCCCTCCAGCTGCTTTTCATCAATCAGCACCCCCAAGTCCTCCTCCTCAGGGCTGTTCTCCATCCCTTCTCCTCCCAGCCTGTCATTGTGCTTCGGATTGCCCAACCCATGCACAGGACCTTGCAGTTTGCACAGTCTCGCCTCTCCAGCCTGTCCATGTCCCTCTGAATGGCATCTATTCCCTCCAGTGTGTCAACCACACCAGGTAGCTTGATGTCATCAGCAAACTTGCTGAGGATGCACTTGATCCCCCTGTCCATGGCTCCAACAGAGATGTTAAACAGCACTGGTCCCAATACTGACCCCTGAGGACGCTGCTTCTCACTGGTCTCCACTTTGAGCTGTTGACCACAACTCTTTGAGTGTGACTGTCCAGCCAATTCCATATCCTCTGAGTGGTCCATTCCATCTCTCCAATTTAGAGCTAAAGATGTCATGCAGTGTCAGATGCTCTGCACAGGTCCAGGCAGATATCAGTTATCCACCAACGCTGTAACCCCATCATACAAGGCCACCAAGTCAGGTACCATTTGCTGTTAGTGCAAATTACCTCATCTCATTCAGCTTTACCCGACGTGTTGAACTGCAGTAACTCCATTTCTCTTGCTGGTTTTGTAATGGTCCTGACCCACAAGCTCCTGGAAGAAGGAAATTGAAAACCCACATAGATTCTGGTTTTGAAAGCTCTTCTGGAACATCATAGTAAAACCCACACAACTTGGAAATCAGAGTTTGATTTCTCTTGCTTTATAGATGTTTGTACTGAAGATGTTCCTTGTCTGGAGAGGTTGTGACTGGGGCCTCTCTTTAATCATTGAAGTCCTTGCTAGCTTTCTCCCTAGCATTTTTAATTCTCTTAAATCACAATTAATTAAATAATCAGTCATTCATAAGAATAAAGGTTCTTTCTTGCCACGAGCAAATAACAATCCCTCGTTTCTCAAAGCTTCTCCGACCTGCCCAACGTGACAGGGGAAGGTGCAGTTGTCCCCTGATGTTCCCAGGGGTACACAGGAAAAGAATCTCCATATGATCATCCTGTTTCCATTCCAACTTGTGAATCCTTTAGGGAACATGGCATTTGATGGCTTTTAAAGACAAGTATGTTATTGGAGGCATTCTGTCGTGGGCATCGCTTCGGGAGCGGAGCGGTCACCTCCTCCTCTTGTCCATCTCTGCGATTCGCCTTTCAGAGATTTATATGTCCTGACTTGTGAAGAACTTCTCTTAAAGACCCTTTCAGTAACTGTCTGTGTAAATAGTGAGTATTTGCCTGGGGGGGAAATCACAGTTCCTTACTCAGCATGGAGTTAATGTTGTGGTGGTCTGTCTCCTCGTGCAGATGTTCTGCTTGCTTTGGGCTTTCTCTATCCTCTGTGCAGGAATGAGTTAAATCTTTGACAGCATCAAGGATGACAGATGAAAATGCTCCAAAAAGCAGATGCTTTTCTTGACTAGCTCTCTGAGATTTTGGTTTAGAAAACTAAACCTCTTCCATTTTTACCACCAGTAAGAAGAAAAAGATCCAAGTATTTCAAGCTGTTCTGCTACCACAGTGGTAGAGGTATTTGAATTGTTGGGATTCCATGAAATGTAATTCTTACTATGGATATCTAGAAAACATCTCTACTGTCTTCCAGGCCATGATGTCTAATACAGCTCAAACATGAGGACAATGCTGGAAAGGATGCTGCTTGTAGAAGCAGAGCTGTGCTATGGGCTGTGGGGCAGGAGGGGCAGGTTGGGCTGCGGCGTGTTCCCTCATCATAGGAACCACTGTCTCTTCCAAATGCACAGGAACAATAGCATAAAAATAAAGTTATACATTTCTCAGGAACAAGTCTTTTTCCTTTTTCCCTCCTCCTTTCCCCCCTCCCCCTCCCCTTTTTTTCCCCCTCTCCTCCTTTTTTTTTCCCCTCCTTTTTTCTCCTCAAGTCGAGGAGGAAGAATACTGGAAGATCACCTTTGAGCAGTACAGATTCTCCAGGGATAAGCTGGCCACATGAGCAGGAGATGATGTCCTGTCCTGTAACGTGCCAAGTGTCTGGGTTAGCCTGTACAAACTTTTTCTTCAGCCGTTAGTGTAACACGGTGACTTCCAGCCAGCACAGCACCATTTGCTGAACTGTGTTGCTTTTTTTGGAGCAGAGGCCCTGTTACTGTGTGCATAACGTTCTGAGCTGCCTTACCCATCCTTTTCATCTGAGTAAAATACAGATTTTTCCCCTGCAAATTGGGGTTTGGGTATCTGTTCTTCCTCTCAGCTTTCAATTTTCAAGTCCGAAATCACAGAATCCCAGACCGGTCTGGGTTGGAAGGGACCCCAAGGGTCCCAGAGCTCCAACCCCCTACCACAGGCAGGGACACCAACCTCCAGGCCTGGAGCTACACAAGGTTGCCCAGGGCCCCAGCCAACCTGACCCTGAACACCCCCAGGGACGGGGCACCCACCCCCTCTCTGGGCAGCCTGTTCCAGCCACTCACCACTCTCTCTGTACAGAACTTCCCCCTAATATCTCCTCTCCCCCTTCCCTCCTCCAGCTTCACTCCATCCCCTTGTCCTGCCAGTCTCTGCCCTTTAACAAGCTGATTCCCCTCCTGTTCCTCTGCTCCCTTCAGGGACTGGCAGGCTGCAGTGAGGACAGTGCAGTGAAATGAAATGCAATGACGTGACAGTCTTTGCTTGCAGAGTGTGGGTAACCTGGACCCAGCTTGTGGCTCTTGCTGCTTCCACTCCTCTCCCTGAAGTAGCTCAGGTGTCTGTGGAGAAGCACCCGGGTGCCCTCGAGGACCAGAGCACACTGTGAGAGTGTCACCCTCCCCCAGCCCGTGGGCTCCCCGGCACCTCTCAGGGTAACCCGTGGTGTCACCATGCACAGTGTGTGATGTCTCGTTCGAGCGATGCCAGAGGGGGGACTCTGGCCTGTCCTGTGTGTTCCTTCCTCCTCCTCCTCGCTCCTGGGGTGCGATATATTTCCCTCCAATAAGGGCAGCTGGAATTCCTCCTGAAAGATTATTCAGGTTTATGCCTGATTCAGCAGCCAACACCACCTCCTTTTTGTCCTAATGCTGGTAATGACATGGATAATGATCTTCATTCTGTTGACTTAAGGGGAGCTGTGAAGACATCAGTGATTACACAGCGAGATGGCTTTCTCTGGCTGCATGGGCTTCCCAGCAGCAGCAGCTTTCCTTCCACACCACTGTCTCTGCAGAGCACCACTGGCTGTGACACCCCCCCCCCACTGCCCCAGTTTGTGTTACTGCACACATACCCGCTCTCACTGCTGAGATGTTGGGTTTCACATGTTTGGAGAACAGAGGTCTAGTGCTCTGTAAGCTTTCTTTATTTTATGGTGTTTTATGGTCTTTTAATGGTTATTTTAGGTTAGAAATGAGAAGAAAATTCTTCTCTTAATGAGTTGGGCATCAGCACAGGTTGCCCAGGGAGGTGGTGGGGTCACCGTCCCTCGGGGTGTTCAAGGAAAGGCTGGATGAGGTACTTAGGGACATGGATAGTGAGTGATGTGTGTGGTAAGGAGATGGTTGACTGGATGCTCTTGGAGGCCTTTTCCAACCTGAATGATTCTGTGGTTCTGTTAGATAAAACCAGCCTTGTCTGTGTGTCACCAGGGTTAAGGATTTATGGTAGCCAGGTGAGTTTGGCAGAGGCTTTGGGTTCGTTGTGGTATCAGTGCAGCTCCCAGTTGCTTTCAAGTGGGTTGCTTTATAATGTTAAACATTCAGGAGAATCCAGAGATTTAGGAAGCCTTTTGGTTTCTTTAATTGCAGGCTTCTGATAAGCAGGGAAGAGCCATTGGAAAGGTTCTTGCATGGAGATGGGCACTATGGTTTAGCTTCCATCTTGGGGCATGGGAGGATCTGGGTGGTGGGAAGAGTTTTCCAAGTCCAGAGCAGAGACCTCCCATGCCTGGAAACATGTGGGGAGAGATGGATGTTGCTCAGGGGGTTCCCCTTCCTCATGGTCCCAGCAGGGCTTTCAGCCAGCATCCCTGCCCGTGCCACAGGACCCCCGTGGTGGGCATCTCTGAAGACATCATGCTCCAACCCCACCTTGGTGGTCAGTACCAACAGCACATTAAGGGAGCGTGAAGGCAAGAAGGGCACCACTCTGTGCTGGGACAGGGCTCTTCAGTCCCTGCAGCAGAGCCACGCTTGGGGGTGTTGATTGCTTTTCTCCAAATATTACAGGCTTGTTTATTTTGCTTTCCCTTCATAGGAGATGTGATTCTCTCCATAAGCCCTTCACGTGTGAATTAAAAACAAATTAGGCTGCTGGGTCAGTGAAGTCTTGAAGGAAGAAAAAAAAAAGACACTGAGAGAGCAGTTGGCAATAAACTTATCCTTTTTGGCACCTGGAATAAAAACAGTAACATAACAGTGCCTTTATATAGCACATAAAAATATAATTCAGGATAAGAATTCAGAGGTCACAGCAAGTGGTTAGCTAAATTGCTCTGGGGAGTTAAAATAGTTTGCTTACACAGAGATAAGGTGATATTTTATGCAGAAAGCCTACGTGTGGCTCCAAGGCGCGAGGGGTTTATGTGCAGTAAAACAACTTCCAAAATAACCTGCAGAAAAAGTTAAAGAAAATGATTTTTTTTGCAGATTGTAAAACTTCTACGTTGAATCTCAGGAGGTGATTCATTCTGCTCTGGTTGAAAATGGCCCTCATCCTTTGCTTTAATGAGGGAATCGTGGCTGTATTGTTTCCTACCAACAGCTTCCTTGGGTTCTTTGGCCACAGGTTGCTTTGGCTGCCTGAAAAGCCCAACGGTGTTTCTTGGCCACAGAGAACTTCTGGTAGGATGTTTTGAAGGTGTAAAGTCTACAGGGGCTGCAGTTCCTCCCCCAGTATTTACAGTTGGCTGCCAGCCTTATGGCTCCTCAGGGTCCCTTTGTACCCAGTGCCTTTCAGATTGTATCCACAGCTCCAGTTCCTGTTCACTGGGATCGCACTTCGGATCACAGCCCCGGAGAGTGGGGAAACACAGGAGCTTCAGCAGCGTTGTGACATGACCTTGGGAATGGCAGTCTTGCTCAAGTCTTGCTGTCTTAGCCCTCAGCAATGCAGACTGTTGTTCCTGAAGGCACTGCTGTGTCCCTGTGAATTCAGTTGGGTTTGCAGCAGGACATTGTGTAGGATTGACCCAAAGAAATGCCTTTCCAGGTCTGTATGGAATCACAGAATCATGGAATGTGTTAGGTTGGAGGGGACCTTTAGAGGTCCAACCCCCTGCAATTAGCAGGGACATCTTCATTTGATCAGGTTGCTCAGAACCCCATCCAGCCTGACCTTGAATGTCTCCAGGGATGGGGCCTCCATCACCTCTCTGGGCACCCTGTGCCAGGGATCCACCACCCTCAGAGTGAAGATTTTTTTCCTAACACCCAACGTAAATCTCCCCCTTACAAGTTGAAACCATCACCCCTTGTCCTGTTTCTCCATGCCCTCAGGAACCGTTCTTCCCCAGCTTTCCTATAAGCATCTTTCAGGGACTGGAAGGGGCTATAAGGTCCCCCTGCAGCCTTCTCTTCTCCAGGCTGAACAAGCCCAATTCTCCCAGCCTGTCTCCAATGGAGAGCTGCTTCAGCCCTCAGATGATTTTTGTGGCATCCTCTGGACACTGTCCAACAGGTCCATGTCCTTCTGGTGCTGAGGGCTCCAGAGCTGGACCCAGCACTGCAGGTGAGGTCTTCCCAGAGCAGAGCAGAGGGGCAGAATCCCCTCTCTCAGTCTGTTGGCCACACTCCTTGGGATGCAGCTCAGGATGTAGTTGGCCTTCTGGGCTGCAGATGCACATTGGTGGCTCCTGTCCAGCCTCTCATCCATGAGTCCCCCCAAGTCCTTGGGAGTATTTCAGGAGTTCACTGTGTGCCAGCACGAGGCAGCGTGTGCCTGTTGTAAGAAGTTCATGGCGTGCTTCTCTCTTGAATAGCTGCCATTCAATCTGTGTTTACCAGGCTGGCTATAGGTGGAATATGTGTACATTCAATTCAAATAACCTTCTCAATTAACAGCAAGCATTAATGCCAGCACACGTAGACGCTGTCTTGGAAATCTTTCTCGAAGAAGCTTTAGCCCAGAGCCCCCCAGGAGGGACCTGAAGTTAATTTCAGTTTCTTCTGGAACTAAAAGCAGTTTGTTCTCAGCTCAACTCAATCTGAATGTGTTCTCAGCTTCCATGGGGCATTTTGTTCGGGGGGATTTTTAGCTTTTTATAACCTTGACAGCTCCTAGACAGTAAACCCAACAATAGCTTCTTGTTTGGAGCCACAGCCATGTATGCAAATACACAAAGAAGTGAAGTGATTAGATTCTGACAAGTGATTTGCTCAAATACTTCATTCATTGAAAAGCGTCGAGTCAACCAGAAGTATTCATAAACTTGTCAAGTTTGGCAAATAATTTTGAGCAGGGAAAATGTTCTTGGGTTTTTCTTGGAGATCAACTTAAGATTTATTTATTTTTTTAATAACTGGAACAAAAGAGATCCTTGTGGGATTCTGTGTCAGTGTGAGCATCAAAGGTCTCATAGTTAGAATCACAGAATCTCCTGGGTTGGAAGGGACCCACAAGGATCATCAAGTCCAACTCCTGGCTCCACACGGGCCCAGCCAAGGTTCATATCACATAGGCACAAAATGGAATGAGGAGGATGGAGTCTTGTGTTGATCTAGAAGCTTCATTTCTTTCATCAAGCAATGGATAATCCCATGAGAACATATTTAACCTGAAGAAAAGATGTAACCAGTAGCTGTTGCTACAGGGTACGTTCTCCATACCACACGTAATAACGTGGCCATCCAAAGTTTCATTAGAGCATTTGATTTACATTGGCCAACCTCACATTTTATGCAGCTTGTTATATATCTAGCTTAAGGCATTTGTTCTCTGCAGGGTTTGACTGGTGTCCAGCTGCAGACAGGAGTTGCTGGTGGTAGGGGTAAGGTGCTGCAGGCAGAGGAGGATCTGCCCAGGGAAAATGCTGCTTCATGTTCTGGTCCAGTTCCATCCCTCCAGCACTGGTGTAAGCACTCAAGATAAAACAAGCTCCACAGAAAGTATTTCTGCTGTGATTTAGTGCACTCAGCATGAGGTGGCTGAGAAATCTGGACTAAAGGGTCTTTTGCCAGCTCCTTGCCCCAGTGAAACGTGCAGCAAAGTAAGAAGTGGCATCTGTGGAGGCTTCACCTTCCCTCTTTCTCCTTGGATGCTTTGTAAGGGATGGGAGAGGGTGGAGCATGACCAGGACTTGCATGGGCAGCCTCACTGTTCGTGCTTGCTTCCTGGTCTCGGCCTACCCTCCGGCGTGGTCACGGACACGACGCCGCCTTGCCGCGGCCTCCTTCAGCCAGCAGAGCTGATACTGGGGCTGCTTGGCTGGCTAGATCACTAAGGGCCAGAACTTCAACCACACTGGTCACTAAAGCACAATGCGTTTTATATTCAATAAATAACATCCTGCGTGTTATTAGAGAGTGGTGAGGGGCTGGAAGGGGCTGCCCAGAGAGGGGGTGGGTGCCCCATCCCTGGGGGTGTCCAAGGCCAGGTTGGCTGGGGCCCTGGGCAACCTTGTGTAGCTCCAGGCCTGGAGGTTGGTGTCCCTGCCTGTGGCAGGGGGTTGGAGCTCTGGGACCCTTGGGGTCCCTCCCAACACAGACCAGCCTGGGGTTCTATGATTACCCCACACTGAAAGGAATACTTCCTCCCCCTTTAAGCCAGCTCACAGGGCAGGAAGGCTTCACCCTGCACTCTCATGGCTACCACGCTAAAGAGGGAGTGATGCTCCACACCAGCCCAGAGAGACCCCTCCAAAGAAGCACCCTTCCTTGGCAGTTGCCTTTTTTACATTGCTCCCTGCTTTGGCTCTTGTATAAATATCCGCCGCATTTCCACCAGGAGTTATTGCTGTTATATATTTTACAGACACTTTACTGTCATCTAAGTGGTTTATTTTATTCCCACAGCTAGGAGAAAACTACAAAAGGAATTTTGTAATCTGAATGTGATTGTGGGCAGAGAGTAATGTTTTCAAAAGGAGCCGGGAGTAAATTATATCACTGCTTTTATTGTGTTTAAGGAGACTTTTCTATTGTGCTAGGAGTTAACATTAGTTCTCAAAGTTATTAACTGGATGTGGTTTTATTATGACTGAGCGTTTTGTCAATATATGACTTTTTTCGTTAGGTTTTTTCGGTGCCAGTTGGGCTGCAACTTTGGCACCACTGAAGTTTAAATATGTAAACTCAGCTCGTGTAGAAAGTTTGTTCAGGTTTTACCTCCCTCGCACGCAGCAAATAAAGTAAACATGTGTGTCCCCCCCTTGGAAGGCTATTTATAGAGGGGCTTTCTTTGGGCACGATGCTGTTACACTGTGGTGTTTTGACAAATCGTATTTGGAGAATCAGAATCCAAATATTTGCAAAGCCTGACGGGGGGGAGGGAGGGGATGGCTTTTGGTGGAGAGGGAAGTTGCGTTGCTGAGGTGACCTTTCAAGCTGCCACTGAGTGGGATTTCTGGCAGGAGCTTTGGTGGGAGCGACAGAGCCTCCACCATCTCCCCAGGGATGGGGATGTGTATGTATGTATACATATATATATAAAAAATATCTCTCCAGCACATGGCAGTGTGTCTGTGCACGAGTTTTCAGCTGTTTCTTACCATCTTCTGGGTTTTAAAAAGATGTTGGACCCCACAGCAAAAATAAGTTATCAAAAGTTATAAGTTATCACAATGATAACTCTTGCAAAAAATCCAAAAACTCCAACCCAGACAGTAAAGTAACTCCCCACGTCTACACCCACCCTTACTGCCTCTCAGAAATGGACCCATGGGGCAAAATTCGTTACCCCAGTTCCTGGATTTTCCACCTGTGTAGGTCTCTTGAATAGCCAGCTAGTGAGGAGGAGAGATGAAAACGTTGGTTTAACCACCAAATGTAAGCACCAGTTGATATCCAAGTGACATAATTTCTTCTTGGGAAACAATTGTGGGCGTCTTAAAAGCTTCCCAGGATAAAGCCAGGGCTGTCAGCAGGAGTGGTGCTTCCCTGGAGCTCTTTGGAGAAAAGCACAACAATATCTTGTTCCTGGTGCTGAGCTGGAGCCTGGGCTTCTTGTCAAATATCGTGGGGTTTGTTAAAAGGAGTGGGCTCGGGAATGCTTCAGGAGTGCTTCCATGGTGGAGGTTGTAAGGCTTTGCCTACGGGTTCAACAGCCAGTTGTAGGAGTTGGTAGAAATGGCTGAGGAAGGACTGAAGTACCTGTCATGGACAGGGAGATAAGAGGGATGCACTTTGCTCCTAAGAGAGAGGCACCCCTATGTTTATTGATATAAAATAAAGGCTGTAACAGTGTTTGGTAGTGAACACAACTGATTAAGGTTTGATGGTAAGGTGATCTTGATTGAGTGCATGGAGAACAGGGTCAGATGAAGCTGTCAGGTAGACCCTCCTGTTGAGTCAGGAGGCTCAGAAAGGACCCCCTTGCTTTCTAAACTTCTTCTCAGAGAGGAGCCTAGGTGCAGCTGGATCCAGTTGTAGTCCCAGACTTGGTCAAGGGTTTATGTCTAAAGGTTTGTCTGTACACAGTCAACCCTATATACTTCTTAGCTGAGATCACAAAGTTTAGTGCACTTATTCCCAACTCACTTACCGAGGATCTGTTGCAGCAAGGATTCTCTCACCCTTGAGGAGTGACCTTGAGAGGCATCCCTTTCTGTGAGAGATCCTGGCATGCAGCCTGCTGTCATCTCAGGAGAGCTCACAGGGCTCTTGAAGTGCTCATATGGAGTAAGATGTTTGGCTCATAGTTATATTTACATCCCACCCGTGGGTGCCAGGGGACACTGCCCAGCCCTCTGTCCAGGTGGGCGCATCAGCAGAGAGAGCTCTTGGCTATTGTGGTGTTACCTGTCTTCCCGAAATCACCATGAGAGGGATGCAGACATCACAGCCATCACCAGTGGTTATCGATTAATCCAGATTGACGGGGAAGAGTCAGGCAAGGTGGGGGCAGCGGGGGAAGCATAGCATCACACCTTCATCACAGGCACCACGCAGCTTTCCCTGCAGGCAGGGGAAGGACAGTCACCAGGTGGCCTATGGGGGTTTTCCTGGTGTTGGTCACTCCTTTAGTGGACAGTGGCAGCAGGAGGAAATCAGTGCTCGGTTTTCTTTCAAACTTTGTCTTTTTGGCAGGAAGAAACGCGATGTGAAATGGAAAAAAAACCCCTTTTTATTCCTGGAGTTAATGATGAGTTAGTGTAGTTTGCGCCTTGTCCGTTTAATGAGCTGTTTCTGAGCATCTTCGTTGCCGTAGCGTGTCCGTACGGGCCTTAATTACCCGCCCGTGATTCCCTGCACGCCGTACGGCTGTCGGGACGCTGCGGAGCGCTTTCATCTGGGCTCCGTAGGAGCCGCAGGTACCTCGGCACCGGTGCTGTCAGCCCAGATGAAAGGGCCTGGCCGGGGCGGGCGCGCGGGGCTTTGATCTCCCGCCGCCGGTCGGCCGGCCGCCGCCGAGGGACCCCTCTGCAGAGCGCTCTGAAAGTTGCGTGTGCTCAGCACATCAAGTGAAAGGGCTCCCGGCTCATGTGGAGAGGAGCTCTTTGGTGTTCGCCCCGGGCAGCGGCCAGGAGAGGCACCCACCTTGCCCCCGTCGCGCCGGCATCGCCGGTCTGCCCTTTGTTGTGCCCATCTTCTGCCTGGAGGTTAGTCTGGTGTGCGGTTTGGCTCTCTTCTCCCTGTCGGAACAGCAGTGAGAAGACCCTACGTTGCGGCAGGGATTTACTAGGCTGTTCCACATTAAACATGAAGTGCAGGTATGGGCCACGTAAAGCACAAGTATTTCACGGGGTGTGCACAGACGTGGTTGATAGACCGGGGGAGCTGCTGCAGAGCCCAGCTGATCTCATCCACGCAGAGACCAGTAGATCTCCATTACAAAGTAAAGTGCTCTCACGGCGCGTAATGCGGCCCTGTGAATCACTCCATTACCTGGGAGGATCTGTGTTGATGTGGCTGCTTATGCAGCTCTTGGCCAAGCCAATGTGTGTCCCTCGTAGTTTTTAATCAGAGCCAGCCATTAATTTACCTCAGCTGTCCATTCAAAGTGTAAATTATTTCACATGGGACCATACTTTGGGGTCTCAGAATGAACTTCGCTGTTGCAGTCTTCTCTGTTTTCTGGCCTTCCTCAAAGAAGCCAGCGGTGGCTGAGGCAGGGAGACATCTCTGCTCTGTGGTGGTGTCTTGGGAGCCCTTCTGCCCTGGGATCTGCAAATGTGTGTTTTAACTAACAGATGGAGCATCCCGAGCTCACACTGCAGCCCAGTGTACGGGGATCTAACCCCATGGTGGCCCTCTGGCACAGGTACCACGGGGGTAGACACGGCTTCGTGATGCTCATACCTGGCAGCGACACACAACCCTTGCTTTTCAGCTGTATCCAGCCCCCACGCAGCTTTCTCAATGAAAGTGGCATTGTTGTACCAGTAGAAAAATGTTTTCACACTTGGTGCACTGTGTGTGTCTGTACATGTGTGTTCACAGAGCCCCTTCGACACCCATGGGAAGGGTGTTTAGAAAGGCTGGTTTAGAGACGCAGCCTCCACCGTACGACAGCAAAGAAGAAAAGGATTCATCTCTTAATTTCCCTAAGCATTTAAATTCCATTTGTGATGCCATTATGAAGGGCTTTTTGTATTTTTAACAGTCAGTTTCTTCAGGGCCTAACGAAACTTCTCTCTTGCCAGTGATGCTCATACGTACAAGGAGGTAGCGTCACGGTAACCTGGCTTACCTCATGGCAAGCACTGCTGTAGGAACTGAGAGGGATTTCTTACCACTCTGCATCATTTCACTCATTGTTCTGTCCCACACAGTGGCATGTGGCATCGTCTCAGCTTCAGTGGTCTCAAGTTTGTAACGAAGCCTCGCACTGATGAAGGGTGCTCAGTCTCGTTGGTCACAACCCTCAGGTCCGTGAGTGACGTGGTCATATCACATCTCTTTATAGCACATCATTTACTTCAGAATTTCCTCCAGAACTGAACTCTCTGGAAATACTGTTTTAATTACGGGTTTAATTACAGCTTCAGAAACGTATCTCCAGTTTTTTGATGTGAAGGGTGATGCAGTGTTCCAGGAGGAGTCTCATCAGAGGTAGCATAGAGCTGCCGATGGGGATTAGACCTTTAACCTTTCATGGTGTGCTTATATTACGTCATACTAGCCTGGATTTTGAGACAGTTGTGAGAAAATTTTAATAATTGGGTTTGCTAAAGTCTGGGAATGTTGCTGTCCTACCCATGAGGCCAGTAGTTAATCTCACAGATATTGCTTTCCTTTATCATCATAATCTCTCCCCATTCCACGATGATGTTGTTTTCATCACGTCCATACCCTACCTAATTGTTAATAAGTACAACCCTTACAAAACCACAAAAACGACAGAAGAGGTGAGGTTGGTGGGGCCTCTCTGAACTACTTTGATCGTTCTGGTCCTAGCATTTGCATCCTGCACCCGGTGATGGCTCTCCAGCCTTGCTAGTTTGGACTGTTCCTCTTCATTCATCAGAATAATTGCGATTTCTGACTCTGTCACATCAGCTGCTCGGACCCTTCCCCATCCTGACGTGGATTTATGAGTGTGCTGGGGCTTAACCAAACGCTGAGGGATCTGGAGGTGTAACACCCTCCCAGTTTGCCATCTGGGGTCTGGAGTAGCCAGGACACTCAGGTACATTGTGTGGGTGGTTAAAACACAGACTGGGATTTTCAGTTTATACGTTACCACATACACTGCTCCACACCAAGGTTGCTGTGTCCCTCATAACCATGAAGGAAATACTTCTGCTTACACCTTTTAAAACTTTCCTTGGCATCCACCTTATATACTGTGATAACACAGACTCTATTTCCCTCCTTCTTTTTTATGAGGGTGTCATCAGCAAAGGTATATAAAAATCTCACTAAAGTCAGTATATATACTTTCCCCTCCTGCTCCCCCCTCATCCATGAGGCCAATTATCTTGTCAAAGAAAAAGATTAGATTTGTTTGGTGGTTTATAACCTTATGAACCTGAGACGCTTATAAATATTTTAATAATTTGTTCCATTATCTCTCCCAATATCAAAGTTTGACTGGTCTATAATTTCTTCCTGTCTCCTTTTTCCCCCGTCTTTGCAGATCCTCTGGGATCTTGTCTGTGCTCCATGAGCTGTCAAAGATGGGCACTACCTCCTTGCTGCTTTATCCTCTTCCAACGAGCTGTTCCACCCTGGAGTAGGATTTTGAGACCAGTTTTGATCTAGAGAAATGGGGCAGTGGTAAGAACTGGGGTGGATTTGTTTGTGATCATTTTGTTTGGGACAGTTTAACAAGCAGTTATGGTTGGTACCAACTGATGGGTTGTTTCCTGCAGTGTGAGTGGTTGAGGGTGTTAAACGTGCCCGTGTTATGAATAAACACAATTTTTTAATCTCAATTTAGGGAGTTGGCTGACTTCTGTCAACTGCAGGGGGACAGTAATGCAGCTTTTAATGTACATTGCATAATAAAATACCAATGTGTCGTGCATCAAGCTAATTTCATGCACCTTCACCTTAGGTTGATTGGTATAAATTAAATTTAATGATTTTATGCAGTTAACATGTAACTCAAAATCCTGGTAGAAGTGTTCTTACCTGGTTTTGTAGCTGAGTTCACCGTGTGTTTTGGCAGTTGTTGTTGTCTAAAGTGCCCCTCCAGGCTCAAAAGGATTGAGGTGTGTGGTTTTTCCAGTTAGAGTGGTCATGCCCTTTCATCCTGGTGCAGTGGGTGAGACCCTGAGGCCATCAGCCTCTTCGTCTTGCCTCTCATCCTTACTTCCTGCCCTTGGAGGCAGATTTGAGGTGTGTGCAATGGGGTCCTCCAGTGGGTGTTGCGGGGTTGCTGGGGGGGGGGGCTTTGGGGGCACTTTTGGGATTGGACTCAATGATCTCTTGAGGTCCCTTCCAGCCCCTCTGATTCTGTGATTCCGTGGTGTCATCCCGAGCACCGTGCCGTAGCTCCTGCGGCATCACTGCCAGACCTGTTGCACGCTGC
>NC_140090.1:80630039-80640039 GCF_964237585.1 Gallinula chloropus
AGGTCTCCCAGTGCAGCCTGGATGTTGTTGGATGTGGCTGCACAGCCCAGCACATCATCCTTTTGTAGTTGCAGCCGGGTATCTCCCAGGTGCCTGTTCCCACATTGAGCTCTCCCCAAAATCTTATTCACCAAGTGACCCAAATAACACTTTTTGCTTTCAATGGCTAAATGAAAGGTTATCCTTGTATTTTTTCCCCCCATTTAACTCAGCTGCCCTCTCCCCTCTCAGATCCGATGCAGGCGCGGGTATTTCGACCACAGCAAAGCCATCTTCTTCTGCCTCTCACACACAGCTTATAACAACAGATAGACACTGACATCCACGGTGTAAAAATAAGATAAACATTGACGTTCTTTCACACCCTTCACCAAAAACGTGCTGATGGCTTAGGAGCCAGGCAGGAAGAGCTGGCTTTGGGGGACCTCCCAAGCACCAGGATGGACCCAGTGCTGCCGCAGAATTGAAGCGCTTGCAGGGTGTCCGAGTGCCAGTTGTGTGATCATTGCTTGAATTCCTTGGATTTGTGAAACATTCCCTTACCTGCCCTGTATATAGGCCTTGTGAAGTGTTTCTGGACACGGTTTTATTCTTGTATTTAATTTTTTATTATTTGGGTGTTTTTTTCCAACACATTTTGCCTCTGCATGCCCGTCGTATTTTCTGTGCAGTGCCTGGATAGCTTGTTTGCAAAGTTTCCTTGTCCGCAGGATCCCCTGGGGCTGGATTCAGGACAGCATGTGCATGCAGCCCTTGAAACCGTGTCAAAGAGTCCCCAGATCCTAAAAGGTTGGCTACCCCTGAGATAAGGCATCACGTTTAATGGCCTCGGTTTTCCTTTTAAGCGTTTATTTTTATAATACCTGCATGAAATGTCAGTGTGCTTGCAGGGGACAGTGTTAAACCCATTTATCTAATATTTTTTGGGGAGGGCTGTGGTGGTGTTTTTAAAATAATAATAGCAAACAAACAAAAAGATTGGGGGATAAAAGCTTCCTCCTGCTCACATTCAGTCTTGCAGAAAGTATTGCAAAGAAACACTAGGAAAAAAGAAACAGAAGAGGTAAAGTGACAAAAAATTGTGGGTTTATTGCATAGTTAGGCTAAATGGTCTGGCAGTGATTGCTGTGAGCTGCTGGATCCCTACTCACGTAAATATTTGGGAGCAAACAGTCTCATCTGAGGAAACAGTCTGCTTGTGATAACCTATAGGAAACATATTGGGTGTTAAAGGAAGGAGCAGCCTGGTTCCTCCTCCTGTGCCTTTTTGTGCCTGTAATTAAATCAATGTTTTGATTAACAGCAATATTGCTAATCATGTAAAAAATAATGACTGGGAGGTGTATTATTTTTTGAATGTTTTCATATTTTAATCACTTTTTTTTTAAGAAAAGGGGAGCAAGGACCTGGTTGAGGACTGGGCGTGGGTGCTGGCCACGGGACCCATAATGCGGGGCCAGGAACCTGGCAGCAATGCTGGGAGCATCCTCCTCCCCTCTGCCCAGTGACCCCTTGGTACCCAGTGATTCCCATGGATGAAACCTGGGGAAAAGGTGAAATTAAAAAAAGGCAAAAAATGAGTGCTATTTAATTAAAAGCTGGATAACCAGATGTCAGTAAAGAGAGGGCTAAAGAGTGTTTGGCCAGGTGTTAAAAAACCTTTTAGCTTGCAGACATCCTCATCTGTCTGGGAAGGAAAGTCCGAGGGAGGGATGCACAATGCAATACCTGTCGTACCGCCACCCTGGAAGGGCTGTGCCGAGTGAGACAGGAGGAAAGGGCAAGTTCTGTGAGGGTTCCTTCTCCCCTGTGTCTCTCTGGGTTTTTCTCTCCCTTGTCCCCTTAGCCAGGGAGCGCAGGCTTGACTCGCAGCGCAGGGTGAGAGCCCCGGCGGAGGGGTCAGCGGCAGAGGGCTGGGTTTCGGCAGCCCCAGCGGTGTAGGAGGGGGGCCGGGGGTTCCAGTACAGTGGGTCGGGAAGCGGCGCTGACAGCCCGGGCGTCCCCCGGGGCCCCGCGCCTTGGAAGAGGACGAAAGGGAGTAAAACCGCCGTCCGGAGAGAGGAAATGGGGCCTGATGGGCCCGTCTGCCAGTCCCGTACGTGCTGCAAAATGAGAAGTTCTGGAGAGAGCAAGTTGGGAGCAGAAGCGTGACCGGGCTGGGAGAGGCATCTGCCTTTCGGAGCGGTGGGGAGACCTGATCTTCCAGCACGTGGGATGAGCATCACCTCCTCCACAGCCAGCGCCCAGGCAGCGGTGTGGTGGGCAGGGAGCTCGGGCTGACAGTAGTGGCCAAAGCCAGGAGTTTTCTGGATTTATTGTTATTTTTTATCAGTGTTCACTTCTTTCCCCTGCCTGTGCAGAAATTCAGCCCTGGGTGTGTAAGGAAGCCCAGGCTTAGGCACGGCTGCAGACTCAGGGAAGGTTGTTTAACCTTCCTTCCTACTGCGTGGCACCTCGTCACGGGGTGTGTTTGTGCCCTCTGGACATTGCCATCTTCAGTGGGCTGAGGGGAATGGAGGCAACATGTGAGGGAGCCCTGGGACAGGCTGCCCAGGGGGTGTGGAGTCTCCTTCTCTGGAGAGATTCCAGCCCCATCTGGACACCGCTCTGGGTGCCCTGTCCTGGGGACCCTGCTTGGGCAGGAGGTTGGACCCCATGGGCTCTGGAGGTCCATTCCAACCCCTACGATTCTGTGAAATCCCGCTTTGGGACTGTGGCCGTGGCACCCTGGGATGCTCCTGCATCGCACGGTGGAAACATCCATGTAGTGTGTAGCTGAGTTTGGGGTGGAAGGGTAGACAGAGGGGGCACAGCTGAGGAGGAGGATGGGGGCCCTGCCATGGGGTGCCCTGGGTGCTGCAGGGAACATGCTGGTTCTCAGCTGCTAACACAGCAGCACAGATGAGCCAGGACACACCGACCTGCGTGGAAGAGGTGGTGCAGTGCTGGGGCTGGCACAGCAGGTTTTCTGGAGAGGCAACACTTCCCCAAGAGCACTACAGGCTTTTTTTCCCCCTCCCTTTCTTTCAGCCGTGCTCCCTGTAGAAGTCAGGCTGATGTGACCGTGCTGCTGTTAGGGCCATCTCGTTTCCTTTTCTCCAGTTACTTTTGAGTTTGATGGATGGTCTCAGCCCGGTTTGACCAAGGGCAGGGAACATGATTAGACTCCTACAGCAGGTGTCTGTGAGCAGGACAGCCTGCAGCCCTGGTCCCTCTTTGGGGACATGGGTGGCAGAGAGCCTTTACAGACCCTCAGTCTCAGACGTGTGGGTTGATGGGCACCAGAGGTAAAGAGCAGACACACCCCTAGTAATTGTGGTGGAAGTTTTACCGTCCCCTTTGCTTCCCCTGCAGCAGGTTTGGGCCTCACCCCGCTCCTCCCTGCTGGAGGCTGCTGTGGTGGGTGGATAATCTGACCCACCCTCCCGGTGCTCTTCGGTTCCATCAGCCATCCACTGTCTTTACTTCTTTCAGTCCTTTTATAAATCCTGTGCTAAACTGCAAATCCAAGCCTAAGTGGGCGTTCATCTGCCTTCATAAATAATGCATCCTTCAGAAGTGTGGAGGGGAGAGCTACAAGTGAAACTGCCCGACCGTAGTTCGGGGCTATAAATTGTATTTTCTGTGTGTTGTGTGTGCTGAGAGGGTCTCAAGGATTCAGAAGCAAGATGGCTTGTGCCACTTTGTTATGACATTTTTAGAATCCTTTATTTTACCCCCGTTCCTCTGTGCTTGTGTGTGTGGATCTCCTTCCCAGCTGTCCACAGTCCTGGTCCTGCGGAGAGCACGAGCTTGCCTTCCACCCAGCACACTGTTACAGATGGCTGGCTCGCATAGAAACCTCCAGAAGAAGAGATGTAGGTCTTGTTCAGACAGCACAGGTGTTCTGTTGCTGGTACCTAAACCCACCCTCAGGTGACTCAGGCTCTGGGGAAGACTCACTGAGCTCCTGCTCTGTGGCCATCTCCAGATGCTGGTTCTCCTGGTGCAAGCTCTGCAGTGAGGAATTGTGGTCCTTCTGTGGGAGCAGCAAGTGCCTTGGGTTGTGTGGACTTGCCTGTTTCCTCTTTCCTGTAGCATTCGCAATGAACACTTCTTGAAACCATTATTTTATGCACTGCTCAGGCTTAAAAACTAACATTTGCTTTAGCTTAAGCACAGTTTTCACTTTGCCCTGCTTGGCATGGGTCAGTCTCTCCACAGGCTGCACGTTTCGCTGCCAGGAACACCAGCTTCCCACAGGGTCACAGCGTCCTTCAGGTGTCTCCACCTGCTCCAGCATGGGATCCTCCACGGGCTGTAGATGGTCTCTGTTCCCCATCATCATCCATGGGCTGCGGGGGGACACCCACTCCACCATGGGTTTCTCCAGGGGCTCAGGGGCATCTTTCTCTCTGGCACCTGTGGTGCCTCCTCCGCCCCCCTTCCCTGCCCTCAGTGCCTGCACAGCTCTTCATACCTTCTCACTCCCTTCTCTGGGGACACAAAGCGGCTGATTGTGGGGTTTTTCCTCCTAAATGTGATTCCCAGAGGTGCTGTGACCGTCACTGATGGGCTCTTGGTCATCAACAACTCCAGCCTTGAGCTGGCTGGTGCTTGCTCTGTGGGGCCTGCAGAGAGCTGCTGGCTGCTCCTAGCAGAAGCCACCCCTGGAGTGCCCCTTCTCCACCAGAACCCAGCCACTCAAAGCTACTCCAATCCACCTGATTAAATCCACTTCACCTTCACTGTAGGGATAAGTTTGGTTCCTGAGGAATACATATGGAAGGACTCCTTTCTGGGGTAAAGATTTTCTGACAAGCAGAAATATAATGCTTTTTGAAAACCTCATTAGAAAATCAATTATATCATGACACTTAATGTTGGGTTATTTACAAGCAAGATGTGGTGTGGTGGGAAACAATGCTATAAAAATTCACACTTAATACAGAAAAATGTTAGAGTGTAGAGAAGAGTTAGGCCTCGTTATTGGCCTGCTCAGAGTCCCAATTACCACACATGGGTTTGTGCTCAATCAGAGACCACAGAAATACCCGATCACGGGAGTGATGCAAAGGGAAAGAGGTGGCATTGGGGAGCCAGTAAAAGGGAGTTTATTTACAAGGGGGTGTGTGTGCAGGGTGCAGGTTCTACACGTCCTGCCCTCTCTGCTTGCTTTCTCTAATTACATCTCAGTACCACTGGGTTTAAAAGCCTTCAAAGAGGAAAACTTGCCTTGACTGGCACGTGGCATGTGGCTGGTGGGAGGCTGAGGCTGGGAAACCAACCTTTTGGTTTGGAGAAAGCCTGGGACAGGTCTTGGACATTTCCCCAGGGGGGGGACGTAGAGCTGAGCTACTTACTTTTGGCCAGATTTGGGGCCTGATTGAGATGCTGATGGGCAAAGTACTCCGTGTCCAGTTGTGTGTGGCACAATCTTTCACCAAAAGAGTTGTGGGGCTGTGGCACAGGTTGCACAGGGAGGGGGCTGAGTCCCCAGCCGTGGGGGTGTTTAAAAGATGGGTAGGTGAGGTACTTGGAGATACAGTTTAGCATAGGACAGGGATGGTTGGATTCTGTGATCTTAAAGGTCTTTTCCAACCTCAGGATTCTGTGATCAACTCTAGCATCTGTCTTCTAAGTCTGAGACAAAACAGGATATTCCAACCAAATACCTTTTTAAAAAAACCCAAATCCCTACCAACACCAAAAAACCCAAACTTTGAAGCTTTCCTTTCAGAGATAAATAGTACTATTGGCAGCCTGGGCAGCCTGAGTACAGATTTATTTATTATTTTTATGGCTAGAAAAATCAGTGTGGTGATTTATACACTGCTAATTAGAAACATGTGAAAGAAAGAGTTAATTTTTTTTAAAAAAACTGAAGTGGGTTTTAGAACTGGTCTTATTCCTGAAATGGAAAACACTTGACTTGAAGCAGAGAATTTTGTTTGTCATGCAGATCTGAGCAAGATGCAGGTAACCCATTACACACCACATCATGCATACCAGGGTGAAGGTGGGGCAAAAATGGAGCTGAGATTGTTACCTGAAATAGCCCGTGATCTGAGCAGCTATCGTGTGCACAAGTACCTACAGCTACCTGAAGTAGGGTGCAGAGAGGTGGGCAATGGTCTCTTCAGCCAGGGGACAGGAGATGGGACAAGGGGCAATGGGCTCAAGCTGCCCCAGGGCAGGGTCAGATTGGACATTAGAAAAAAATGTGTTACTGAAGGAGTTGTCAGGCCTGGAACAGGCTGCCCAGGGAGGGGCTGAGTCACCTTCCCTGGATGTGTTCAAAAAAAGGGTAGATGAGGTACTTAGGGATCTGGTTTATCTTAGGATGGGAATGGTTGGACTTGATGATCTTCAAAGGTCTTTTCCAACCTTGTGATTCTGGGCTCCCTCCCTGCCCCTCTCTTGCTCAACACAGTCACTTTTATAGTCCCTTACTAAAACTGAGGCAGGGAAGAAATCTTTTCCAGGTTCTGCAGAAACAAAACCTTATTACACTGGGACACTTCAGCCGTTTCTACTCGATGTTTTCCAATTCCCACAGCTCTAATCCCACCTCAAACCAAAAGTAAAAGGAAAAACCAGGGTTTCCTTGCCTGTTGCAGGTTGATGGCATCACTGTTGCCGTGTAGGTCTGCAAGCTGCATCCAGGCACAAGGCTTTGCTCACAGCTGTGGGCAGGGTCAGGATGCTGGAGCCCATAATTCAGGAGTATGAAGTGTACATCCTGGGCTTTCTAATGGCCATCAGCATGTCCTGTTAACGAAGACTCTTGCAGATTAACTTGTGTGTTTAGCAACGCACAGCTCTCTTCCTCCCAGAGGGAAATCACTTTAATCGTGGATTACAACTTTAATAAACATCCTGACTATTAAAATAAACTGTCCGAGCAGACTGAGCATGAAGAGTATAATAAATGTCCTTGCTCTGGGCACCACAGACCCACCAAATGCATGTCTTCTTCAAGCAGACAAGTATTTGGGGAACTGAAGTCTTCGTAGGGTACAGGGATTATGAGCAAAGCTTCAGTCCTACTTCTAAAAAGCTACAGAGGTTTCTGAAGGAGCCTTGTGTGGACTTCTGACAGATAGACAATGAGTAGTAACTGATTTTCTTCCTATCATAGAATCCCAGACTGGTCTGGGTTGGAAGGGACCCCAAGGGTCCCAGAGCTCCAACCCCCTGCCACAGGCAGGGACACCAACCTCCAGGCCTGGAGCTACACAAGGTTGCCCAGGGCCCCAGCCAACCTGGCCTTGAACACCCCCAGGGATGGGACACCCACCCCCTCTCTGGGCAGCCCCTTCCAGCCCCTCACCACTCTCTCTGCAAAGAACTTTCCCCCAATATCTCATCTCCCCCTTCCCTCCTCCAGCTTCACTCCAGCCCCTTGTCCTGCCAGTCTCTGCCCTTTAACAAGCCCATTCCCCTCCTGTTCCTGGGGTCCCTTCAGGGACGGGGAGGCTGCAGTGAGGTCCCCCCACAGCCTTCTCTTCTCCAGGCTGACCCAGCCCAGCTCCCTCAGCCTCTCTCCATAGGGGAGCTGCTCTATCCTGACCTCTCTACTAGGCTCTGAAACCACTTTGATTTATGCTGCTAGATAGGCCTATTTTTGGTTTCAGTTGGGTTGGGGTTTTTTTTTTTTTGCTTTCTTATGGGGAATCAGCTGCTTTTCCTTGTTCTGAGACTTCTAAAGAAAAATGTGGTGTCAGGTAAAATAGCATGAGGGCCAGCTAAACCCACTCGCTCCTTAAATTCATTCATCTTGCTCTGGGAGAATTCAGATGTCCTGCAGCAAAGCTGGGGGCTGATGTTTATGTGCTGGGACGAGACTTGAAATACAGGCTGAAAATTTGAGCCAAGACACTTGAAATGTGATTTTGAGCATGCTGTGCTCATGCTTTCCCAGGCTGGCAGTGAAGCAGGGAAAAGTCCTTCATTTCTGGAAGGGAAAGTCTGAGGTTCCAGCTTGGGCACTTACAGGAAGGTTAATGGTCAGCATTGCTCATCCTGCCCATCTACCTGCCACCATCCCCTCCTCTCTTCTCCCCATCCATCCCCATGCTGCTGGCCCATCACCTGGAGGTGCTGGGGTGTTGCTGAGTTTTCCTCTCATCAGAGAGTTGCTCATCATTTTCTCCTCAGTTGTATTTAGCAAATAAAGAAAGAATTTTGTCCTGCCAGCTTCCAAGGCAGCCAAACAGGGAGTGGGAGCAAGAGATGAAGTCCAGGCTCCTGCCAAGCTTGTCTCAGTTGCTGTGGCTCTTGGACCACTGGAGGAAGAGCATGGTATGGTCTTCCTTCCTTCCTTCCTTCCTTCCTTCCTTCCTTCCTTGGGAGGTGCCACCCGTCTCCCAGCTCTGTTCCCCACTGCAGTGGTGCACAGACAGCTGGGATAAAGTGTTATCAACTGTCAGGCTTGGGATGTGGGCTCATAAGAGAAGTTTTTAGGCATGCTTCATCTGCATCTGCAGGAGTGGAAGCGTGTGCCCAGAGCAGCTGTGCCAGCTCCATCCTTGGGGGGTTGGAAGACCCAATGGACAAAGCAACATGCTCTGCCCCAGCGTGTCACAGGAGGCTGGACTAGAGATGTTCCTGACATTCATGGCCAAGTCCATGAACAAAGCTGCCTACCCACATCTCCATGTTTGGTAATGTGATGTCACACCTGTCTCCCCTCCCCTCTGCTCTTCGGTTTCCCCAAGCACAGGGACTGGCAGGGTGCTGTGCAGGGACGCTGTGGCTCAGGAGCAACGAGCCTTTACGCTGGCGGTGGTTGGATCCCAGGGAGGTGCAGACCCTGCTAGATCTCAACAGAAGAACCTCACACCCCAGGGAAAAGCTGGGATGTGCTTGCTGGGTCTCCCACCTCTCTAAACCACGGATGTCTAACACATCCCTGCTTGGGGAGGCTCTTCTTAGCAGGCCTGCTTTCTTGCCTCACCATAAAGTGTCACCTTGCAAGGTCTGGAAAACCAGTGGAAGCATTTTCCTCCAGTCCTTACTGAGTGCTCCAGCACTGGTGACTCAGGGCTTGGCAAGGATTTGGAGGGGTGGGTAGGGGGGCAGCAGGGAAGCTGTCAGCATCCCTGTCAGCCCGGTAACAGTTCTCACCCAGTGAATTTCCAGACCTTGATCACCACAGGCAAGAGGAGCTCTTCTCATCGGCGAGGCCCGAGCTGACCATAAGAAAAGGAGCGATAAATTTAGATTATTTTGGCATCTGTAGGTCATTATTGGAATTATAGCAGCTGGCTGCTAGGTCATAAAGTTACTTTGACAGGTCATGAATACTGAAAGTACTGTAACTACCATGCCGTACTCTTATCGTCCTCATTCATTATTGTCAAGAAGATCTCCTCAGAAAGAGTGGGCAGCAAGTTTAAAAAGAAGTAGGAGAAGAAGCCTTGTAATGATATTTGTCTTTTCTTCCAACTTTCTAAAAGACAGGATGAAAGGCAAGGTTAAACTATTGGAAGGGGAAAAGACCTACTGAGTTTGAAAGGCTTAATTGCTCATTGTTAACTGTATTTAATTGCTGTGTCACTCTGAACCCTAAGCTGGTGATGTGATCGTAGCTCAGGGAGATGAGCTCCATTACCAGCTTCTCCATCACAGTTTGTTTCCTGCTGCAGTAACGGTGTGGCCACATCTCCTCCTGGGTGTGTTTGGAGCACACAAGCATTGGTTATTCTGTATTAACCAGGGTGGTTTGGAGCTTTTAGTTATGTTTACATCCTCCTGAGCTGTGGCAAGAGACGTTGGCACATGCTGTGTTTTTTGTAAATAATGACATAAAAATAATCTTAGAATAAATCACAGAGTCTTCAGCCCCAGTTTCTGTGTAGGAGGTTACCAGGAGCAGCTCTGTTGTGGAGGTGGTGGTGGTGGGTGATGGTCTGTGGTACCTCTGCAAGCCTGGCCTGGCCTCTGTGTTGTTTATGTGTAACCATCTTTAAAGCGCAGCACAAGGTGCTCTGCAGCTGAACGGTTCAGCCTGACCTTC
>NC_140090.1:80645039-80667539 GCF_964237585.1 Gallinula chloropus
AATCCCAGACTGGTCTGGGTTGGGAGGGACCCCAAGGGTCCCAGAGCTCCAACCCCCTGCCACAGGCAGGGACACCAACCTCCAGGCCTGGAGCTACACAAGGTTGCCCAGGGCCCCAGCCAACCTGGCCTTGAACACCCCCAGGGATGGGGCACCCACCCCCTCTCTGGGCAGCCCCTTCCAGCCCCTCACCACTCTCTCTGCAAAGAACTTCCCAAGATCTAATGGTCCATGGAAGGGAGAGTTTGTTTAAATCACAGTTCCTCTACTCAGTCTTTAACGAGCTTCGTTTGAGGTAGCAGTTTATAGACTCTTATTTCAGTTAATTATAACAGCAGTTTTTTGGAAGCAGTATTTTTATTGGGTGTACTGATGTGCTATACTGCTTTTCCAGTCCTGTGCTTGGCTTCTGCCTGGTTACCAGAGAAGGAAAGCTTTCCTCCCTGACTGGGAAACAATGGGCAGCACCCAGGGCAGAGGTGGGTGCTGGGACCCTTTGGGTGCACCTCCCGAGCGTGCAGCAGGGTGTGATTACACAAAACCTCCTACAAGGTGCTGGTTGGCACTGTACTGAACAAGAAGTGCTGACAAATGTTGTCAGGCATCAGAACAGGCTGCCCAGGGGGGCAGTGGGGTCTTCATCCCTGGAGGGGTTTAGAAGATGGGTACATGGAGTGCTGAGGGACATGGGTGAGTGGTGGTAGGCAGGTCAGGGTGATGGTTGGACCTGGGGATCTAAAGGGTCCCTTCCAACCAGGACAGTTCAGTGATTCAAATGTTGATTAAAGTGAAGGAGAATAGTCCAGGGAGGGGGGGGTGTCCTTCTTGCAAGTGTAGGGTCGTAGGTTTGGGTTTGAGTCTGGATTGGTAAGGCCAGTTCTGCACTGGGTGATGCCATCTGAAGAGAGATCCTGCCAATGTGTGCAGGAGACAGTCTCCAAACCCTGTAGCAAAGCTTGGAGAGTATATTTACTAGTGTGTTTTCATTGTATTAGCAGGGGAGTTTTGAGCATCCTCTTCTCAGTAACCTGTGGTGATAGGAAGCTGTGGATGATGATTGCCTGCTAGGAACCCAGGTGGCAAGTTTCATGATGACCCTGTCTGATGTCAGCGTTTGTTTCTCTGGTTTCTGAGTGTTTGTAACTAGTTTTAAAAAATAAATGAATGTCATTTCTTTGTGCTGATGTTAGAAGCTCCACAAGTAACGTGGGGAGGGTCAAGCTGGTCTCAAGGGCTTTGGGTGGTGCCTTCCCTGCCATCCTTTCTCCATACAGTGTGAAGAGCATTGGAACATGGAGAATACTCTCAGAACTCCTGGAAGCAGCAGCTGGGCATTGCAGCTCTGGTTGTGGCAGGAGTACATACATCAGGTCATGTACCCATCCCTTCCCCAGTGGGAGATCCAGCGTGACGAGCCCGTGGTTGGTCCTACCAGGAGATGTACAGAGGGCAGAGACTGAGTCACACCCAGGCTGAGGAGGCAGCTTGAAAAACAGCCTGATGGGTTGGAATCCTTAAGAGGTTCCTGATTTATCTGTATCTTAATTAATTGAATAGGCTGGAGTATCTGCAGGTGCTGTTGGTTGTAATTCTTGGTGCTGGGTTTCATCTGGAATTCATGCACTAACTCACGTCAAGGTGGGCATCCAAACTCAGAGCCCAGTGCCAATAATTCAGCCTTCAGCCTTCCTCCTTCAGTTTCCCCTTGCCCCAGTGGAGCTCAGAGACCCAGCTCTTTGGTTCTAAGGGCAGCACTGTGCATTTTCACTGCCGTGGGGGCAGGAGGGGTTTTAATCCATGCCAAATGTGCATTATATTTATCACAAATAGGTATTAAAGTGAATTTGACTTGATACCAGTTAGCAACTGGGCTCTTACTACGTGGCAAGTTCTGAGTAGAGGTGGTAGGCTTCGTGGGCAAGGTGCACAGAGCTGGGAAACAGTGGGAAGAGCTGTGGTGGCTGCCCTGAAGCAGAGGAGCGAAGGGAGCCTGGTGCATGGTTTAAGGGTCCCCTGCAGCCAGCCCGAACACAGTTAATTGCCTGTGATAAAAACGACCTCTGAAGCCTGATGGGAGAATTCTTTTATATAAGAAAAAAAATGTTTTGTAACAATTTCTTGTAAGTGCTAAAATTAACTGACTTTCTTTTAACCTAATTATAGATGGAACTGATGATATCACCTATGCTTAATGTTGCTGAACATCTTGGGTGAGAGTGTGCTGCTGCTGCTGCTGCTGCTTGGAACTGGGCTGAATTTTTACCTGTTTGCTTTAAAGCTTTTCATGGGAAGCATCTGCTGCATCATTGCTGGTTGAGGGTCTTTGGGGTATGAGCTTGAGTTTCCCCCTAGAACAGGGTGGTCCTTTCCAGCGAGGAGATACACAGAAACTGGGGGTTGTCTTTAATAGACAAATTTTCCACTCAGTCACCTGCCAAAACCACTGATAGGAAAGGGGAAATATTTGTGAAGAGGCCACTCTGATACTGGGAATGTTTTTGTTCTCCAAACATGGCCAACTTGGAGAAGTTTCACTCAGAGCAGGGCAGTGGGTGTCTCTGGGGAACATCCTCCTGGGCTGTTTCTGGGGCTGAGCACGAGGAGATAAAACTGATGAACACCTGAACTTTGCTTTCCTGGGCTGTCTGCATGGCTGCTGTGAGCACAGGTGAAGTAGAAACAGGCAGGATGGAATCTGGAGAGAACAGGGATTAGTCTGGAAAATGCGTGGTGGGGAGATGGGAAGAAAGTGGTACTGGAGTTGTTGACCAGCATAGAGCTGGACCAAGAAATCTGCTGAAAGGTCAGATGAGTAGCACTGAGATGGTCCAGACGAGGTGAGTTGAGGAGGATGGGTGGTGACCAGGGTGAAAAACTGAAAGGGCAGAACATGGTGGATGAGAAACTGGTGGATGAGAAACTCCCCATGAGCAGAGCAGCAGTGGCTCTGGCAGCTGGGAAGGGCGATGGGATCCTGGGCTCCATCAGCAGAGGGGTGGCAGCAGGGACAGGGAGGGGATTGTCCCTCTCTGCTCTGCCCTCCCCAGCTGGAGTCCTGTGGCCAGAGCTGGGGCCCAACACAAGGAAGATGTGGGGCTGTTGGAGAGGGGTCAGAGGAGCCCCGGGGATGCTCAGAGGGCTGGAGCAGCTCCCCTACAGAGAGAGGCTGAGGGAGCTGGGCTGGAGCAGCCTGGAGAAGAGAAGGCTGTGGGGGGACCTCACTGCAGCCTCCCCGTCCCTGAAGGGACCCCAGGAACAGGAGGGGAATCAGCTTGTTAAAGGGCAGAGACTGGCAGGACAAGGGAGATGGAGTGAAGCTGGAGGAGGGAAGGGTGAGAGGAGATATTATGGGGAAGTTCTTTGCAGAGAGAGTGGTGAGGGGCTGGAAGGGGCTGCCCAGAGAGGGGGTGGGTGCCCCGTCCCTGGGGGTGTTCAAGGCCAGGTTGGCTGGGGCCCTGGGCAACCTTGTGTAGCTCCAGGCCTGGAGGTTGGTGTCCCTGCCTGTGGCAGGGGGTTGGAACTTTATGATACTTCAGGTCCATTCCAACCCAGACCAGTCTGTGATTCTAGGATTCTATGACTGAAACTGGGCAGTGTAAGGAGAGGGAAGGAGTTTGGAATGAAGCAGACAATGAAGCAGGTCTCAGGGCATTGGGAGGCACAGCAGAAGATTGAGGTGGCTGAAGAACCTTAACTTCTTAGTGGTTATCTTTACTGTAGTTTTATCAGAGACCTTTGTCCATAATGAGATACACTTCCCTGAAAACACAGTAAATTCGTTGAGGAAAAACAAGCCAAAACCACACAGAGCCTCATTTTCCTTGAACGTGTTTCTTGTGCTGCTAGGAAAGTCCTCTGCTCACTGATGGCCACGTTTCCTCCGTGGGCTCAGGGTACCATATCCCAGGGCAAGATCTTGTTTGAAATCTGTGTTTCTCTAGATAGGATTCCAATCAAAACTTTAATGGTACAGGGCAGCGAGTAGCATTTAATGACCTTCAGTGCTATCACTCGAGTCTTCTGGGCATTGACATTGATTTTCCTTATCTTGGCATGTGAAGACAGGACTCTCACTCCCCTCTTTAGAGTGTTTGCTGGTCTGCATTAGTAACACAGAATAAGCAGGCGGTGGCTTTGCAGGCTGGCAGCGACCATGGGCTGTGCATCCTCCTTCCTGGGCAACCTCCCTTTGGTACCCAAGCTTAACATCATTAATTGCCAGAGTTGGGAAAAAAGACAAGGCCATTTGGATGCTGGTGGTTTGTACTCGGGGGTTGCATCTCTTTATTTGTAATTTGTGTTTGATGCCTGTTGTTTTTGTGCAGAGGCTTCTTTTTGAGGCTGAAAGAGAGGTACCATCTTAATGCAGAGTGTCAGACCCCTGAGAATGTAAATCCTTGATAATAGCTGGAAGCAGAATGGAGAAAGCTCTGCAAAGGTTGTATGAGCACTGGAATAGGCTGGCCAGGGAGGTGGTGGAGTCTCCATCTCTGGAGATATTCAAGACCTGTCTGGATGCCAACCTGTGCAATATGAGCTGGGGACCCTGCTTTGGAAGGGGGTTGGACCCGATGAGCTCTTGAGGTCCCTTCCAACCCCTATGATTCTGTGATTCTGTGATGACAAGGATCAAGCCTTCCTCAGTTCAGAGTTCTTGCTTTTTCCTCCATAAAAGCATCGATCTCTTCTCAATAGGTGTTAAAAGGGCCGGCGGTGGGGTCGTTCCGCAGGACTTGGGGTGTTATTTCTGTTTCCTGCAGCTCTCATCCTTCTTTTAATCTCTTCCCACAGTCGTACAGACACTTGGCTTGCAAGAAGCTAAATTAAACTGTGTGAGGACGTGCTCCTCCATGAATTTTAAACCTAGAAAGCTGCTTTGTTCATTGATTTGGCTGTGGGGGGGTGGAGACGCGACGCGGCCGTACGGCTATTTGAACTCTTTATTTGCCACATTTCCAATATTAATAACACTGTTTCTAGAAGTTGTCACATCAAGTAAAAGATCTTCATTCCAGACTGTCTTTTGGGGCCAAATTGAGACTGGATGCATGCATTTAATAAATTGTAGTCTCAAGTAGTCATTTTTGTAAATAATTAGCTCCGGTGAAAGAATAAGTTAGCATATTGTATGCATCTAATGCTGCAAATGTACACACAGCAAACTTTCCTATTAATCAACAGTCAAGCACTGTAAGTTGGGTCTCATACATAATGAATTGTTCTTAAACCTCCTGGGCTTCATTGATAGAAAAATAAGAGAAAACACGAGTGTAGTAAGCTTTTGAATAAAATTTAACGAGATTGCTCTGCATCCTGTAATCGTTTCGGAATCATTAGAGACCAGATAATTCATCTGCAGTTTTGGGGTGGCTTTAGCCTTCATCTATCAAAGACAGACTATTTAAATGACATTTAGGTGTGGATAAAAATACATTTTTATTTAATTTCAGCACGAAGGCTTCAGCTGACTCTACGCTTATTATGTCATGAATAATGCTGCATGACTGAGTCTCAGCTTAATGTTAATTTCTGGTGCTCAAATCATTACTGAACCTTCAGTTTGAACAGTACCATGCCAGCTATCTCTCAGAGAAAGAAAGGATTTGATGAGACAAACATGGATATATAAATATATAGAGAGATGTAAAAGTATATGAAAATTATGGTCAGCTTTCACTTTTCAGACTGTTTATACGTGTGTGACTGATGCCTGGTGACTTCCCAATCCTGAGCGTTGTGTGCAGAGCTGTCTCTGGTCCCTTTCTGAATAAGAATTCAAAATGCCATTAAAAAAAAGCATACAACCTTTTAAAGTATACTTGCCCTTCATACCAATCTGGGGAAGAACTTCTTCCCATTGAGGGAGCCCTGGGACAGGCTGCCCAGGGGGTGTGGAGTCTCCTTCTCTGGAGAGATTCCAGCCCCGTCTGGACACCGACCTGTCCTAGGGACCCTGCTTGGGCAGGGGGTTGGACCCCACGGGCTCTGGAGGTCTCTTCCAACCCCTACGGTTCTGTGAGTCTGTGGCAAGAGTCACTGTTCAGACCCTAGAGAAACAGCAGTGAGTTCTGCAAATGTAAAGATTTCCTCTGATTTAGGGGCTCTTCACAGTTAACTTTTCTCATGACCATAAGCCATGGAGGTGCTTGACCTGCCTGACATGTCAGTGCCAGGGGAATAGTTTATTCAGGGATACCCACTGCCAGGATACATTCCCAGCTGGTGTGAGCTTTGGTGGGTGCAGGAGCCTGCCCCGGAGGCGATACCCCAAGCAGCAGGCGCCGGGAGGAAGGGCACGCTCTCTGTGCACGGTCCTTGGGCTGCAGCATGGCATCTCCCAGGGAAAATCACCCAAGGACCTTCTTTTCTCACTGGTGTCAAATCACTTGGAGACTCTCTGCTCCTGTCTGATGCTCAGAGGACTGTTTTCTTCCTCAGGTGCCTCACAGAAGGATTCTGGTGACATCCTAAACTCTCCCTGAAGATGATGACAGCATTCTACTCTAATTGGACAGTGGGTTTTTTTGTTCCAGAAATGTTTTCCTCTCCACTCATGGTCAAATTCCTTCTGTAAGATCCTTTTCCATAAGCCAGATGTCAAAAAAAACCCCTTCTTTTCTTTTCCTTCTTCTTTTTTTTTCCCCCTACCCTGGCATGAGGGTAGAAGCCATTCCGAAGTCCACCCACATTCCCCCTCTTGTCTGAGTTAAGTAGGTCTGCAGTCTCCAGGAGAGCCAGGTCTAAATTGCTGTCAGATCGCATCACGCGCTCCGGCCGCCGAGCAGGGCTGCCGGGTCATGTCAGAGCCCATTCGTTATCGTTGGAGTCTTGCTTCAGCAACGGGCCTCTGGTCTTTCTCCCTTAACAAGAGGATTAGCATGACAGCTGCATGGAGCTCTCTACAGACAGTCACCAAACACTTCCTTCTGCTGGGCTGCAGTCGCCCCTTGGGACGGGCGCCGAGGTTGGGTCTCTTTGACATGCTGCAGCCTTGGGGCTGGGAGTCCCCATCCCTCTCTTTTGGGCTTGGTTTGGGTTTGTTTGGGGGACTTTTGAGGTGTGTGGGGTGGAAAGGACCTTTTAGTACAAGATACTCACATGGGTTTCTTCCTCCTGTTTTGTTTCTGTCCCACAAGCGTTAAAGGCTGAGGGTGTTATTGGGGGGTAAAACAGAATCATTCGGGTTGGAAAAGCCCTCCAAGATCATCTAGTCCAACTGTCCCCCTGCCACCTCTATTACTCACTAACCGTGTCCCTAAGTACCTCATCCAACCTCTCCTTGAGCACCCCGAGGGATGGTGACTCCACCCCCTCCCTGGGAAACTCCTTCCAGTGCCCAATGGCTCTTATGGAGAAGAAATTTCTCCTCATTTCTGACCTGAACCTCCCCTGGCACAACCTGCACCTCTTCCCTGGTGTCCTGTCGCTGGGTATGTGTGAGAAGAGCCTGAGCCCCAGCTCCCCACAGCCTCCTCCCAGGGATTTGGAGAGAGACTTATGGTCTCCTCTGAGTCTCCTCTTCTCCAGGCTGAATAGTCTCAGTTCCCTCAGCCGCTTCTCATCAGTCCCAGCCCCTTCCCCAGCTTCGTTGCCCTTCTCTGGACACGCTCCAGGGTCTCGATATCTTGCTTGGAGTGAGGGGCCCAAACCTGAACCCAGTATTCAGGGTGCAGTCTCACCAGAGCTGAGCACAGGGGGATGATCACCTTCCTGGTCCTGCTGGCCACACTTTTCCTGATACAAGCCAGGATGCCACTGGCCTTCTCAGCCACCCGGGCCCACTGCTGGCTCATGCTCAGGCGAGTGTCAACCAACAGCCCAAATCCTTTTCCTCTGTGTGTCTTCCCTGCCTCCCCACCCCAAGCCTGCAGTGCTGCCCAGGGGTGATAAATCATAGAACCACAGAATCACAGGGGTTGGAAGGGGCCTCCAGAGATCATCAGGTCCAACTCCCCTGCCAAAGCAGGGTCCCTAGGACAGGGCACACAGGTCGGTGTCCAGATGGGGCTGGAATCTCTCCAGAGAAGGAGACTCCACACCCCCTGGGCAGCCTGTCCCAGGCCTCCCTCACCCTCACTGGGAAGAAGTTCTTCCCCACATTGGGGGGGAACTCCCTGTGCTCCAACTTGAGCCCATCGCCCCTTGTCCTGTCCCCACAGACACTGAGCAGAGGCTGCCCATGGCCCCCTGTGTCCCACCCTTCAGCTATTGATCCCCATTGATCAGATCCCCTCTCAGTCTCTTCTCTCCAGGCTGAACAGCCCCAGCTCCCTCAGCCTTTCCTCACAGGGGAGATGCTCCAGGCCCTTCAGCATGTCCTGTCCCTCCTCTGGACTCTCTCCAGGAGATCCCTGGCTTTTTTATCCCAGGGAGCCCAGCACTGGACACAACACTCCAGGTGGGGCCTGAGCAGGGCAGGGCAGAGGTGAACATTCAGGTGTGTGTGTCTGCAGCCAGTAGAAGCCAGCACTGGGTGTGATGTTCAGCCGATCAGCTGTATGTCATACATACCAGTATTTTACAAATACACAAATAAACATATACCCATGCTGTGGGAGGTGGTACAAGGTTCTCATAATCCTTCCCCTAATGGAGCTGTCAGCTCCTCACCTTACCCTGAGGAGGTTGCCAGCAGAGCCCTCCTGGTATTTCCTCCTTGTTTTAAGTCACGCGACTCGCGGTCCATCTCGCAGCCTTTCCCGTTAAGGTTTATTAAGGGCCGACTGAGGCAAGAAGTAGCTCAGAAATAAAATAAATAATTCAGATCAATTTAGACCAGGGCTACCCACTGAGGCTTCTCACAGCCTTTCCCTGCTTTTCGTAATGGTTGAGCTATTTAGGAGGATGCTGGAGCCAATCTGCTGCTTACATGTTTGTTTTGGAAGCGCGTTAGAAACTTCCAGCTCTTGGCAAGCAGTTTGGAAGGAGCCTGTTGAACTGAAGCAGGTGGTGTTTCTGCTTTAACCCCCCCCCCTCCATCCCTTGCTGAGCCTGTCTTTTTCCTTCTCCTCAAACACCAAGGGGACTCTGGCTGGGATGGCAGCACTCGGCTGTGTGGATGCAGCCCGGTGGCTTCCTGAGTTCCTTCAGCCTTAAACGAGAGAGGTGGTGGACATGCCTGGGTGGGATTGCAGTTAGGGGGGTGCAGGACAGCTGTCGGGGGTCAGCTGGAGCAGCAGGTCTGCACCTGGGCTGTCATGGATTCCTGGGCTGGGACTGACCTTGTCTTGATTCAGTGATGTAGCTCGAGACAATTAATTAATAGAGCTTTAATGCAGGGAGAATTTGTGTGGTTTAAGGCTAGAAACTCTCTGCATCTGTTGGATTTCAGTAGAACATGGCTGTAGCCCTGTGAGCTGGTTCATGAGACCAGCTACAAAACTTACCCCTAACAGTGGAACAGCCTTGGAGACAAAGACAGTGAAGATGGGGAGCCATAAATAATGAGACCGACCAATTAAGAGACAGAGGATATCTTGTTTCCAGCTGAAAGGGGTTCCTAACTTGTTTGTGCAGGAATGTGGTTTTGAGACTCTGGAGAAAAACCGTAAAGAGCATGGGCTGAGAGAGGAAGACGTCCAGCCTTCATCCCTGAAGACACCAGAAGACCCCCTGAGTGTCACTGAGCATGCTGGAGCTGGGAGGAGTTAATGCAAATGTTTTCCTGGAAATAATTTCCATAACCCTGCCTTTTCTTAGAAATTATACTGGATATGTAGAGTCAGTCTGTGTAAATATGAGGAATTTGGCTTTAAACAGCACACACATTCAGGGGAACGATGCCCTGTGTGCCCAGTGCTGCAGTAAAGATCCCTGCTTCAGAGTCACCAAGGCTGGGGAGTTTAGATTCCAGGTTCTTGAGGTTTCACTCTCCCACTTGGAAATCACCACAGCCACCAAGAGCTGAACGTGCAGGCAGGAGGTCGGCAGCAGCAGTTGTTCCCTGGCCTGAGGAGAAGTCTCCTGTTGAGTGTCCTGTTGAGAGACATCCAACTAGGGAAAAAAACCCCAAAAGAAGTATTTTTAGATATTTGGGTTTTATAGCTTAAACCAAGCAAGGTCTTCCCTGTTTGAGGGTTACCTAGTTTTAATTCAGCATCACGTTGTAAGGCTGTGTGCATGAGCTGGCCACTTGCAGCTGGACATCCATGTGCCACCACCACAGACACCTTACTGCACACCTCAGTGGCTGCCACGATTATGGAAGCAGAATAGTGTCATTTAGAAAAAAAAAGCCCCAAACTGAGACCCCTGAGGGAATGATTCTACCTGTTGACCAAAAGAAAACACAACCCCCTCCTCTCTGAATCTTTTGAGGGGCTGAGCAGCACCCAGCAGGTTTCACTCCTGGAAACAAGCACAGTGACAGTCTCTGATCAAAGTGTTAATGTGACTTTAAATGGGATTTAAATGGGACTGCTGCATTTTAAATAGCTGCTTGTCATTGTCCCAGCCACGCTGGTACTTTTTAAGGAGGTGGTGGTACTTTTTCAGGACAGATAATGACATTCTCCAGGGCAGCAGCAAAGCCATCTGATTTCTTGCACCACCTGTTTGGTTTCTTGCACTTTTGGATGAATATCCTGGTAGTGTAACAGTAAGAATTACATCTTGTTGACTCCCAGATGTGGGACATGAGCTTTCCCTAGGCGGAGTGTGGAACAAAAGGCCACGTGGCCGTCACCAAGGGCAGGACGTTAAAAAAGAGGGTCCCTGATTTCTTGTTCCTTGCTAAAGGTTAGGGACAGCAGTTAGTGTCAGATGCTGTACAGCAAAGTTCATCCTGGCCATGGACATTAGAGGTGCTCAAAGCTCAACACGTGGAGTGGGGTGTTCAGGAACCTCCCAGGGAGCCTAACGCTGAGCAGAGGAGTTTCACACGGAGGGGGGATGTTTCCTGTGCTGTAACTCATCTGCTCCTTTCCTTCTTGTGGAGGTTTGGAGATGGCTTTGCCTTGCTTTTTAAAACGTGTGTATGGTGTAGTTTGGCCAGAGCCTGGCTTTGGAACCTGACAAAATCCTTGGAAAGCTGGTGGTGTAAGTTGAATGTTTAATGCTGAGGCAGTTGCAGTTGAAGGAGCACTGCTATGCAACTGCAGAAGGAGAAAGGGGAGGAGGGGAGGGAGGGGCAGAGGACCTGTAGAAGACACCCATGCATAAGTTATGTTCATTCTTTTTCTTTATTAATGCTGTCAAATTCCCAGGAATAGATGTTAACATTCCTAGCCAAGCAAAATTAATATGAAGGAGGGGGGGGTTTAACTCTCTGCCAGTTGGAAGCTCTCTGCATGTGTGTTGGCAAACAGACTTCATATCCTTTGGGAAGAGAAGGCCCTGCATTCTTAGAAAGCAAGGAGTTCTTGTCTTGCAGAGCTTTTGCTTTCTTGACCAAGGTGGAGGTGGCCGTGCAGGTGGCAGATGTTGTGAAGGCGCCTGGTGTCGCCGTGGTGGGAGCATGCTCTGCCTAAAAACATCTGGCCGTGTTCAGCAGCAGCATCTTGTTGCTGTTCTTAAAAGCAGTAAATGAAAACGAAAATCAAGGCTTATGTCCAAACAGCCCTGCCAGGGGGGACCTGGTGGAAGTGAGGAATGCCATGGGAGGGGGATCGTTGGGGTGGCTGACCCCACTCTGCTCCGCGATGGGTCCCCGCAGCCCCCCAGCTGATGGACCTTCAAGTCAGAGGTGATGGCCTGATGGGTACCTTCAGGCAAAGCCCTGAGCAGCCTGTGCACGGCCCCTGCAGCTCAGCACCCCACCAACACTACCTGTTCTGGGGGAGAAGGCTGGGAGTTGGGTGGCTCCCTGGAGCAGGAGGACGCCGCGGTGCCTGCCCGTGTCTGGGGCTGTGTGCTTGCAGAGCAGCCAGGAGGCGAAGCCTTTCAGGCTTTTATGATGACATTACACTCCAAATCACTTCCAGACTCCCAAGAACGTGAAACAAGATGATGTGAAAACCATAAGGCTGCTGCAGTTGGGAGTGCTTTCCCTGCTCCTCCGGATAAATGGAGCAGAAAAGTCTCCCAACTTCTCTGGGAGATTTCAGAGGCGTTATTATATTCCGTGGTTATTACGGTGTCGTAGCTCTAACAATACACAGTAAAACCAAGCTGTGTTCTGCTGAGCGTCGTACATGGGCAGAATAGTGGATTATCTGTGGTGCCAAGAGCTGGGTTTGGGGTCTGTGGTGGTTGTATGTACTCCTGTGAAAAGCTGGATGCAGGGATCCTCATCCCTTCTTTTTTGTTGTTGTTATTTTTAGCAAAGAGATTATTAAAGAGCCAAATGACACCAAGCAGGCATCAGTGGCATAAAGCAAATTGATCTGGCTCGCACGCACGCAGAAAGAAGCAAATCAAAAGCGTTAATTTGGAGAATAAATGGAAAGAGAAACAAAATTGCACATTTAATTTCTAGCTGCCTGGATCCAAAGCTGATTCTTTGGGTTGGTTTTCCTCTGCTCCGAGCCATCGACTCGTCTCCTTGTGCGACTGGAGTGTTTTAATTGTCCTCCTCTGCATCCCTCTTCTTCTCTGCCACTTTCTCATCAGTAATTACGTGGCCTTCAGTGGTTACCAATTAATCAGGAAGTGAATTGGGGCTGGGGGAGATGGCAGGGCCGTTTGATCATGCACCAAGGCAAGCGAGGGCTCCGCGTCTGAGAGCAGCCCTGCCCCTGCTCCCGCCTGCACATCATTTATCCTGTCCGGAGGCAGAGCCGGGGCTGCTGTCTGATGCCACTGACATCCCAGTGTGCTTGGCTCCATGGGCTGTCGTGGATCCGGCATGGGGAGGTGTTCAGTCTGTTGGCAGAGGTGCCCAGTGCCATTACACACACCACAGGTCTCGGCTCTCAGCTAGGAGGGGGCTAAGGAAACACTGCTGCTGGCTTGCAGTGCACTGGGGCGTACTGAGGAATTCAGGCTGGTTTGTTCTCCCTGTACCTGAGTGGCAGAACTACCCACCCTTTCTCCGTGGTCTGGGGTTCTCGTGTGTGGATCTCTCTGCAGTTCCTTCTCACCAGACAACTGTGCTGTTGAGTTCCAGCACCATGTTACTGAGAAACTTCTTGCTTTGGGCTCTGGCTGTGTTCCCAGCTGCGAGGGGGAGCTGCGGTGGTCCTTGGGAGGGCTCTTTCTAGCTCTGAGAGCATTGCTGGTGGGGCTTGCTGGCTTGGCAGTCACCCTTGATGTTGGCTCCCTGTCAGTTTTCCCATCGTTTCCCTCAGGTGCACCAGCTCTGTTTGTTTACTGGTACCCTGAAGCTGGTCCCTGAAGATCAGAGACACCCACCACACTGCAATATGGTGGAGAGCTGCATCGCCCCTTCACCGGCACAGCTTTGCCTTGCCAAGGCTGGCAAACATGGATGGATGTTTGGGAATCTGGTGCTCATGTTTCTGTGGCTCCTGTACACACAGAGCCCTTCCAGAGGGAAAGAAGTGCTGTGGGAAGAAGTGGGGTTCTGCTTGCAGGTGCTGTCTGCTCGCTCTGCTCCTCGGTGTCCTGCAAGCACGAGCTGCCACTGAAAATCAAATGAATTCTCAATTGCTTCCTTCCAATTCAATAAGTGGAGGAAAGCAGAAACCTGCCACCGTGGCTGGAAGGAAACGGGGCAGGGGAAGGCCTGGGTTCAGCAGAAAGCCGTTTCCTTTCCTCTCTTCCCTGGGGATGGTCCCTGGGGACACGGGACTTGTGCCCTGGGGGGACGTGGTGGAGGAGCCTCACCTCCTTCCACCTTGGAGCACGAGGATGTGTCACCTACCATGGGCTTGGGTGGTTGTGTTGCTCCCTGGTGTTTCCATCTTGTGCATTTTCCCCTCACCAGCCCTGTGTGAAGCTTTTGATGGGTGTGGGCAGCCTCGTGCCCTCGTCATGTTTCTAGGGGAGACAGGGATGTGTTTTTGTTAGCCTGTTGCTGTTATTTACTACTTTCACCTTCATCAGAGCCTGGCAAGGACAGAGTCTGACTCCAGGCCCGATGCTTCCGAGCTGATACATTTTTCTGCTGAAGTAAGGGGAAGGAATATTATTTGGTTTTGTAACTTTTCTCCTGTCACAATTGTCTCTTGCAGCAGGGCAGAGCCCTCGGCCGCCTGCGAGGTGTGCGAAGGCGCGGAGGAGATGACGGAGCCGCTGCAGCAGTGCTCGGCCTGGCTGCACGCCTACTTCTGCGAGCCAGCGAGGATGGAGAGCCTGCCCCTGCCAGCCTTCCACCACCCCCTGCTCCAGCAAGGTCTGTGCCCATCCCCTCCAGCTCCCTAAAACTCGCTCAATGGTGATAAAAATGGCGCGGTTCAGCTCCCAGGAGATGCTGGCTGAAGGGTTTGAATGCATCTGAATCCTAGAATCCCAGACTGGTCTGGGTTGGGAAGGACCCCAAGGAGCACAGAGCTCCAACCCCCCTGCCACAGGCAGGGACACCAACCTCCAGGCCTGGAGCTACACAAGGTTGCCCAGGGCCCCAGCCAACCTGGCCTTGAACACCCCCAGGGATGGGGCACCCACCCCCTCTCTGGGCAGCCTGTTCCAGCCCCTCACCACTCTCTCTGCAAAGAACTTCCCCCTAATATCTCCTCTCACCCTTCCCTCCTCCAGCTTCACTCCATCCCCCTTGTCCTGCCAGTCTCTGCCCTTTAACAAGCTGATTCCCCTCCTGTTCCTGGGGTCCCTTCAGGGACAGGAAGGCTGCAATGAGGTCCCCCCACAGCCTTCTCTTCTCCAGGCTGACCCAGCCTGAAGGGCTGTAAGCTTTTGCATAAGGTCTCTGTTCCCTTAAACTCATCCTTTGCCAGCAACGGGGGAATGAGGCTCAGACGCGGCCCCATCTATCGGCACAGACACCTCGCCCATCCCCTGCAAGCTGTCAGTGAGAGGCTGCCTCAGGTAGCAGTGCTTTGAGTCCTCAGACTTCTCATAGATACTGCCTGGGCTCTTTAAAACACAGAACAAGGATTTTTACAGAGAAATTTTGCTGCTCGTGTATTTAGATAAAAATAAGACCTGGGAAAAGCTTCTCCTTGCTGTTCCCCATTTAATGGCCACGTTGCTGACGCCTGTCACTTGAAGTGAAACAGATCTCTCTTCCTTCTTAAAAACAAAATCTCAGAAGTCTGCTTTCTGCAGTGCCTTCTGGTCTGCCCAGGAATATAATTTCCCCACAAATAAAATCTCCCATTTAGTCGGTCAGTTTTTTAATGGTTTGAGATTCCACAACAATGCAGCAGCAGAAAGGCACGAGCATCCTCTGCCTTACGCCAGATAAGACAGCACCGAGTTTTGTACTACTGCATACGTATTACTTCTATTAATATTACTACTTATTATTGCTGCTTTTAATATTACTACTTATATATGTACTGCTACTTTTTGTGTGGATCAAGGAGAAGGTCTCCGTTTCAGCCGGGGTGCAGGGGTTTGTGTTAGATGGCATGGGGACTGTACATCAGTCCCTGTGGGAAGGACCAGCCAGGTCGGGCTCTGCAAAGGAAGGGCTGTTTGACAGGCACCCCTTCACAAGAGCTCACCTCTCTCTGCTGCTAATTGCTGGCTGTATTTAACTTCCTATAAATAGTAGGTTCCTCCTTGCTGTTACACATCCCTGTTCTTAATTAGCGAATGGCAGCTGAGAGTGGGATGGTGAAATCAAAGGGTGGTTCTGTTGCAGAGTGTCTGTGGGTAACAGGGGTGCTGCTTTTGGAGAGGGGAGCCACACAGCTTTGCACAGGATCATTGTTGAACACCGAACTTCTCCACTTCCTCTTCTTTACTGTGAAAATCCTCAGTGCAGCATCCTTCCCAGTCAGATCCCAGGGTGGGTACCAAGTACTTCTTAAACTAAGGTGTGGATTGCGCTGCCTCTCTATTTTCTTTAAATGTAATGTTTATCAACTACTAAAAAACTACATTTAGAAGTGTCAGTGAATCCATCTGGATAACACGTGGGAGAGTGAGCCCTAATGATGTCAAAATGCTCATTAAGTTTAGCGTTCTAGGTGGCTCAGGTGTCATTTGAGGACTCTTTATTAGCTGGGATGAAATTAAGACCTGTGTTGTGGAAGCATTTGGGTTGGGGTGAGCGTGAACGGGCAGAGAAATGGGTACTGCTGCTTTTCCTTCTGTCTCTGAACAACAGCGGGAGGGGATTCCACTTCCCAGCTTATCCACCTGAAGATTGTAAAGGCAATGCTTTTACTTGGATTAATTTTGTGAAATGGGCCACTGAATTCTTTGTAGCTTGGCTAACGAAGTGGTTTTGTCCAAGTGCTGCTGGTGGGGTTGGAGCTGCTGCTGTGGGGTTTGGCCCTGAGCTGCCTTGACCAATGGAGAGTGTGTGGGGACACAGTCCTTCCCTGGGCAGCAGCCCTCCCGTGCAGGCAGTGCACAGGAAGAGGCTGGAGATGACTTAAAAAAGAAGAAAAATAAATAAATTGGTTCATGGGAAGCTCCTTGAGAGAAAGCAGTCATCACCCTTGCAGTTCTGGGGGAGTGGAAGGAAAGCTCTTTACTACCACCCAAGCACAAAACCAGGCGAGGGGTGCCCGTGGGGATGGGGCGGGATGTGGCAGGTGAGCGTGAGCATCAGCACTGGGTCCCCCTGCAGCACCCGTGGCTTTGGGAAGGATGCTGCTGGTGGTCCCACTGGCCACACACTGGTCCCGGTGGGGTTTGGTCTTGTGTATGGCGAGGGCAGTTTGGTCTGTATGGCAAGGGTGGTGTGTTTTATGGGGGGGAAGCACATAAAGGAAATACTAACGAAGGATTAATTGGCCCAAATCACAGTGATGTGACAGCATTTCTGTTCTTGCCTTCTCCTAATAATACTTTCATCTAATAAAAACCAAAATTATATCAGAATAATAGAAGGAAAGTGGAAATAGATGTCAAAAATCTGGAGAAACTCTTTTTCATAAGTTATTTAGTAGGACAAAAACCACATCATGACGGCTTGCATTGCACATTTCAATTTCTCTGTGAGTCAGAAAGGCAGAAATGCTAAATTAGGAATTTGGTATTTATTTACTTTTTCACATTTACATTTGAAAGTGCCTACTCATTTCTCCAGGCACTTAAAAATGCAGAATAAACATAAGCGGGAGCGGGAGGATCCACAGCCAGGAAGGCTTTTACTCATCACATTGCATTCCTTACATGTCGCTGTTCATCAGCAGCTCTTCCAACCAACCATCAAAACCTTTGGACCCTCTTTTCTCCCTGTTTCTGCAGGTGTGACCACTTAGAGTGTGGTTCTTTGGTACTGGGGGACTCAAGTTCCTCATTGAGGCTTTTGTGATAGGCACTGGTTGTTGGATAGTTTCTTTCTTAATCGGTGCTTGTATCAAATGTATTTATTTCCTTTATTTATTTTATCAACTTGATTTATTTTCTGTGGGGACATCATCTGAGGAGAGTAAGGAGTTTGCTTGTGTCAGACACGTTGAGGAGATTCCTCATTTAACAAAAGAGCCTGAAGTGATTTCGGGATGAAACTTCCTGCAGCCCCTTTTGTGCCAACTATTGAGACACTTTCTCATGGAGAGGGAAAGAGTGATGAAGAACTTGGAGATAACAAGCCCAGAGTGACTGGGAAATGCCAAGAACAGCTTTGGAAAGCCATCAGCTTCCCTCAGCTTTGGGGCAAGTGCTAGACATGCAGCCCATCACCTCCGGATCCCAAACACGACGTGGGTGGATGGAGGAGCTGCCTGAGAACCATGTGGCTGTGTGCTTTGCTTCGCTGGGCTCTCAGGGAAGGGACACACCAGTCTTCCTTTGAACACCCAGCACCTTCCAGCAACCCTCTTGACTTGTGGGTGTGTGCAGTGGAAGAGGTGATGGGCAGCCACAAATCGCCCTCCTTCTCCGCGCTCTCCAGCCGCGGTGGTGGAGGCTGCAGAGAGCGTCGCAGCACCGGGAGCTGTGGTGTGTGCAGACCAGATGGCTCATTAGAGCAACGAGAGCAGAGGAAATTGGAGGCACACAAGAGTTTTCCTTTGCCCTGCTCAGAGCTGCAGCCCCGGGGCTCTGCTCTGTGCCATGCCCTGCCCTGCCCTGCCACGCTGCCTTCCCCACCGCCTGAAGCCCTTCAGCTTTGCAAAACTTCACTTATATACTCTTGGAGTCTTGAGTTGCTCAGTTGGGCCTGAGTGGAGCTCTGTCTTTAAGCTCAGCCACCCTGTTTCATCAAGTAAACTTCTAATTGCCACAATGAGGAGAGGAGGGACGTCTCCATCGCCGTGAGTCTACAAGCAGCCTTCTCCACGTCACCCTGTGAGGCAAAGGTGGAGGAAAAGCAGCATGCACAGACAGAGGAGGAACAGGCTGAGGATGGAGACCTGAGCTGTGCAAGCCAGGCTCGGAGCTGGAGTTCCCCGTGCATAATGCATGTCATTCATAGAATGGAATCATAGAATCATAGAATGGTCTGGCTTGGAAGGGACCCCAAGGATCATAGAGCTCCAACCCCCCAGCCACAGGCAGGGACACCAACCTCATCCACAGAGGGATATCCATGAAACTCCTCATACATAACGGGAGCGGAGAGTCTTCAAAGGAACCGGTCGCACCTCCACTCTGCCTTCAAGCTGACTCTGCTCCTGCCCAGGCCTGTAATCAGTAATTACCCTGTGATTTCCTTGGGAGCCGTTTCGCTCAGCGACTCGCGCCAAAGCAGCGCAGCGCAGCGAACCTGCCAAGTCCCACCCTGAGGACAGAGCAGCACACTGGAAGATGCTGCTTAGGGGCTGAGGAAGCTGTTTACTTCCTTTTGTCACCCCTGAGGAGTCAGAATCATCCTCTGCTCCCACCTGGCATGCTCGCCTGTCCTCCCTGGGGCTGTTGTATCCTCCCTTTGGAAAGCACAGCTAGAGAAAATGCTCTGGTTGAGCACATCGTGCCTTCCTGCCCACCGAGGATGGTGCCACCTCTTTGTTTTACAAGTTTTGCACTTTCCAAACCATTTTTAAAAATAAATCTGCAGCAAACAAAGACAGTAAATGAGGTTTTATGTGTTCTGGCTGTAAGTCAGCAAAGGCCAATGGTTTTGTTTCCTTCTTGAGATGGGAGTGCTTCACTCAGGTCCTCTGAAGATCATGGGGCAGTTACTTTTCTTAATTCTGAGAGCTTAAATCCAGCATCCCATGAACACTTACGTTGGAAAGAACTGGGTTTGGTGGCTGTGCTGCTTACCCTGATTTACAGTGTGTGGTATCTCCTCAGAGCAAGTCTTTCTCATGTACAATTTAGCTGAAGACTGCTTCAATAGAAGCCTTCTCTTCCCCAGACTGAACCAGCCCAGTTCCCCCAATCTGTCTTTGTAGGGGAGCTGCTCCAGCCCACGTTTCCTCTACTTCCAGTAAAAATGGAAAACCCATTACAGTTCAGCTTGAAATCCACCCACATCACCGGGTTCTGTCTGGGTTTTGCAGCCTTGGCTTGTGCTGTTGGGTGACCTGGTGAGGAGGCATCAGGGCCCTTTCCTAGAGAAGCACAGAATGTCATTCTCAGCATTTTTTTACGTTGCAATTCATTAAATTCTCTTAATTTTGCTGTGGAGTTTCAGTTCTCTAAAGGAAAAAAAAAAGTAGAGGAATTTCTCTGAGTTCCCCTTTTTCTGCAGCTTCATCAGACATGCAAATACGTTTCTGTTTGGGCTTTCAGAAAGCATAATTTTAAAGCAATATGAAATAATCTGCTCAAAACCCTTAGTGCTTCACATATCTGGACATGGCAGACTCAAGTGGAAAGAGATGACAAGCTTTTCATGTTTCTGTCTGCCAGCACAGAATTCAACCTCCAGCGACCGGCGGCTCCTTTTCTCACCACTCCATGTGAGAACGGTTCTGATAAGCAGCAAGTCACTGTTTTGCTGGATGTTTAATGGGTTTTTGCAATCCAATACTTCCCTACAGTTTTCTTCTAACAGAAATCAATCCTCCCCAACCGTCAGAAATGACAAGAACTAACCCAAAAACTCACCCAGTTACTTTTAGGTCTCAAATTCGTTTTCCAGCCCAGTTGGCCCATCGCTTTGTATCAGCTGTTTGTATCAGAAGAAGAAAAACACCAACCAACCAAAAACAAACCTGCTCACCTGCTTCATCCAAATTTGGAGCAGACTTCCCATGGCTTTCAGTGGAAGCCGATGTGAGTTGGAAGCGTGTGTTAATCACAGGATCACAGGGTTGGAAAAGACCTTTAAGATCATCGAGTCCAACCGTCCCTGTCCTGTGCTGACCCAGATCCCTGAGCACCTCATCTCCCCTCTGTTAAACACCCCCAGGGCTTGGGACTCAGCCCCTCCCTGGGCAGCCTGTGCCACAGCCCCACAACTCTGCCAGGGAAGAACTTTGCCCTCCCAGCTGAGCTGACCCTGCCCTGGGGCAGCTTGAGCTCATTGCCCCTTGTCCCATCTCCTGTCCCCTGGCTGAAGAGACCATCGCCCACCTCTCTGCACCCTCCCTTCAGGTAGTTTTAGGCGGGGAGAAGGGCTCCCCTCAGGCTTCTCCTCTCCAGACTAAACATCCCCAGCTCCCTCAGCCGTTCCTCATATGATTTGCACTCTCTATTGAGCTCTCTGCTCCTGGGATAAATGGCCAAATATTGGCCATTTCTGGCAATTTAAGGCCTTATTTGGTGCAAATGCCCTGGGATTCAGGCAAAACCGTTGGGATGTGCTGACTGTAGAGGCAGCAGAGGAGCTGCAGCCGCTTGCGGTTCACGGGGCTTTTTGGTGGAGCCTCGGATAGTGACCATGGTTGGAGGTGGGACCTCTGAAAGGGGTGGTCATGGGCAGAGCTGTGGAGAATGGGAATGGGAACTTGGAGGAGAAGGTTGAAGGCCAGCCTGGGAAAAGTGTTTAGCTTGGTGCTATTAGAGACCTGACTTGAGTGGTCATTGGGGAATGAGTGGAGCCTCCCTGCAGAGGAAGGTCGTTAAGCAGTAGCGTGTATAATAAAGCTGATCCTGTGCTTGCACCCTCTGGAATCTGTGTCTTCCATAGGCCACAGACAGCAGTGTGCTGCTTTTTCAGAGGCAGAGGTTTGTGTTTGGTGTCTTAGGCTGCTTTGTATGAATTCACTCACCTGTGGTCAGGATTGCTGTGGTGGGGTGAAGGAGATGGAAGTGCAGTAGCTGCTTTCCCTTACTTGCTTTGGGAATGGTGGTGTGGTGTCTGCTGGTGGACAGTCTGTGCTCTTTGTCAAGGAGACTCTACGACTTCATCCAGCAGAAAGCTCTGATGGCATTAGGAGTTCTCTCTCTATATATAAATATATATACACACATATATGTATATATATGCATCTAACAGCAATTGGACCAGGGTAGTTTTGCTGTCATCTGCAGCCTCATCCATAGGATGCTTCTTCAGGATGTTCTAAGTCAGGTCCTGTCTTCCTCCGTGAAGTAAAAGTAGTAAGTTGACCCTGAGATAAGACTTATTTTCACCAGCCTGGTAACCTTTGGTGTCACTGCTTGTGTGTGAGATGTGGGTTAGAAGGTAAGAACTGAAGGCAGAGAGAAAAACAAATACCAATGTGGGGAAAAGACTCCTTGTATCTGGAGTCATCGATGTGGTCATCATCTTCACCCAGAGCCTCAGACCTTGACAACCTGCTAGTATTGTGGGCCTGGGAGGAATAAGTTTAATTTAATTCATTTTTCCTTTGATTGGTTTGCTTGCTCACTGCACATGCAGCCCTGCATAACCTTTGCACCCCTCCTTAATACAAACCTATATAATCAAGATTAAAGGCAAGGATTTTATCAATGTAACTCCCCACACCTATTTTATTAATGAACTTTCAGCCGAGTTTACTTAATTCCCCTCACGGATGGAAAACACTGTCAATATTCATATCCATTTAACAGAGTTGTGGGGGTTGGAAGGGATCTCCAGAGCCCATGGGGTCCAGCCCCCTGCCCAAGCAGGGTCCCTAGGACAGGTCAGGGCTGGAATCTCTCCAGAGAAGGAGACTCCACACCCCCTGGGCAGCCTGTCCCAGGGCTCCCTCACCCTCACTGGGAAGAAGTTCTTCCCCACATTGGGGGGGAACTCCCTGTGCTCCAACTTGAGCCCATCACCCCTTGTCCTGTCCCCACAGACACTGAGCAGAGGCTGCCCATGGCCCCCTGTGTCCCACCCTTCAGCTATTGATCCCCACTGATCAGATCCCCTCTCAGGCTTCTTTTCTCACAGCTGAAAAGTTCACTCAGCCTTTCCTCTTAGGGGAGCCTCGTGAGGCTCCAGGCCCTTCATCACCTTCATAGCCTCCTCTGGACTCTCTCCAGGACATCCTTGTCTTTTTTTATCCCAGGGAGCCCAGCACTGGACACAACACTCCAGGTGGGGCCTGAGCAGGGCAGAGCAGAGGGGGAAACGCTCTTGATGTGCGTGTTACTACAGCGAGCACAGAAATACCACTGGTAATAATCATTTCCAAATACCACTGTTAGGGTTGTTTTTCAGGAAATGAAAATGCAGCAGCCTTCAGGACAGCCTTT
>NC_140090.1:80675039-80717539 GCF_964237585.1 Gallinula chloropus
ATGAGGTGGGAGACTGTTCACTGATCCACAGACTTGTAGGGGTTGGAAGGGACCTCCAGAGATCATAAAGTCCAAGCCCTATGAGACAGGAGTCGTGAAAAAACCCCCATGAGGTATGAGGTTGTGGTGTTCCCATTTATATCCATGAGAGTGAAGTAATGCCCAGCCTGGCAGGGCTTTCTGGATGCCCTCAATGAGCAGAGAGAGCCTTTGTTCTTCACGGTACCCACTGACTTAAAGCTGCTCAGTGGCTGTGACGTGGAAAAAGGGAGCTGGAAGCTTTTTCATAGCTTGGATTTGGATTGGAATATTTGTGCACGTGGAAAAAAACTGGAGGCATTGGGCATCCAGCAGCAGCAATGGGATGGATCAGGCAGCTTTGGTGTGGGAGAGGTGTGGGGTGGTGTTGCTGAAATGGTTTGGCTGATGAAAAGCTCTCAGAGGAACTGTTTACTAAACATTTTTGCAGTCTTTTTGATCTAACATTGCCCTTGTTTAGTTGGCTTCCTAATAGAGGGAGGTTTACATCTTTAATTCCAGCGGGGATAAGGCTGGCATCCCGAGTGGCAGAGGGGGAGCACTGGGCTCCAGCACACCGAGCTGCTGAGACTGGGGGGGGCCATGCATCATTTACACGTGCTGTGAGGGGCTTTGTTCCCCTGAACTTCCTCATTGGATCCCACAGGGACACAGCTTGGCTCATCAAAACAGGAGAGAAAAGTTCAAGAGGGATTTTTCACCCATGGGGACTCAGAAGAGGCTGAGATGTGCAGAGATACCTGCATCACAGGAAGGGGGGAACCCTGTCCTTCTCCTCTGCTGCCCATTGGGCGGGTCATGACAGGTCGGTGACAGTAGTTGGGGTCTGATTTAGCATCGTTGGGACCAACTGCAACTGGTTGGTGGGGAAAAGGAAATGTGAGGGGATAATTCTGAGGAGGAGGAAGAGGAGGTGGCTCTCCAGGTCTGTGACTACAGGTGTGGTAGGGAGACCTGACTGCAGGAAATTGGGGTGGATTCTCAGGAACCAGCATAGAACTGATGGCAGAGAACAATAACTGGTTCTATGCTTACCTCCCCCCCCTGCAGTGAAAGACCTGCCTGCCCCCCTTCGTTGGCTGGGAAGAGACGGGTGCTTTCACTGTCTCTGCATCCAGAGTATTTGTTCTGCTCTCCTGTAGCAGTTGCAGCTGGGGGTGTTACCTCCAGCACAGAGGATAACCAGGTGGCTCCTTCGTCCCACTGTAGTGCAGCTGCAGCCGGCGGCACGGCTGCCTGGCAGTGGCACCCTCTGTGCCTCCCCAGGAGGGAGATGTCAAGTGCTTTGTGGTTTTCTGCATCTTACTGGTCCGTGGGCTCCAAAACCCAGCCCCAGCCTGCTCAGGGGCACGGTGGCATTCCAGGTCCTGTACGAGCACGTGGCTTAGGAGGGGTTGTTAATGTTCAAGGAGTCGTGAGCTTGCACAAAGCCTTGCTTAGGTGTGAATCTGCAAGTGGGGAGCTGGAGAGGTCGGCCACGTGCCGCACGCAGGGGGAGCGAAGGGCTGGTGCTGAGCGCTGGGCCCAGCTCCTCACTGCCCGAAAATCACACTCTGCTCCCACAAGTGCATCTGTGCTGCTGTTACGGCACCAGGCAAAAAAATGGGTCAGAATATCAGTTACAGCTCAAGTAAAACACCCACTGACTTCCAGGGAGTGTAACCTGAAGAAATACTGCTGGGTGAGGTCCAGGGAGAGTTCCTTGCTTCTAAGGACAGCATTTGGCCCCACAACCCCTTCAGCACTCCAAAGGGAACCACGTTTAAAACCCTGTTAAACTACCGATCAGAAGCAGCTCCTGTTAATTGGGTTCCAGCACAGCTAGAACCAGCCCCAGCGCTGCAGGTACCGAAATGACACCCCGTGGCACGTCCTCCACTGAGGTGACGCGGGTATGTCACGTGTTGCTGAATCATGGCTGTGTTTATCTTGTCTCACATCACATCTCTCAGGCACACACACGCAGAGGCAATACCTAGAAGCGTTCCCAAAGCGATCCCCTCAGCCTGCATCTCTGTCACCAGAGCTACGTGCAGGGCTGGTTTGGGGTTAATGACATCTGCTTGAACGGGGGCTCGTTCTGTGGTTAAATTCACTGTGATTGACCTTAGTTTATCTCCAGGTAGATGTAGAATGAACGTGGAATGTTCCCTCTGTTGGGGAAGAGTGCCAGGTATTTTCAAGGAGCGTCACTCCGTTGGTGCTGCCACAGAAATACACACCAGAAACACAACGTTGTTGCTGGGCTCTGTGGTACAGGGGAATGGCAGTGGGAAATAATGAAGTACAGGAGGGACTGGAGCTGCTGGACCGAGTCCCAAGAAGGCCACGGAGATGATGCGAGGGCTGGAGCACCTCTGCTCTGGAGCCAGGCTGGGAGAGCTGGGCTGGTTCAGCCTGGAGAAGGTGCAGGGAGACCTCTGAGCCCCTTCCAGTCCCTTCTTAAGGGGCTCTGGGAAAGCTGGAGAGGGGCTGGAGCCGTGGCAGGGAAGGCCAGGCCCAGGGGAATGGCCTTCAGCTGCAGGAGGGGGATGGAGAGGGGCTGGGGGGCAGAAATCCTTCCTGGGGATGGGGGAAACCCTGGTGCCCAGAGAGGCTGGGGCTGCCCCTGGATCCCTGGCAGGGCTCAAGGCCGGGTTGGATGGGGCTTGGGGCACCCTGGGCTGGGGGTGTCCCTGCCTATGGCAGGGGTGCACTGGGAGGTTCTGAGGGGCCTGCCCACCCACACCAGCCTGGGGTTCTGTGTAAAATCTGGCAAATTATTGGTTGCTTAAATAAGAAACAGCATCAAGCAACAGTTGGCCATAAGAAAAAATCAGTCCAGAGCCCAGTGCCCTGGTGGAGTCCTTGCAGTGGGTGCTGTGGGTGGGTGCAGAGGAAAGAGAAGACCTCCAGCACTCCCATCCCCACAACTTGAGTCAGATCAGACACCTCTCAGCTGGCAGCCCCCACCCCAGAATGTCGTGGGCACCCGTGGCTCCCACAAGTGTTTCCATGTAACGAGACAGTTTCTCTGTGTGTGTGTGTTAATTTTTATGTGCACTTTTATAATGATATTTAGCAGCATAAAACATTGGCACACACTGAACATTGGTGAAAGTTCAGCCATCTCATTTGGGCAGGTTGTGCTTCCAGCCACTCACACTCGCAGACAGTTTAATAACAGTGTTTGGCACAGTCTCCTGGAGCTGCTCAAACTAATTAATGCATTTGCTCCCTACAGGATGAAATGGAGTTTTCAGATTCATTTATAAAATGATGTGCAGGATGGCTAAATGGTCCCTTCTTCTGAACCAGAACTCGGAGTGGTTTGTGTGGGCGCAGAGGGCGGTGTATATTCTCCTGTGAGAAATGTTGGGTGGCTTTGGAAAGAGGACAGGACAATCTCAGCCCCTGCTTGGCACAAGAGGCTCATCCCTGTCCCTCTTTTACAGGGCTGAGAGCTGCTCAGTCATTTGGGCATCGCTTGGCACGGTGGTGTGATTGCCTGGGGGGGGGCTCCAGAGCTGCCCCATCCTCCTCTCTTGTTCCTACAGGTTTCAGAAAGTTATGGACCCATCACATCCCAGCACCCCAGAACGCTCCCCTGCCAAAAATGAGGGCAGAAACGGGGATTTTTTTGGACTTGGGCCCCAGCAAGATGCAATCACTGCTTTTCATTGATTCAAAAGACGACATCAGGCAATAATTCCCCAGGACCCCTGAGTCAGGGAGGTTAACACTAAGCTTGCCAGCTCAAAAAGAAGGTTAAAAAAAAAATAACAGTGATGATTTGATTTGAAATAAACCTTTTCTGAAGAAATCATAGTAAACAAAATGTGTTTGCCTAAGGAAGCCCTCCTAGCAATCAGCCAGTAACACAACTGCTTGTGCTAATGAACCCAAAGCTGTTAATGTGGTTTCTTCAGTTAAATTGATTCATGAATTTTGAAGAGAACATTATCTAATGAATTTTCTTTGAATAGAAAGCAATTAAAAGGACAAATCAGTCTGATTAACCCCAAAGTCACCCTACTGCCACAAATGGTGTACAGTTTGAAATTATATCATAAAAAACTAGAGCAGATTTGCTATCTCTTTGCCCTCTACTAATCCATGTAAATTAATGAACAACAAAGTTAATTTCTTTGATGACCCTTTTCTCGTATCACCTGGATTATGCTGATGTTTAATTTGCTTAATGTTATAATAAAGACTAAACAGATTTTTTCAATGAAGTGATTATCATTCCCTTCAGTTAAGAAGTGATTTTTATTATTTAACACACACATCATGGTGTCTGGGTTTCCTTTAAGAGCGGAGCCACGTTGCGCTGCGTTCCTGGGTAACGCACCGCGTGTCTGTCCCACAGCTCAGGGAAGAAAATGTGTCCAAGCAGGTTGGTTCTTTGCCAAAGCAGGAGACTGAAGCTCTTGGCTGGGGCAAGGGGTCTCTTTCCTCTTCCCCTTTCTCGTTTCCTTTCCTTTCCTTTCCTTTCCTTTCCTTTCCTTTCCTTTCCTTTCCTTTCCTTTCCTTTCCTTTCCTTTCCTTTCCTTTCCTTTCCTTTCCTTTCCTTTCCTTTCCTTTCCTTTCCTTTCCTTTCCTTTCCTTTCCTTTCCTTTCCTTTCCTTTCCTTTCCTTTCCTTTCCTTTCCTTTCCTTTCCTTTCCTTTCCTTTCCTTTCCTTTCCTTTCCTTTCCTTTCCTTTTTCCCTTTCCCTTCTTCCCCTTTCCCTTTCTATTCTATTTCCCCTCCTCTTTCCTTTTCCCTTCCCCTTTCCCTTCCCCTTTCCCTTTCTCTCTCCCTTTCACTTCCCCTTTCTCTTTCCCTTCCTCTTTCCTTTCCCCTTCCTCTTCACCTTTCCCCTTCCTCTTCCCCTTTCCCTTTCCTTTTCCCTTTCCCTTCCCTTTTTTATTTTTATTTAATTCTCCATCTCACTCCCCTCAGTAAGTTGTTCCCTACTTAGCTCTTCGAAGCCCTTCCAAGGGCCATGGAAGAGCCATGAGTGTTCAACCCAACACACACCCAACCCCTCAGTTCTGTTTCATTAAGTGATCCAGGGCTGGGCAGGTAAAGCCCTGAGACAGAACCAAGCTGCTCCTAATGCCTTCCCTTCTTCGTTACCCCAGCAGTCACAACACTTAGAAGCAATTTGCTGCTGAATTAAAATTCAAATGATGGAAGATACCTTATTTTTTATATATATATATATGTATTTTGTCAGAGCCCTGACTCAGGAAGGCTGTGCTGGATGTTCAAGGTCACAGCTAGTCCTTCCGTGTGGTAATGTCTGCGATGCTGAGCAGTAGCTCGGGGGGTCTCGACTATAAAATGCAGTCAGCCAGGATAATACCAAGTCCACTGGCTCTAGGGCTTCTGCTGCTGCGTGTCCCAGCTGAAGTTGGAAATTAGCTGGAGATGCAAGGGCTTTGTGAAATAGGTAGAGCCGGTTATTTCTTCCCTTTTTAATTTGACTCTATGCTAATTTATACTCTGCCAATTTAATGGAAAAACCACATTGTATGAGTTAACAGGATAATTGTACTCGAAGCAAATTAAAACTATAGGAAAATCAAAGCCTTAAATCCTTTTTTATAGTGATCGGTTACTCGGAGAGCGCTCCTGCTAATAATCATGTGTTTAAATGTGGTAATGGGGGATACAGTAACAGGACAGTGCGTTGGGGCTGCTCACATTTAAATTAGCCAGCTGCTGTCGAGGTGTTGGGGATGTTCCATCTGAGGGAGCACGGGATAGAGGAGTGGACAGTGAGGTGGGTCGAGAATTGGCCATCAGTCCAAGCTCAGAGGGTGATGATCAGTGGAGCAGAGTCTGGCTGGAGAACTGTGACTAGTGGTGTTCCCCAGGGCTCGGTGTTGGGTCCAGGCCTGTTTAATATCTTCATTGACAACCTTGATGAGGGAACAGCATCCACCCTCAGCAAGTACCTGATGATACAAAGGTGGGAAGAGTGGCTGATACGCAGGACACTGGAGAGACCTGGACAGGCTGGAGAGCTGGGCAGGGAGAAACCAGATGAGGGTCAACAAAAGCAAGTGGAGAGTCTGGCACCTGGGAAGGAATAACCATTTGTATCAGGACAGGCTGGGGGATGACCTGCTGGATAAGAGCTCAGTGGAGAAGGACCTGGGGGTGCTGGTAGATGACAGGTTGGCCATGAGCCAGCAGTGTGCCCTGGTGGCTAAGAGAGACAATGGGATCCTGGGGGACATCAGGAGGAGTGTGGCCAGCAGGTCAAAGGAGGTGATCCTCTCCCTCTGCTATGCCCTGGTCAGGCCCCACCTGGAGTGTTGTGTCCAGTGCTGGGCTCCCTGGGATAAAAGAGACAGGGATCTCCTGGAGAGAGTCCAGAGGAGGGACAGAGATGCTGAAGGGCCTGGAGCATCTCCCCTGTGAGGAAAGGCTGAGGGAGCTGGGGCTGTTCAGCCTGGAGAGAAGAGCCTGAGAGGGGATCTGATCAATGGGGATCAATAGCTGAAGGGTGGGACACAGGGGCCATGGGCAGCCTCTGCTCAGTGTCTGTGGGGACAGGACAAGGGGCGATGGGCTCAAGTTGGAGCACAGGGAGTTCCCCCCCAATGTGGGGAAGAACTTCTTCCCAGTGAGGGTGAGGGAGCCCTGGGACAGGCTGCCCAGGGGGTGTGGAGTCTCCTTCTCTGGAGAGATTCCAGCCCTGACCTGTCCTAGGGACCCTGCTTGGGCAGGGGTTTGGACCCCACGGGCTCTGGAGGTCCCTTCCCACCCCTGTGATTCTCTGATTCTGTCATTCTATGATCCTGGGTTTCTGAGCTGTTCTTGGTCATCTTTTGCAGACTCATTCACCGGGCAAGTCTTGTGGACCCTGTTGAGAGACGTGAAGTTTGGAGAGGCCGTTTCCTACAAGCAATTAGCCCATCTTGCAGGCAACAGCAAAGCAGCGCGAGCGGTGGGAGGAGCCATGAGGAGCAACCCCGTAAGTCCACGTCAGCTTGGAAATAAAGTTGATGGAAGGTGGTGGATTTAGGGAGCTTTGAGGGCTAAATGTCATTAAATTAAATTTATCTGCTATGAAAACTGGTCTACCATGAGTAATAAGGTCAGTAAGTGTTTTTAATCAGCAATAATGCACAACCCAGTTTAACGTGATTTATTCCCCACCATTGATGGTGTTGGAAAGAGAAACATTCCACTTCTTTTAATTCATCAGCCTCTGCACGTGGTGTTGTTCTTAAACTTTCTTACATATTGTAAGGGGGGTGGAATGTTCCATCACCCAACACAGGCCTCATTTGCAGGGTATGAGTGGCTTTGCCTGTGTCCATCTTACACAGTGAGTAAATTTTGTTCTGGGCTCCTCACCATCAGAAGGACATGGAGGTCCTGGAGCGAGTCCAGAGAAGGGCAACCAGGCTGGGGAAGGGGCTGGAGGGCAAATCCTCTGAGGAGCAGTTGAGGGAGCTGGGGGTGTTGAGCCTGGAGAAGAGGAGGCTGAGGGGAGCCCTTCTCCCCACCTCCCCTGCCCTGCCAGGAGGGTGCAGAGAGGTGGGCGATGGTCTCTGCAGCCAGGGGACAGGAGATGGGACAAGGGGCAATGGGCTCAAGCTGCCCCAGGGCAGGGTCAGCTCAGCTGGGAGGGCAAAGTTCTTCCCTGGCAGAGTTGTGGGGCTGTGGCACAGGCTGCCCAGGGAGGGGCTGAGTCCCCAGCCCTGGGGGTGTTGAACAGAGGGGAGATGAGGTGCTCAGGAAGCTGGGTCAGCACAGGATGAGAATGGTTGGACTTGATGATCTTAAAGGTCTTTTCCAACCTGGTGATTCTGTGATGAGATGCTGCCATTGGAGTATGTGAGGACTCCATGTGTGTTTGCATGTGGAACAGCCATGGAATTACAGGCTGAGGCTGGGAGATGTGCAGGGATACACACGTGCCTGGGAACGGGCAGGGCTGTCATCACAGCGCCGAGTATTTTTTATCGTCAGCTTTCTATTGTGAAATATTGGGGCAGTATTATATTAATATAGCTCCTTTTCCCTAAAGCTATACATTATTATCTATAATGTGCTTAAATTTTCTTCTGCTGAGGCCAGAAAACACTGCAGCCCTGGGATGGGATGGGAAATAGCAATAATAAGATAGGACCCCGTTTAAAAAAAAATTGCAGTGGCTTTGCTGTATATTTTCAGAACTATTTTCATCCTTCCTCACAGGGGAACAAGCAGGAATTTTCACACCACAACCTGCTGTTACCGCTGCTTTGGATGCTGCTGCTCCACTGCAGCCTGAGGGCAAAGCCGGGTACCTTCGGAGGCGATAGCAATTACATAGCCCTTTGCACAACACTGTATTGTTATTCTTTGAGAACTGCTTCCTGCAGGTTTGCATTCTATTGCCTTATCTTAATGTACACTGGATTATATTGGGAAGCACTCCATCACATTAAAATAGTTTGTATTGTCAAGTACAATGCAGCATCCTGACGGAAGGCAGCCTCTCCCTGCTCCTCTGAGCTGCCTCATAGGGAAGCCCCACAGACACCTGGAATATCAGGGTGTGCTGCTGTAGTGAGCGTAGAGGCTGCAGCCCAGTAGGCACTGTGTGAGTGCCTGTGTGAGGGTACCTGTGGAGGCTGGACGAGTATAAACACACCCACGGTCTGTTTATCAGATGAGATATTGAGCTCTGGGTCTGACTAAACACTTCATTAAACCACACACGTCCTGGGGGGGCCAACACCTGAGCTGGGGCTGTTCAGCCTGCAGAGAAGAGCCTGAGAGGGGATCTGATCAATGGGGATCAATAGCTGAAGGGTGGGACCCAGGGGCCATGGGCAGCCTCTGCTCAGTGTCTGTGGGGACAGGACAAGGGGCGATGGGTTCAAGTTGGAGCACAGGGAGTTCCCCCCAATGTGGGGAAGAACTTCTTCCCAGTGAGGGTGAGGGAGCCCTGGGACAGGCTGCCCAGGGGGTGTGGAGTCTCCTTCTCTGGAGAGATTCCAGCCCTGACCTGTCCTAGGGACCCTGCTTGGGCAGGGGGCTGGACGCCATGGGCTCTGGAGGGCCCTTCCAACCCCTGTGATTGATTCTGTGATTCTGGGGTGTTGTTAATGTCTCAGTGTGACATGCAGAGAGCTGCAGCGCTCAGGACCTCTGCACTTGCTGCATGAGCATTGGGATGGAGGTCCTGGGCTCGGGGAGCAGTTGGTTGGTTGTGGCAGAAACAGGAGGGTTTGTTAGGCAGTGGAGCAGTGGGGTTTCCTTGGTGGGAGAGGAGCTGGCACTGGCCAGTCCTGGCTCTGAGGAAGCAAAGGAGGAGTGAATTCCTCTGCTGCAGAAAACAGCAGAGCGTCTGTGAGCACCTTGAGATGCTTCCATCAGCTAAAGGACTAAATTATAAACACTGTGGCTGAATCCTGGGCGTGATTTAATGCAGATAGTGATAGTCAAAAGGTGCATTGGAAATCAGTCCAAGCCAGGCACTGCCTGGCTCCTTAAACACGGTGCTAAAATCGTGGCTCTCTCCTTTTCCCACAAACTACCAGAGTGTTTCTCCCTTTTACGAATCCAGGGATGGTCTGTGATTTTGGCAGCGTGCATTCCACAGGTTTCCTTCCCCTTTGTAGTCGGGTTGCTTCACATAATTCATACGATGACCTTCAACTTTATGAGAAGGTGGAATAGGTGCCAGCAGCAGCTGAAAGATGCGACATCTTCGCCTCAATTTATGCCAAGGACATGGTGGGGATGGCTCACCTTTTGCAGGAGAAACTTCAAATAGTTTACTGCAGTTCAGATTGATTGCAAGGTCTGTGGTCCTCAAAGGGAACCCATAAAGTTCAATTAAAAATCTCATTAGACTACTATAGGAGGATCAAAAAGAAATCACAGAGACTCATGGGAAATGGCGACTGTTGGGCTGATTAGTCCAAGGCCATCCTAAATGACTGTTCTGTGCCTTAAATAAGACGTCTTCAGCGGTGTGTTAACAGCAGCCATAGCTGCTTACCTTGTGTTCTCTGTGTGGGACTGTTCAGCCTGGAGAGAAGAAGACTAAGGGGGCACCTTATTAATGTTTATCAATATCTTAAGTATGGGATGCAGGGGGACATGGCCAGCCCCTTTTCAGTGTCTGTGGGGACAGGACAAGGGGTGATGGCTGCAAGTTGGAGCACAGGGAGTTCCCCCCCAGTGTGGGGAAGAACTTCTTCCCAGTGAGGGTGAGGGAGCCCTGGGACAGGCTGCCCAGGGGGTGTGGAGTCTCCTTCTCTGGAGAGATTCCAGCCCTGACCTGTCCTAGGGACCCTGCTTGGGCAGGGGGTTGGACCCCATGGGCTCTGGGGGTCCCTTCCCACCCGTATGATTCTGTGATATCCTCTCCATTTCCACTCAGGCCCAGCCCAGTGTACCGCTCGATGCTGGTATCAATCCATCCAGCATTGAGGATGTTTATTCAGCCAAAACCTTTTAAGTGTTGGAGGTGGGAAGGAGTAACCACGTGTTTATGGGAAGACTGGGACATGTGGATCTGAAGCGTTGCAGCCACATCCAGCTCCTTGCGCATCAATTCCTCCAGTGGCTGGTGATAACCCAGAGCCCACGATGGCTCACAACCAGCCCAGGCTTCGTTTTGGTCAGGGAGGATGGGGAGAAGAATCGATGGGACACGAGAAGAGGAAAAGTGTGGCAATAAATCTGGATGGGCCACAGATCCCACTCCTCTCACACATTGCCACGGGAAAGGTCATTCCTTGCGGGGCGCCGTTCCTGTTGTGTGTTATAACCTGCTATTTCAGCCGTTTCCACCGCAGCCCAGCTGATCTGGCTGTGACAGGTTGGCAGTTTGTGGAGGTCTCCAGCCCATCAGCAGGATAATGGGACGGGCAGGTTTCCCTGCCTCAAACTGCAAACTCTGTAACGAGGCGCAGCGCCGCGGCCAAGCGCCGCTCCGCTCCCTCCTCAGAGTTTGCTAAATGCAGTTCAAAGGCAATCGATACCTGGCATGGGGACATGGGGAGGGGTTTTTTTCCTCTCCCCCCCTCACACCCCCACTCCTTCCCCACCTTTTTTTTCTAAACAAACGCCTTATCCAGGAGTTAGTTTATTCACAGATTGCCACGAGCGTTAATGACCGCCCCAGTCTTGTTCTGCCAGTCACCCAGATGGCTGTTGATAAAGATTTAGCATCATGTTCTGAGTGTCAGGGCTGTCAGTAGTGCTGAACCATTTGACCAGAAGAAAAAACGCACAGGGAGCTATTGATTACAGCTTCTCAGTGTCACTTGTTCACCAGGATTTAGGTATTGATGAGGCTGCGAGTGAAAACAAGCTCTTTCCCTTGTGGGCTCCTACCCAGAAGAACAAAAGCAAAGTTGGAGAAAATATTCAGCTGCTGCCCGAATCAGAGGGACTCCGTTATTGATCCGAGGGCCCCTTCATGTTATTTTTGTTGGAGACAAATCTATGGGTTTGGAAGTTTTATAGCGTTTGAGGTAGGGTCTGTGTAAGTGATGGATTCATGTATTAGATGAATTAGATTTCACAGCGTGAGGATTTCAGTGAAGCTATAATATTATGAGCTGCTTGGTTTATTGATAAAAATTACATTAAATGTAGCCGAGGCATTAAAGCTCCAGACTAGGGTAGTGCTCCCTCTAAAATGTCCTTAGGGCCCTAATAAATTTTAGCAGGTTTAATTATTTTAGTAGTCTGAAAGTTGTCACCACAATTAAGCCAAACTGAAGCAATATTCAATATTTTTAAATTACAGCACTGATAACAGCCTCAGCACCACATGTCCTGGCTATGAAATCCTTTATTTCGGGCATGGAAAAAGCTCCATTGATTTCATACCCTCCTCTTCTTGCTCCATGGCAAGAGGCTCAGCCACTCATCCCTGTATTCATGAACAGGTCCCACACTGACCCAGGCATCATCCAGGAGCGCAGCGTGACAGCTCACACCACCTGGATTTAAAGTCCTTCATTCCCTCCACGTGGGCACACCTTCCATCTGCTAGCATAATTGAGGAGGAGAATCACAGAATCACAGGGGTTGGAAGGGCCCCCCAGAGCCCACGGGGTCCAACCCCCTGCCCAAGCAGGGTCCCTAGGACAGGGGCTGGAATCTCTCCAGAGAAGGAGACTCCACACCCCCTGGGCAGCCTGTCCCAGGGCTCCCTCACCCTCACTGGGAAGAAGTTCTTCCCCACATTGGGGGGGAACTCCCTGTGCTCCAACTTGAGCCCATCGCCCCTTGTCCTGTCCCCACAGACACTGAGCAGAGGCTGCCCATGGCCCCCTGTGTCCCACCCTTCAGCTATTGATCCCCATTGATCAGATCCCCTCTCAGTCTCTTCTCTCCAGGCTGAACAGCCCCAGCTCCCTCAGCCTTTCCTCACAGGGGAGATGCTCCAGGCCCTTCAGCATCTCTGTCCCTCCTCAGATCCCTGGCTTTTTTATCCCAGGGAGCCCAGAACTGGACACAACACTCCAGGTGGGGCCACCGACCTACCTCCCTGACCGAAGTCCCCAGCACACAGACATCCCCCAGCCCCAGCTCGAGTGTCTTCACCCCGGCTGAGCAGCTGCAGGGAACCAGCTCAGGAAGAGATTTGGACCCCTGTCTGTAGCAAGATTTATAGCCTTGCAGTCAAAATATCCCCGTTTACTGTTTCTGCTTTTAAAGAATTGCAAATTAACCTTGGAGGGTTTTTTTTTTTACAGTGTATTATTATGGCTGGTTATTGCTTTGTCACTCAAGACAATCTGCCTGCAGTAACTCCTGCACGTGGGTTGTAAAGATGGAGAAATCCCAAAACAGGAAAACACTTGCAAAAGAACAACTTTAAAGAAGCTGTAAAGCTAGCACGGGATGGCACGGGGTAGAGTAAGGATTGTTATCGCTACTCACAGGAGTTGTGGATGTGTAACTCACTCGTGGCATCGCCAACCCCAAATAAAGCACCTATTCCAAGCATTTTGCTTATTAAACCTTGATTAACAATAAGCACCGATGGGTATTCCTGGTTAACGTGATAGCCTATGGGCTGAGATGGAGATTTTTGAATTTGAAGGCATTGAAATCACCTATCAAAACCAAATTCCCCCAAAATAAACAATTTACAAAGGTCTGGCCAGTAGCTGTCTGGCTCCTTTGGGCTCTGCCTGTCCCAGGCTCACATATGAACACGGCTTGAACTACGTTGATGTAACTATTAAATGGGATTAAAATGCATCCTGTATTTTAAGTAAGTAAGTAGGGAATTGGCCTGTGTGTCTGTATATAACTACACTCTGCTTTCTTTGACATAGCATACCCAAATTTGTGAAAACCTGGGCTTTTGAGCAACTTACTGTTTCCACAGCTATCCAGTTACCTACGATCGAATTACTACGTGGTTACCAAAACACACAGGGCGTGATTAGAGATGATGTATTGCACTTTTTATGGTGTGTACTTCAACTGTGGTAATCACCTGTAATAAAAAATATTTCAAAAAGCCCCAAACCCACCATGTTTATGTCTGTCCAGGAGTTACCAGCCTGGTCCATATCTCCACGTGTTGGTTCTTCAGAACCTGTGGCATTTGGCTGTAAATGATACAAAGCAGAAAGCACAAGGAGGAAAAAACACTTTTAAATGGGTTAGGTGTGAATTAAATCTCTCCTGGTGTAGGTTTTAAAGATTCATTCAACCCATTTTGGATTGACTTGCTGTTAAATAATAAATAGTGCCTTGTTCTTAGGCAGGACTTTGCAGCGGTGAGCGTGGAGGTGCTGCAGCCAGGGGAGGAGATCTGCTGGGGCAGTGGGGCTTGGGAAGTCCCACTCGTCACCTCTTCCAGTCCTGGGATGGTGATGATGGTGATGAACACTCATCCTGTATGCCCACCATGTTCCTTTGCTGCGTTGGAGTCTTCTAGGCTCCCATCACCCACCCTGGGTGCTGAGGTCTGGGCTGCTGGAGGGGGCTGGCACGGGGCAGGAACATCGGCTTCCCATGGAGGTTTTTTGGAGGGGGGATTTAATCTACAGGCTTTATCCTTGTAAGACTTTACATCGGGTTTGTGTACTGAAAATTCTGCCTGTGTTTATTTTTTCCTAAGAGCTGGGTTGGTCTTGAGAACCCACGATCAGCACTGTTTGCGCATCGTAGCCCAGGGACCTCCATCCCTGTCCCTGCTGGTCCCGTGGCAGGGGAGTCCTGCTTTAACAGCAGATTTACAGGCATCTTCCCCTCCACTCTCCCCTTTTCTCAATGCTCCTGTCTCCGTTCTGGTGTGTTTTACAGATCCCCATCATCATCCCGTGCCACAGGGTGATTCGCAGCAGCGGGCAGACCGGCAACTACGGCGGAGGAAGCGTCCTGAAGGAGTGGCTTCTGTCGCACGAGAAGCTGCAGAGAGAGAAGTTAGCAAAGTGATGTGCCTCAGCCCTGGCTGCTGACCAGCCAGGACATGCAGCCACGGGTACCTGGCTCATAATGAGCTCTCAGAGCACCCAGCAGAATCCAGGAAAACGGTAAATATTGGAGTGACATAGAAACACACACGCAGCATCCGAAGTGACGCGCGCGGTGGCCCCGCTGTATTAGAAGAGCGGGATGCATCCTGAGGGATGCAGCTCCTCTGCCCTTCCCTGTTTTCTATATTTGGTGGCAGAATGAGCACAGCAGCCCAGTCCCGTTGGGGGGGGGGGGGGGGTTGTCCCCATCTCCAGCCCTGTTTTGTTCTATGTTTAATGTCCCTTCAAGCACCTGGGGTCTGCCAGTCTCCATCACCCACGCTGGGTGCTGAGGTCTGGGCTGCTGGAGGGGGCTGGCATGGGGCAGGAACATTGGCTTCCCATGGAGGTTTTTGGGAGGGTGGGATTTAATCTACAGGCTTTATCCTTGTAAGACTTTACATTGGGTTTGTGTATTAAAACTCATGCCTATGTTTATTTTTTTCCTAAGAGCTGGGTTGGCCTTGAGAACCTGTGAAAGGATAGGGATAAGGGAGTGGGAAGGACATGGATAAGGTGAGGTGTGGGCTGCCCTGAGGAAGCAGCTGGCTCGCTGAGAGGGCGGCCAGTGGGTCTGTACCCGCTGCTGGCACGGGGGTCCCTGCCAGCCCCCTGCCCTCATGTGTACAGCTGTGGGAGTCACAGGCAGGCAGTGGGATGCCCTCAAACGCAGGTGGCTGTCAAATCGCTTGTTCTGGGCTTTTCTTTTCCATGGTGGGAAATCAAAGTCTTTTCCCTTGTGACTGGTGCAGGCAGCGGGGGGAAGAGGAGGGGCTGGGGAAGGGGATGAGAAGCAGTTGGTAAACGAGCGGTTGGAGTAGCACAACTTGGGCACAATACTGGAAAGCTCCTCGTAGCCACCCCTTTCTCAGCAGCCCATCTCCCTGTGCTGCCCGAGGAGTTTTCCTTTGGATTGTGGGCGTTCCTCCGTTAGGCAAAGCTTTATTTCCCATAGCCTGTCCCTTAGAAAGGACACAAGAGCTACTAAAGCCAAGTTTGAAGGGGGGGGTTTAAGCAGGGTTCTCCGTGAGCCACCAGCAGCTGAAAGATTTTCAGTTTGGGAATCGTAAATTCCAAGATGGAAATACTGATCCTCCTTTTATGGGCTTTATCATGTTTTCATGGGCGCCTCTTTAGAAAGGGGCCACCACTAACCAACAAGCTCCCACCTTCCGCTGCATTAGTTAATGTGGGGTTATTGATATCTCAGAATTACTTCAATAAAAGAACTGCTTTGCATGTACCAGTGTCCTCCTCTATGTTTATAAATAAAACACGCCGCCTGATATATGGGGAAAATAAACTACACCCAGCTGTGCAATATAAAGCTGTATTTTTATCAAGGGTTTCTGGTGGCAATATAAACCACGAAAGCAAAGCTCAAGTGGTTTGTACGTGTCACCAGAACCCCGAGATAAAAATATAGCCTTATAATATGTACAGTTTGGGTGTATTTTATTGATTATATTTTTTTTTCAGAAGGCACACCACCAACAAAGGAACCAGGGAGGGATGTGCAAACTTTCACCTCTCTCCTGTCCGCGCCCCTAGCTGGCTTTACCAAGGAGTTTGGGGTTTGGGGGATCCCTGGGTGCAGTGAGAAGGTGCAGTGGCTTTCAGGGGGGTGACACTGTTCCAAAGGAGGCGGGTGGCTTGTTCCCCAGAAGCCTGGGCTGGGACTGGGGTAGGGCAGGGGCACTGGTCGGGCAGGGGTAGGAGGGACAGGGGCAGGGAGGGATGGACAGGACAGGATGGACAGGACAGGAACAGCACAGAGACAGGCAGGGTGGGCCAGACAGAGGGACATGGATATATGGACAGGGACAGACAGATGGACAGGACAGATGGGCAGGACATACAGACAGCCGGACAGGACAGACAGGGCGGGGACAGATAGAGAGATGGACAGGACTGACAGGACATACAGACAGGCGGACATACAGACAGGACAGACAGATGGACAGGACGGACAGGACAGGACATACAGAGAGGCAGATGGACAGGATGGACAGACAGGCAGGACAGATGGACAGACAGACAAGACAGATAGGCAGGACAGGGACTTTCAAACAGACAGCCAGACAGGCAGGGCAGACAGACAGCAGGACAGGACAGGACAGACAGCCGGACAGGACAGACAGCCGGACAGGACGGACAGCCGGACAGCCGGACAGGACAGGACAGACAGCCGGACAGGACAGACAGCCGGACAGGACGGACAGCCGGACAGGACAGGACAGACAGCCGGACAGGACAGACAGCCGGACAGCCGGACAGGCCCCGCGGGCCCGGCCGCGCTGTGCGCGCTCTGCCCAACAGAGGGCGCCCCGGCGCAGGGGACGGGGCTCCGCCGGGTCCCAGCGCCCCCCCGCTCCCGCCCGGCGGCGAGAAGCGACCGGCGCGGTGCGGTGACAGGAGCGGCCCCGCAGGAACCGCGGGGCTGGGGCCGCGCTCCGCTCCCCCGGCCCGGCGCCGGCATGTGCCGCGCGGGGCCGCGGCCGCCTTCGGGGATGCCGGTCGGGCAGCCGGTGGCGGGGCCGGGGTCCCTCTCTCCGCATTTGCGGGCCCGGCCGGGGCAGCGCTGCGGCCCTGGCCTGCAGCCGGGCTCCTCCGAGCGAGCGAGTTCCCAGCCCCGGGCCTCGCCGCGCTTTGAAGCGCGGACGCGGAGCCCCGGGCCGCAGCCGGCGCGACAGCCGGCTCTGCGGCAGCTGGTGCCGGCACACGCTGGGCGAGCCCGTTTCCAGGGCCCCAGATAACGGAGGAGTCGGGAATAGTGTTTGTTTTGGCGGAACGACACTTGTAACCACACAGATGCCCTTGGCCGCGGGTGAAACCGAACCCTGCGGCGGGTCACTGTGTCTCCCCCCATCCCTGGCTGGGGTTTGGGGGGTTTCCCCAGCCCGAGGCCAACAGAAGTCTTTCCGAAGGAGTACGTGGTATTTCCTGCAGCAGATTGGCAGCTGCACTGGGATGTAAGGCAGAGGTTGTGCCCCACGCATCGATTCCCAACGGGGAAGGGCCCGGGCTGGAGGGCGGTCACAGATCACGGTCACACCAGTGGAGTCTGCAGGGTAATGAGCTCGTACTGGAAGCATCTTGAACAGAAAACAGGTTCATTGTGGCCGTAGGGACACTTTTAGACACGTGCCCAAGTTTCCTCTTCCTTTGGAGTCAGAGGAGTTCCTCATCAGATCAGGGCACGGGAGGTTTGGGCCATAAAGTCGCCATTTGAGGGTCGTAAAGTCACCATTGGATTTTTCTGAGCAGTTCTCAAGCACTTCTTAAGCCATACTCAGTGTTTGCTGTATGGTGTAGTGGTTGAGTAAGGGACGGTGACATTGGCAGGACAGTACTGTCACTCTCTGAACGACAAGGGCTACAGAGATGCTGAAGGGCCTGGAGCATCTCCCCTGTGAGGAAAGGCTGAGGGAGCTGGGGCTGTTCAGCCTGGAGAGAAGAAGCCTGAGAGGGGATCTGATCAATGGGTATCAATAGCTGAAGGGTGGGACCCAGGGGGACATGGGCAGCCTCTGCTCAGTGTCTGTGGGGACAGGACAAGGGGCGATGGGCTCAAGTTGGAGCACAGGGAGTTCCCCCCCAATGTGGGGAAGAACTTCTTCCCAGTGAGGGTGAGGGAGCCCTGAGACAGGCTGCCCAGGGGGTGTGGAGTCTCCTTCTCTGGAGAGATTCCAGCCCTGCCCTGTCCTAGGGACCCTGCTTGGGCAGGGGGCTGGACCCCATAGGCTCTGGGGGTCCCTTCCAACCCCTATGGGTTCTGTGATTTTAAACTGCTGCTCCCCTCCACCTCACATGTATTTCTTCTAGAAACATCAGGGATTAATGCCTCCAGTCATTTCTTCCCAACATTTCTTCCCAAAATTTCCTCATTGTGGTATTTCTGGCCGTATATACGTGTTGCACCCGGGACAGGGAGATACACTGGCTATTGAAGTGTTTGCTTGTTGGGAAGGGTGATGCTGGAGACCTGCTGCTCTAGAGAACAATGTGACAAGAGAACAAACCTGTGGAAAGGCTGCTTAAAACCTCCCAGCACCCGAACCCAAGGGGAGCCCCTAAGATTTATGTGCTATTTCAGGAGACATTTCTCGGTAAGAATCTTACAGGAATGTCAAAACCCTCCAAGAATTGCCTCTACAGGTTTAATTGTCACTCTTCTTGTGTGGTGAATGGAAACAGCATTCGAAAGCACCTCGCTCCTGCCCCCCTGCCCCTGCTGTGTCTGTACCCCTGCTCTGTGTGGCTGTACCCCCTCTGTGTGGCTGTACCCCTGCTCTGTGTGTCTGTACCCCTGCTCTGTGTGGCTGTACCCCCACTCCGTGTGGCTGTGCCCAGCTCAGGAAACAAGAGGAAATCTTGCTTGCTGCTAAAGCAGACAGGACATCTCAGTGACACTGATGTGCAGATGTCCCCTGGTCAGAGGACTCTCTGCTATTTGTGTTCCAAACAGCGTGTGTAGGGGATGAGTAACAAGTAAATAGGTTTAATTTGTGCCTTGAAAAGACTGCTTTTCCCAGGTTTTCACTCTTTTTTGCCTTTTGTTTTTTGCTTTCCAGGAGACCTGCCCTAACACAACCTTTCATGTCTCCCTGTCCTGATGTCTGGGATTTCCTGATGATCAGCTTTTTACCTCCCTCTTTTTGTTGTGCCCCATTTCTAGCCAGGAGCAAACCCAATTTTTAATTTTAATTGTTTTTTCCAGTGCTCAAACCCCATTTTCCCTCCCCAAATTATCATTACAGGGCGAGCGAGGAGGGGTACCCACGGCCCCATCACTGCAGCCTGAAGATTGAGGGAGGGAAACCACTTCCATTCCCAGTCCAGGGGGATGCAGTGATGGAGAACGTGCTCTCTCCCCCCTCCCTGAGCCTGATCCAGACCAGCCCCCAGCCCGTGTGAAGTAACGTGCGGGTGGCAGCCGAAAGCAGGGGCCAGGGGGGGCCGGGGGAGCTGCAGGGGGGGTGGCACAGCCTGCATGGAGCCAGAGGCAGCATCCAGGGATGGGTCTGGGCTCCATCAGGGGCGAGATGCGGTAGCTGGACCGCAAGGTGAAAATTGACGTGAGCAGGGCGCCCTGGCAGCGCCTGGGCTTGATGAAAGGATATTGTTAACGAGCCTTTAATGTTTCTCATTAATGGCAGGGTTGGGTGGTTGGGGTTTTTCAGCTTGAAAAAAGCCAGAAGACAAAAATTCCACCTGGGCAGTAATTAAGATCGATCCCATACAGTATGTTTAGTTATCAATTTTTTAAAGGCTCTTTAAGTGCTGTGTTTCCTTACTTTAAACAGGGCTTTTCATTTGTTGCAGTGAGTAGTCCTTGGGCACGGCGCAGCGCTGCATGGGGAGCTTCTCCTGGGCTCTTCTCCTTAACCCATCTTCATCTAACCTGCAGAAAAGTGGGCACTGGTCCATCACACGCTGGTCCATCACGCACTGGTCCATCACGCACTGGTCCATCACGCACTGGTCCATCACACGCTTGTCCATCACACACTGGTCCATCACACGCTGGTCCATCACATGCTGGTCCATCACACACTGGTCCATCACATGCTGGTCCATCAGATGCTGGTCCATCACACACTGGTCCATCACACACTGGTCCATCACATGCTGGTCCATCACACACTGGTCCATCACACACTGGTCCATCACATGCTGATCCATCACATGCTGGTCCATCACACACTGGTCCATCACATGCTGGTCCATCAGATGCTGGTCCATCACACACTGGTCCATCACACACTGGTCCATCACATGCTGGTCCATCACCTCCACCTCACGGATGCTTCAAGGTGCCTGGGCAGCACATGGAGCCCGTCAATCTGGACCCGTGCTGGCATTACCCAAGGCAGGTAATTTGATGTGACGTTGCTCTTCTTTGGCTGAAATGATTGCTGCACGTTGCGTTTGGGTCCCGTGGAGCTCAAAAGCAAAGCTCCAGCTCAGTCAAAGTGAGGAAGATGAGGGTTGAGCCCAGAGTGGGGGGCTCTGCCCAGTCCAGCCAAGGGGAGCACTCCAGAATGGGGGTCAGCCCTACTTAGGCACCGAGGTTAGATGGGCAGGCAGAGGTGGTGTTTAGTTAAAATAACCCTCAGCGTGACCCCAGTGTGGAACTGATGATCACTGCTCAAAGAACAGCCCCCCCACTTTGATCTGAGTTCTGTAGAGTTGTCCTGGCCAGTTGTTTTCTTGGGCTTTCTCTGCAATTCTCTCTTGCCATTGGCAGCAAAACAATATGAGAGGTGTGGAGTTAGATGTCCTCTGTGAACTGGAGAGACCACTTGCTCTGGAAAACAGGAGAAGTTCTGTTTGGGAACTATGGTGGAAAACTCAATGAAAATTGAGGTGCCAGTGTCACATAGCTTCATTTCTTTCCTTTGGAAAGGAAGAGGGGGCCAACAGATTTTATTAGTGTTGAACATCTCTTGCTGTTTGTCTGAGAACTGGGGGTACAGCAGAACCCCCAAAACTCTTGGAGAGGACCAAAACCTCTTTCAGGTGTTTGCTCATATACAGGGTTGGAGTATGTTGTGTTTCCTACATACTTCTGATTGCAATGGTTGATTGCCAGTCAGACTTGGGGAGCTGAGGAGGTGTTAAAAGTACAGATATGGGGCAGTAGAATGGGGTAAAACTGGCCCCTTGGGGCCAAATTGTCTCCAGCCTTCAGAAGGTGGAGTGTTGTAGTTGCACGTTGCCTTTTGCCATGTAAGGCCGACGCGTGTGGGCCAACGTGTGTGGGTAAGTGGTACCTGAAAGTGATGGGAAATGGCCTGTGTCTGTGCTCACAGGTTGGCTCTGTTCCCCTGGTGAACATCCTCATCCCTGTGCAAGTTCTTACCCATCCCACAGCACCAGCAGCACGGCAGGACACCGCTGGAGGTGGATGCTTGTGTCTTGGCGTCACCTCCTGATGTCAACCAGCAAAACATGGGACAAACTGCTGGCTTGAGTGACCAGGTAAGAGCAGTTCTTGCATGTTCTTTGTCTTCTTGCCCATTCTTTGTGTTCTTGTCCGTTCTTTCTCTACTCTGCACCTGGAATGTTGTGTCCAGTTCTGGGCCCCTCAGTTCAAGGACATAGAACTCCTTGAAAGATCCCAGCACGGGGTCTCTGAGGTGATGGAGTGGAACTTGCTCATCAGGAGAGGCTGAGGGAGCTGGGGCTCTTTAGCTTGGAGAAGAGGAGACTGAGGGGTGACCTCATTAATGTCTATCAATATGTAAAGGGTGAGAGTCAGGATGCTGGAGCCAGGCTCTGCTCAGGGGTGGCAGCAACAGGACAAGGGGCAGCGGGTGCAGCTGGAGCAGAGGAAGTTCCATGGGAATAGAAGGAGGAACTTTTTCCCTGTGAGGGTGGTGGAGCCCTGGGACAGGCTGACCAGAGAGGCTGGGGAGTCTCCTTCTCTGGAGATACTCAAACCCACCTGGATGTGTCCCTGTGTGATTCAGTCTGGGTGGTCCTGCTCTGGCAGGGGGTTGGGCTAGATGATCTTTCAATGTCCCTTCCAGCTCCTGATGCTCTGTGAGTCTGTGGTTCAGTGAGAGCCTGTGAGAAATAAACACCCCGTGCATCCAGCTCTTCATCAGGGTCGTACGTGCACGTATGCAAATGCAGATGCTAATTGCACCCAGCCCTCTGGCTGCCAGAGTGACCCCCCCACCAAAAGGCTTCAGCCCCAACTGCTTTATGGGGGGGGCTGTTGGGAGTGAGCACAGGGGAGGGAAAGGGTCACGAGCTGGGGACGCTCACGTTTTCCCGGTGGGCACAGGACAACTGGTCTCACCCTCTCACCCACACACAGCAGGACTTCTCCAAGCACACAGCCCGGGTCATCCCTACTCTGCATTTCCATTGAGGCATTAAAATTCCAGGTCTAAATACGTGGTTTGGAGCTGGAGACGATGTGTGTGCACGTTGCAAATGTAGATATATCTCGCTGAGTACACAGCCCATAAAATATGTAGCATAAGATCACTCATTTATTTAAAGACGCTTTTTACTTCAGATGGAAAATGACACAAATCTAAATATTACAATGCAAAGTAATGTGTAACTGTCTGTACGTTATGGCCTGAACACTATACTTTTGATGCAGAAGAGATATAGCAGCTGCACTTTAATTTCAAGCAAATTGATCCCAGATGTAAATGTTGTTTTGTTCCGTGGAAGATGATAGCACACAGGTAAAGCAAATATCAGTGCTTTATAGTCCAACAGAGTGTTGAGGAGGCAGGATCCAGCCTCTGCTGGAGTTGGGATGCCTGAGAAGGGTACTGTAAAGAAGAGGCAGCTTTGCTTTTTACCCTTGAAGGATACAACCACCTGTGATCTCGGGAGCTGGTTGGAAGCTGGGGAAGCTGCTTGGCTCATCAGTTATCCTGGGGGCAAAATCTACATTTGGCTCGTTTGCCATTTCTTTGGCTTCATGTTTTGCAGGAGCATTTTTCTCCTGACTTACTTATGTTCCTAAAAGAAAATAAATATATATATATCTATATAACCACTCAGTAAGCCACTCCTTTCAAAGTAAAAATAATAGTAGTTATCCTGCTTCACTCTGCCCAGAGATACCCCAACATCAGTGGCACCACGGGCGATGTATAAGGAGCAGAACAGTTTCTTTACCATGCACAGCACATAGAGGACAGCAAAGCCCAAATATCCTGCTGCCACAACCCATCTTCCAAGCAACCTGAAATTTTATGATTTTTTTTTTGTAAAATAAGGCAACTTCATTAGGAGAAACCCACAGCACCCACTTAGCCCACTGCAGCTCCCCAGGACCAACACAGCTCCCAGAGCTCAGTAAACTCATCCAGAAGCAAGAGAAGATCACTTGGGTCAATTATTTCCCCCTTTTTTTTTGTTCCCATTGCTGATATAGAAGCACTTTACCTGTGTGAGGATAATGCAGTGACAGACAGGCACTGCTCAGCACTGAGGGTTATCCCACAGGCTGGCTTGGAAAGGGCTGGCAGTGATGCCACTCACATCTCCCAACAAGTTTGCCCTTCTGGGTAGCTCCCCTTTTCTTTCCATCCTTCCATGAGTGGGATTGCTCACAGCCACCATTCCCTGCTTCTATTTTCCATCTATTTTAGGTCAGGTCTGCACACTCTGGTTTCACAGGGGCCACGATGCAGGGGAGGGGTGGGGACTCTGTGTTTGGATACAAACAAGAATACAAGGAAGATGTGGGGCTGCTGGAGAGGGGTCAGAGGAGCCACAAAGATGCTCAGAGGGCTGGAGCAGCTCCCCTACGGAGAGAGGCTGAGGGAGCTGGGCTGGGTCAGCCTGGAGAAGAGAAGGCTGTGGGGGGACCTCATTGCAGCCTCCCCGTCCCTGAAGGGAGCAGAGGAACAGGAGGGGAATCAGCTTGTTAAAGGGCAGAGACCGGCAGGACAAGGGGATGGAGTGAAGCTGGAGGAGGGAAGGGGGAGAGGAGATATTGGGGGGAAGTTCTTTGCAGAGAGAGTGGTGAGGGGCTGGAAGGGGCTGCCCAGAGAGGGGGTGGGTGCCCCATCCCTGGGGGTGTTCAAGGCCAGGTTGGATGGGGCCCTGGGCAACCTTGTGTAGCTCCAGGCCTGGAGGTTGGTGTCCCTGCCTGTGGCAGGGGGTTGGAGCTCTGGGACCCTTGGGGTCCCTCCCAACCCAGACCAGTCTGGGGTTCTGTGATTCTCTGAAGGGAATGCAAAATTGGGAACAAAAATCAAGCCAGGATGTGGGAGGATGCGGCGAGAACACTTGTCTGTGTGAAGGAAGGGTGCTGCAGGGAAGGAAACGGTGCTCTGGGGGCTTGTGGGAGGAGGCTGGAGCGGGGCTGGGAGTGTTTGCCCAGAGGAGGTGGCGGGGTGCACTCAGCCTGCCAGAGCTGCTGTAACAGCAGGGCACTTACCTCAAATCACAGGTTGTGAAAACTGACATTTCCATTCAAATTACTCCAATAGCCGACTGTTCCCCGGTGCAACTTCTTCTGTAAGTGACACGGTGACAGTGATCCAGGAATTTAACTTGCTGTTGTCTCGTTCCAAGTGGAATTATGAAGTTTGTGACATGCATTAGGAGGATGGCTCCTGGTCGCAGCCGGTGCTCTGTGTGTCTGGGCGATTAATCACAGGTTGAACACTGAGCCTGGGAAGTTTTGTCAGCTCAGGATAGCTGTCCCTGCTGTGAACCGCCTCTTACTGACTCCTCTCCTCCTCGTTTCCCATTGTCTGAGTGAACAGCTACGGCTCCACTGAAGTTTCCCTGGCATCTCCTGGTTCCTCGAGGTTTTTTTTAAGTCTCTCTCTTTAATTATGATGGGCAGATCATCTGTTCTTGACACATGAGTGCCTGGCGGTCACGTTGCTGTGCTCCCTCCTCTCCTCAGGGATGCCTCTTGGATTCTTTGCTTTTTTTTTTTTTCCCCCTTCTCCACAACTTGACTTTCAGTGCAAGTTGCCTTTTAAATTTCTGTCTTAACCTTTTAAGCGAGGAGCCTTTTTCTCCTCCAGAAAATACGCTGGCAGATGTTGTGATTCAGGGGGTTTGCCACACATGGGCTGAAATCCTGTGTAATTTTTGCCCAACTTGCTGACTTCAGCATTCGGTGCTGGAGCCAAAGCATTTGGCAGTGGGTTACCTGCCCCTGCCGTGGAGGCTCCTTGGTGAGCAAGGCAGCAAAACTCAAGGCAGGTCCTTTGTACACCATGGTGACACCTTTTGGGTCCCAGGAGACATCCAACGGTCAGGCTGGCACAGCCCCAGGGAGCTGGGAGAGATTAGGATGTGGTTGAGGGCCAGCTATGGACCCCTTATCCCATCCCATTCCTCTGCAGAGAAGCTGGACGAGGACATGGATCCTTCTTGTAGCTCACTACACACCTTGAGAACCAAAACCAGTGATGGCCCTGAGCTCCAGTCACAGATCTGAACATCCTTGAGCCTGAAAACCACCCACATCTGCATCTCTGGTTTGGGGTCATCTTCTCTCAAAACCCATCTTTGTGACCTCACCACCAGCAAACGTATCAGTGGGTTGTTAAGGAAAATGTAATTATGAAGTTGTGTTTATCTGCACTTCTTTGGGAAATGCCAGGCCCTGTTATTGCTATCACAGTTAGGATAATAATTAATAACAATTAATGTTGAGTTTTTGGAGTGAATTCATTACCTCCTTGGACAGGGAGAGGCTCAAACCATACTTTGCAGAAAATCTTTCAGAAGAAGTACAGGGTGTGCTCAGTGCCTGTGGTTCACCAGACGTCAGTAAACCAAACACACTGATGGTTGTTCCAGTACCATGTATCACCCATGGGTGAAGACATCCTGTGAAATTAAGGTTATTCCATCTTTTCCAAGTGAAGTCCTCATAGGTAGGAATATTGCAACTCAGCTGCCCTGCAGAATGCTGTGTAGCTGCTGTCCTCAGAGGTCAGCTATTAGGGATACATACTGATCTACTCAAAGCTTACACCTGGATCCTGATTCCAAGTTCCTGGAAGTGACCTCTGGTCCCTGTTGAATCCCCAGGTTTGGATAACATCTGTGCTAGGTGCTCACCACCACTTTTTTCCTTTGGGAAGGGCAATTTGACATCTCCCCTCACAGCACCCAGCATCCCAACGTTTCCATTATCCAAGTCATCTTCTGCACGAGGTTCTCTTTGTGCTTGAGCTTTGAAAGCCATGGGAAGGGTCTGCTGGGGACTGAGACCTCTCAGATGCTCTGCTCCATGGTTTTCATTTCTGCTCTTGGACCTAAACCAGCCTGATCACCTGCTAAGGTTGAAAAGCCCACAAAAGCTTCCTTGGCCTGCAGAGACATCCCATCCTTACGCTGTGCTGGACGTCCTGGCACCACTCAGTCATGGTTGAAGCTCTCAATTAATTCCTTTTGATTATGGCTTCGTGGTTTCCCACCCACAAAGGGCTCAAACCACCCTGTTTACAGACCTCCCTGTGTCTGTGGTTGCTCTCAAAGGCGCGTCCATCCACTGAGAAGGGCCTGGCTCCAGCTGCAGCAGTCACAGCTGAAGCAGAGGTGGGGATTTGGTACGTCCTGGTCCAAACCTGGCTAAAAACTTTGCTGCTGGAGGTTTAAGCAGGGAAAGCTCAGTTACCTTCCTAGTGCAGTGCTGCCTGCTGGGTACCCCTGAAGGAAGAAGGGTACAGCTGGTGTTTATTCTTCACCTGTATCTGGAATCCCCACATCATTTGTACCTGTTTGTTTCAAAGTGCTTCGTGCCACCATGGATGCTGAGCTGTGTCTGGCACTTGATAGCCAGCTTGGAGCTGCTGACCCCACTCAAAGCATCCTTCTGACACTAAGTATTTCTTCGTGCTTCCAGAAGGGCCATGGCAATACCAGCAACCCTAAAACCAGGAAACAAGGTGAGGAAATGATCAATTCCCCATGGTGGACCTGCTTTGACTATTAAACAAGGACCACAGACACTTCAGATTCTTAATGTGGCCTCCCAGAATTGGTGAGGTCCTGTATCCCAGCAGGAGGAAATGTGCCATCCTTGGGAGGAGCAAAGCTTCCTGCGATGCCCACCAGTCCCAGTGCTGCTGGGAACACAAAATACGGGGTGATCCTTCCACCTCATGCAAGCACTTGTAGGCACCACACAAGCTTGTGGGGAGCTCCTGGTCGTCACAGGGCACTTTTACACAGTCCAGAAAGGTGAAAAGATGCAAGGACCTCCCCAAAAAGATACTAATGGGGTATGTGCTCAAGGCTGTCAAAGAGAGAGTGACAAATGGACCAGTGGACAGAAAAGGAGTTTGGAAAGTCGGGGTGATGCAGTGTTTGTAGTTACTGTGGTAAAGGCTGTATAGGCTTTTGATGAGAAGTAAATGAAAGCCAACCAGTTTAGGGGATACTGGACTGTTTTCTGAAGTTTCAGAAACCACCACTTCCCTCCTGCAAGAAGTTCCCAGCTTTACATCTGCCACAATCTGGCTGAAGAGAGCAGCGTGCATGCTGGGTTGGGGCTGGAGGAGATGTGCTCTGAGGAGAGTGCCCAGCGCTCCCCCAGCGCTTCCATACGGCTGGGAACCAGGGACTAAGCTGCACAGTGCTGCTGGGTGCTTAACTCAGTGTTTGTGCTGTGTGTTTGTGACACCAGCCCTAGAAATAACCTGTGGCTGTGAAGGGCACTAAAAGGGGCTTTGGAGCATCAGGGTCTGTTTGTCAGCGGGGGGAAGGGGGAAAACTGCTCTTGTTTTCTTTTCAAGGGCAAAAATTTAACTCTGGGAACCCAATTTATGTTTCCTTAGCAAAATTCTGATCTCTGTTGACGATGAGCATGCACGTACACCCAAAAAACCCCATCAGACAGAGCCCGTCCGTCCTCGCAGGGCGGGTTATTTATAGATGTCTGCCTTCTGCCAGCCTGGCGGGCTAACCATGCTCTTCCTAAATAAACCCTCTTCCGTGCAGCAGAAGAGGAAGAGTCCTGCAGAGAGTGTGCATGTAAGCTAATGTCTGCAAGGCAGAAAGGGGCTGTGGCAGAAAACGCTGCCGAGCAAAACCCACGACAATCTAATCATCATCTCTGGTAGTCAGTGAGAGCTGTGGGAGGAGACGTTGTATAAAGCAGACACATCCAGGAAATAATGCCTGTCCAGTGCAGCCAGATGGAGTGGGGTATATCCTGACAAAGCATTTATTTTAATAAATGTTCAATTAAAATTATTTCTGTTAGTGCAAGCATGGTCCAGAAGTAGTATGGGAATTAATAAGATCGCTGATAGGAATAAGCACCAAGGTAACTGTGCTCTAGTTAGGAATGATGATCATGAAAAACAAATGAAATCTTAACATTTCTTCCATAGGATTTATTTTGTGTGCACAAGCCAGAAAAACGTTATTTCCAGCTACACTTTAAAGTGATGCTTTTAAAACTGTAGCTCCCTCTTGCACAGAAAATCCCCCCCCCCAACAGTGCCGTGCCCCCCACAACGCGCCCGTAATCTGTAGGTTTGTATGAATACAGCAACTGAGGGAAAACTCCACTGGAAACTTTCATCTGTAATTTGATTAGGCATATACACTGTCTAATCAAAGCTTATGATTGATAGCAGAAATCTCAGCTGAACAGAGGAAGCTTTTTGTGGTTTATACCTCAATATATCTCCATCTCTGGAGAGATTCCAGCCCCGTCTGGACACCGCCCTGTGTGCCCTGTCCTAGGGACCCTGCTTGGGCAGGGGGTTGGACCCCATGGGCTCTGGAGGCCCCTTCCAACCTCTGTGATTCTGTGATAACCCCATTTGTGTGGAATTTTGTGGGTACCAGATGCCAGAGCTGAAAAGGTTAAGTTCACAGTTTATGAACTGGGAGACTCGGCGTGTCGGGCAAACCGTTCCTGTGTTGAGGGCGGTGCCTAGGCTTCGGTGGTCACCCCTGATCTCTTCCCTGTGCTTTGGCCTCTATTTCTTTCTGCATGTGCAGAGGTGATGATGTTTAACTCACACAAACACTTCTGTAAAGTACGTGCCAGGTTTCACCCGCCAGTCCGTCCAGCCACGCGTGTCCTTTGGCACACAGCCCCTCGCTGCCACGCGTTTCCAGCCCTGCCTGACACCCGTGGCTGGTCTGGACCAATGCAGGTGCCACAGCACAGGCATGGCTCTGCAGCCCATGCTCCTGGCCCAGCAGACAAGTGTCTGTCTGGGACATGTGTATGGTTACTCTGGCATAGGAGGAAGTCAAATTTAAGCCACAGGCAGTCAATAAGCCTTAAAACAGCTCAGTGTTTCTAGAAATAAGGCTTTGGGGAAGTGTCTGTGACCCAGAAAGAAAAAGCTTTAGAGATGTCTAAAATTCCTGGAAGGTTTTTTTTATCCTGCTATATCTCCTTAACCTGCTCCTTCAAAGCTTTGGTGGCTGCTTCAGATCTCTGCTCAGTGTGGTCACCTGGGGTGGACATCCAGGGGGAAGGGGACCACAACCCCAGGATGCCCCTTGGGATGTTCCCCCAGTGAGGTGAGTAGGAAGCATCCCAGGGAACCTCAGCTCCTGGCACTGCTGCTTCAGGGCTGGTTTGAGCAGAGGTGGTTAAGGTCAGCCCACCAGGTTGCCCCCCACAAAGCACCCACAGCCACGGTGCTGACTCCATCGGGCTGCTGGGACCCAGCTCCCTGTTAGCCCTTCCCATGAAGACTAACCCAGGCTGCAAATACTCGCTGTTGAAACTCAAGCTGCCGGGGTACCTGGGGGAATGAACCAAGGGGAAGGGAAACGGTGGAATAAATTGAAATAGGAGATCTGTGCAATGAAATAAAACAGTGATTTGGTGTTTGCAGTCCAGGTGAGCAGCAGAGCTAAAGGACCAGTCGCAAAGGTGTTTCCACATGTGAGCAGCTACACGCTGGAGCAGTCCTTGGAAGTGCCCTGTGCTTGCAGGTGAGCAGCTACATGTAAGTTACTACAGGCTCTGACTCACAATGCTCGGTGTATCCGTGGTGTTAGGGGTTTGTTAGTTCCTGCTGAACCCACATCTCAACTAATACTGTTACTTCACCCTTTCTAGACACTGTTAAAAACAAAACAGGTGTTAAGGTAACAGTACACATCCTACAAGTACAGGCAGTGGGGTGATGTGGGGTAAAAGACCGGAGCTGTGTTGCCACTTTGCGGCCCCTCACACCACACACGGCTCCATTACCATGGCTGACCCTGCCCTGCCTCTCCCGGTGCCGCCTGAATTCGCTCACAAGAAACACCTCAGTCTTTAAACCAAGTATCAAAAGGCTTTGTGGTTCGCTCCAGGCACAGCCTGGGCGCCAGCTGAACCTCTTCCCAGAGCCCGCGCATCTCTCCAGCCATCACGCAACGGGAAAGAAAGAAATAAATAGATAAACAAACCAACCCCCCAAAAAAACCCAAGGGCTGGTAATTTAGTACTAGAAAGTTAATTCAGGAGACCTCTGGCCTTCAGACCGCCACGTGACTATTGATTTTCAATACTGCACGGGCCCATGCCACCCTAAGCGTGGAGCGCGGCAGATGCAGAGCAGTTTCTTCCTGATCAGTCCAGTCCCCGAGTCCTTGTGCGTTCAGACAACAAATACCGGCGGCTCCCAGCCTGTCACATGGCGGCCAGGAGGACGTGACGGGCTTCTAATGAACTTGGGCTCTTGGCAAACACGCCACGGCCAGGGGCAACCCCGGCGCCTTCCCCGGGGCTGAGCCGCGGCCGGGGGACCAAGGCGGGGCTGGGGCAGGCGGCGGGAGCCGGAGGGGGGGATGCGCTGAGCAGTCAGGGGGTGACTCGCCTCCCAAAATCCCACTGCTGTCACACCAAAGTGTTTCTAGGTAAGGTTTAGTTATAGTCCCCACCTGAACAGGGAGGTTGTAAGATTGCTTAACCCCCTTTTTCGCCCCTCCCAACCCCGAGAAGATGGACAATACAAGGGAGATGTGGGGCTGTTGGAGAGGGGTCAGAGGAGCCACAAAGATGCTCAGAGGGCTGGAGCAGCTCCCCTGCGGAGAGAGGCTGAGGGAGCTGGGCTGGGTCAGCCTGGAGAAGAGAAGGCTGTGGGGGGACCTCACTGCAGCCTCCCCGTCCCTGAAGGGACCTCAGGAAAAGGAGGGGAATGGGCTTGTTAAAGGGCAGAGACTGGCAGGACAAGGGGGCTGGAGTGAAGCTGGAGGAGGGAAGGGGGAGAGGAGAGATTGGGGGGAAGTTCTTTGCAGAGAGAGTGGTGAGGGGCTGGAAGGGGCTGCCCAGAGAGGGGGTGGGTGCCCCATCCCTGGGGGTGTCCAAGGCCAGGTTGGCTGGGGCCCTGGGCAACCTTGTGTAGCTCCAGGCCTGGAGGTTGGTGTCCCTGCCTGTGGCAGGGGGTTGGAGCTCTGTGACCCTTGGGGTCCCTCCCAACCCAGACCAGTCTATGATTCTATGATTCTATGATCATGGTGATGCTACAAGACGCATCAGCCCTGGTGCTGGGCTGACAGGGCGATGCCAGGACAGGCTCCATCAAACACCTTCTGCCTTTCAGAACTGGCGATAAGTAAAATTTCCCTGGGCTGATGTGCTGCAGGCCACGCACTCAGCATCCCCAGCTTGGATGAAGATGTGCTTTAACCCACACACCTAAAAAAGACTTCAGCCTTCCCTCCTCCTCCTCCTCCTCCTCCTGGCTTTATTGATTATTGAAAATGTTACATCCCGGGGAGGAAAATGTCATTGCTTTAAATACCAGCATTAACAGTTGGTAAAAGTTCTTTTTCACCCAGGCGTGTGTGTGTGTGATGAAGAAAAATTAAACAATGGGAAAGATGGAGAAATATATGGAATTGAAAAGCAGGGAAGAGAGTGGGGGGGGATCATTTGCCCATTAATTTGACCGAGAAGGAGCTTCGCTCCCTTAAGTAATCGGCTCAGAAGCGAACATGCCTCGTACTGGACTTTTTACTGGAACAGTGAAATATATAATGAAATTCAACAAGGAAACTGGAAAAACAGCCAAATTGGTGCAGCAAAGTGGTTAATAGGATCATTAGCCTACTCGCTGTATTTTTTTGGACATTGTGTGCCTGTACCGTAGTCCTCGAGAGCAGATTGCAGGAACAGGCTGACAGTTACCCGCTAACTCAGCAGTGCTGGGTGCAAACTGCCATCTTCCTGTGGATTTACAGCTGCCACTTCTGCTACTTCAATTAGTTCTATAGCACACAGATGTTGCTTAAATGTTGCTGCTAATGATACTGCAATAAGCGTAAGATTCATGCCATATTTTGAGGCACGTAAATTTCTCAAGTGGCACAATTAAAGTGGAAATATTAGGTGGGGAGAACTTGGCAGTCTCTCCAACTTGGAAAGCGCACCCGCTATGCAATAATGGGTCAAAAATTCATTCAAGTTTTACTGCTGTTCAGAGTTTTAAAAGACTTTTCACAGTTGAATGCAAAGTAGTAAAAAGCGGAGTATTAGGAAATGAGAATGCTGTTCTGTTATTCAGACATGACTTTTAATTTCAAATTGGAATCACATGCTCTGCCTTCCCTGCGAGGGGCTGCGCCGTGCCCCTCGCAAGAGGCAGAAACGCAAAGTTTTCATTAATAAGGGTTTAATTGCGAGGGTTCGGCGTGGCGGCTGCATTAGCAGAGCTGGGGGGGATGGGGATGGTGGGGATGGTGGGGAAGGGGGGGGGGGGGAGAAGAAGAAAAAATGGTTTCCCAAATCACACACAGAGACAGCATCAATCATTTCCCAAGCCAGATGTAGCCTCCAAACTGCCGGCTGACAACACATCTCCTGTTTGTGCAGCCACCAAGCAATTATTCTTTCCATTATATCTCCCAATGACAGATCTCCAAACCCAGGGCTGTAAAAATTAGAGTTTGGGCTTATACACTTGTGTCAGGTCTTAAAAAAAGGCAAAAAAAAAAAAAATTATATATATAAGAAAACTTATCATGGCTGCAGTGTTTATGAGCTTGTCAAAGTACATGTGCATAATTTTCATCAGAATTTCTTTTACCTCATTTCCAATCCTTTGGGATTAGATTTATCAGCAGCTCATTCGGGGAGAGCTCTGTGCCTGCATCCCAGCAGCTTTTCCACCTGCGAGCAGGACTCCAGTGAGGAGCCTGGTGGGCTGGCTCTGGTTGTGTGTAACGTCTCAGCTTTTCCTCACCCCCAAGGATTTTTTTCTTGCTGGTGTTGGTTTTAACGTGCTGCCTCATCCAAGACATTCAAGGTGTAATTATATTTGTCAAATGGCTTTGCAGACACATTCTGATGGGGGGAGAAGTACCGGTGGCAGCACTAAACCGGGAGGCGAAACCCAACAGAAGATAGCTGGGAGTCCAGAGATTATTTCCATTTAATGTTTAATTTATTTATACTGGGGAAGAGATTAGCAGGCCAGCACCGGCCTCGAAACTTCCAGGAGAGGCAGTATTGAAAGGATGAAGTTAAATGTTAGGACAAGCAATCAATAGCAAACCCAGGGCACGCCGGGCCGGCGAGCATCAGCGCCGCGTATCTAAATTACTGATTCCCTAGCAGGGAGCCCCGGCGTTCCCCTCTCCCTGCGTGGCTCCGTCCCGCTCCTGCTTTGGATTATTTAACAGCAAATCTTACAGATGTCAGGCTTGTCTTGTTCCAAGGCAACAAGGACAATAAGTTCCAGCTGACCTCAGGACAATGAATCTTGCAAGAGCGCGGTGTGTGTCTTCTGCCGGCGCTGAACAGCTCCCGTGTAATTGAGAGAGAGAGAAATGTCACCCTCGCCACTGTCTGCGTGCAGAGGCAGCCCCAGACACCTTCCTTCCTTCCTTCCTTCCTTCCTTCCTTCCTTCCTTCCTTCCTTCCTTCCTTCCTTCCTTCCTTCCTTCCTTCCTTCCTTCCTTCCTTCCTTCCTTCCTTCCTTCCTTCCTTCCTTCCTTCCTTCCTTCCTTCCTTCCTTCCTTCCTTCCTTCCTTCCTTCCTTCCTTCCTTCCTTCCTTCCTTCCTTCCTTCCTTCCTTCCTTCCTTCCTTCCTTCCTTCCTTCCTTCCTTCCATTTCCTTTATCCTTCCCTCTTTCTTCCTTTCCTCCTTATTCCCTTCCCTTTCCTTCCCTTTCCCCTTCCCTTTCCCCTTTCCTTCTCCCTATTATTTCCCATCTCATCATTCCTGTTCCAGTGAGCGCCGTGATGCCGGGTATCCAACGGGTTTGGCTGCTCATTGCTCCCACGCTCGACGCACACGGCGCTGGCTCCAGCTGCCGTGAGAGACGTGGCATGTGGCAAAGTCCAGGGCTTCTCACAGTAACCAAGAAGTTACCACAACCCCACTAAGTCATTTTCCTTTGCCAGGATGTGGCTGCTGGGTGGGAAGGGCTCTTCTCCTGGGTGCAGAAAAGGTCGTAAGGAAAATCCTCTGGGCACAGAAATGACCAGCTCACCCCAACTAAGCCCGAGGAGAGGCACCAGAGCATCCGTCAGCTGCACCACCGGTTGGTCCCACTTCCTCTGGCACCCCCAGCACTGCCCCATTCCCACACTAAAGCACCCACATCCGAAGGCCCGGGAAGCACCAGGATGTTGGTGAGCACACGGTGGGTTTTGCAGGGCAGGGTGGGTCTGGCCATGGGAGGCTCCGAGCCCTGCTCTCCTCTCTGCTGCCCTCAGGGGAACCTCTTGCTTCCCAACCCCTTGATTTATTTATTTCAGCTCCAGTCCTGCTGAGACCCAACCGAAATTCCTGCAGCTTCGGTGGCACCAGCTGGGTCCTGGTTCCCTGGGATGTGCAGGCAGCTACTACCTGCTGGTTCACATAAGGAGGACACCGACGTCGGATTCTTCTCCTCTTTCCAGAAGGTGATGCTCAGTGTGTCCCTCCTCACCAGCTTGTCCTAAGCTGCCTTTTCATGGCATGTTGGTAGGCTGCTGACTGCCTTCCTCTCTCACTGAGAGCTATAAATTCCCAAAGAATTATCCATGATTTGCCCTCTAAACAAGCACCCAGCACTGAAACGCGTGCGTACTTTGGGCTTCATCATGCAGCAACCCAACGGAACTTTCATCTCTGCCAGCTGGATTTGTTCTAAAGCTGAGCCTAAACTGGGGAATGCCAACTGGACATAACTTTTAACGCTGGTTTTCAGGAGGAAGCCTCTGATTTCCATTCCTGACAGTGGAATCAACACGTGCGGGTGATTTTATGGGATCTCCAAAAAGATAATGCCCTTTCCCTCCATAATTTATTGTTTCTGTGATTCAAGGCTTTTTGTCCTCCAGCATATGAGTGGTCACCTGTGATTTATGCACCTAAGGAGTAAGTAGGTCCAAAAATGGAGTTGAAAAAAAAGCTGCTTGGCTCTGAGCATCACGTCCAAACTCTTTGTCTAAGTGGCTGCAGCGATGTCGGAGCCATACAGTGTGGGGTGATGCACTGATGTGCTCAGAGGGGTTATTTAGGGGTTGGGGGGGATGAAATCCAATGGGTGTAGTTACCTTAGCAACCACCAAAGGGTCTTGTGTTCGTGCTTTCTGACAGACAGGGTGGGCCAGGGCATCCCTGGTGTAAACCCTTGTCCCCGTGGTTGCTGGTGGCCCTGGGAGAGCTCAGACACAGGGAGAGCTCAGACACACCGTGGTACAGGAGCTTCCCAGTGTCTGGGATTGCCAGGGCAATGTGGAAGAGGCTCCTGTTTGCACTGGCAAAGGTTTCACAACTCCATCCCGCTCTGACTTTGGCAGTTTTGTCTCTCATTTCAAATACCCTCTGTAATCTATTACGATATATAGGCCAGTCTTATCCCCCCCCCCTTGCTCCAGCCTATGTCCTCTTTCTATTTAGGAATTAATTATGATGCTATCTCGTATAACTCATTAGTATCAATTAATTCTTTCCCTTTCATGATTTTATATAGCTAAATTAGATTGCCTCTTAGGAACTTAATAATCAGTATTGGACTCATTTAGACATATCTTTTTTCCCTTCTCCACCCAGTTTTACTTGGACACGAGGATTCGATGGCTGGAAATGCCCTATGTGTGTCCCCCCCAGCACCACAGTGCCCCACTAGCTCCAGCCTCTCACAACGTGGCCTCACCTCACCCATAATTCTGAATTTTAGCATCTTTTTTAGTGTTGTTTATTTATTTGGGGGCTGCAGAAGACACTGCTCTTGGTTTATCAGAATGCATAGGGAATATCCCACTCTGGCCTGAACTGTGGTGAATTATCTCCCCCTGAAACCCGCTGCAGAGGCAGAGAAGCATCAGGGGAGATGTGGGTTTCCCTCCTTCATCTTGGTGGGGTGTGAACTCTGAGATGGCAGCGTTGCTGGCATCCCCACGTCCGTCTTTAACTGCTTCACTGCTCGCTGGCACGTCGAGCCCATTCAGGGGAAAAAGGCAGTAATATGATTGAATAGATCTGGCAGGACCTGATATTCCCACTCATTTTGAATCTGATCCAGCAGCAGCAAAAGCAATTAAATAACAAGTTTTCCCTGGCAAAATGAGTTGCAAAATGCCCCCAGCTGCATGATGTAGGAAATACACCTTGATTTTACTAATTGCTGTGCCTGTACCTCGCTGTGGTGGTGTCTGAGGGGGCTTCACATGACCCATTTCATGTATTTTGAGTAACCAAGCCTGGGGTGGGCTGGGTTACCCCCAGAATTTTAGGCTATCAGCCAGTGTCATTTAAAGCCTTGCCACCCCAGGCTGAAACCAAGTGGTCCCGGCAGCGGCACCGAGCGCCCGTGCCCTGCTTTATTGCAACACAGCCCCCCAAAAGTTGGGGTTTTGGAAAAAAATGGAGTTCAGAGCAAAAAAAAAAAAGATTCAGAATCAAAATAAAGCAGTGGTAAGGAGGTTACTGCAGGTTGCAGCACACCTGTGCTTGCAGATGTGGTTGTAAAGATGGATGATACTGCATCTCCCTTCCATCACCTGGTACTGGGTAAGTGTTACTGAAGGAGGAACAGGGTTGGCCAGTGATGCTTTTTACCCCCAGCAGCTTTGGGAGAGCCCCAGCTCCTCCTCAGAGGGACCCCTGGAATCAGCTGTATCCATCCCAACTTTTAGTGTTTCCATAGTCCCTGCCAGATCACAGAGCAGAGCCAGCAGGGAGGGGCAGCAGGAGGGGGCTGCGGGGGTATGTGGAGTGTTCTTAATAATTAGTGTAAGAAGTGTAATTGCTAAATCCCAATTAAGGAAGATATGGGTCACATGGAGGAAAGAGAAGGGTGGGCCTCTGTGAAAGGAGAGGAAGACTCAAAAGGCTGAGGCTTGTAGGGTGCCTTCATTTCTGAATAGGTTCACATTTGCAGCCTCCTCCTTCTCCTCTTGCTGCTCGCCCTGCCTCGGGCCACACCCCATCCCTGCTCCAGACCCCTGCTTCAGGGGGTGACAAGGGAAGAAAGGAATTAAGAAACAATCCCAAACCCAAAACTTTGTGGAGGGACAAATTATTTTTTTCTCTTTTCTAAACCAAGTCTGTTTCCCTCAATATTTCAAGAACTTCCAATCTAAAACCCATTCTGGGTGCCTCTCAAGCATCATTTCCACTAAAAATGAGGGAAAATGTGCACTCTATTTTTTTTTTCCCCCAAAAAAAAAGGTCTGCTCATTCTCCTAAGGAGACATTATTCTCATTAACAACAAATTTTAACTATTATTGTTCAAATCTGGAGGTTCTACTGAATCTGTGCATCCTTTGGCTAACCAGGGAGCTACCGTGTGTTATTTAATCCATTTACATTCATGTTTCATAACCTGGTTGTGCAATTTGTGTCTCTGTATGGATGAATCTCATGTTTCTTTTTTACTATACTACATCTCAAGTTCTCTTTGGGTGGAAATCAGAGTTCAGGGACATTGCAGTGAGAATGGAATTCATTTCATCACCTAAGTAGATCTACCAAAACAGTGTTGGGCACAAAAGAAAGGAACGTGGTTCTCTACACATGTTCTGCACCTGAAGTTAATAAATTCTTTTAATAAAGTTAATATGCAAAGGACACATTATTATTTGCAGTCCAAAAAAGTGGAATAGGTTGTTTCCAATCATCACATCCTTGAAGATGCTAAAACCAGCAGCTCTTCTCCTTTCAGATCTAGTTTTTATTCATAGATATGGAGAGGAAGACACATTTTCTGCTCTTCCAGCTCCCAGTCATGTTCTGAGTGAATTAGCCATTGACCTGAACTAGCTGAATACACCAAGATGCAGAAGGAAGAAAAGCCAACCCAACTCCCTGCCATTCACCATCACCAGGTTCATCTCTGCAGCAAACTCGGACACCGGGTGATGAGATGGTGGCTTCTCCCAGCTCAGGGATCTCAAAACACTCTCAGAAAAGTATCTTTGTCCAGAGACTGTTTTGCATTTAGTCTGAAGGGTTTATCTAAGTTGGTGTCCTTCCTGTGGCACCCCCCTATGCAGCCCCAGACTGAGGGGTGCAATGCCAACCTCAACCCATGGTGGGTCCACACACCTTGGCCAAGCCATGCCCGCCTACAGTTGCCCTGCAGTGGGGTTGGTACACAGTTTGAGAGCCTCCCAGAAATCCCTTATTTTTGCAGTTAATGTATTTTATCAATTTTACTAATCTGCAGGACACAAAACACGTGTGTGGCAGTCGGTACCTTCAGGTGTCAGTCCCTACCAGCATCGCCCTGCCTGAGTCCACCACCACAGCCTTCTCCTGGCTCACCAGCAGCAAAACCTTCCCAATTAGGGGGTATCATAGGCTTGCAGCTCTCAGACATTTATACTTTGCATTAAAGATGTGGGGCAGAATAGCCATTAGGGTCTGACAGTGAAAAGGCTTTCTCTTTTGGTCATGATGGCAGAAAAATGTAGGACAAAGTATTTCTTTTATCAAGGTAAAGAGAAACTTGAAAGCCATGGCAGAAAACAGTGTAAATTTAACCCAGAGGATGTGCAGTTGTGAGTGCTGAAATGTTTATTTTAGCATCCAAACCTGCTCTTTCTCTCATCACTTGTATTTGAACTTACTCCAGGAGTGCAAAGGACAGGCAGTTCACACAAACCAGAATTACTTCTGTCGCCTTCCATCAAGGACAGAAAATTTCAGCACAGAGACAAACAAAAAAAATCTTCCTTTTCCCTATCTTTGCCTGGAAACCTGGCCTCCCTGTAGCACCAAACTGCTGAGTCCTTGCTCGTGCCTTGCCAGCCCTGGCAAAGCCGCCTGGAAGCCCATCATCTTCTGCAAGGACTCGTGGCTGTTCAGAGGGCATCTCCCTGCCCATCACACAGCTTAGGGGTAAAAATCACCCATCCCCAGGGGTTATTTCTGTAATACTTGGGGGCATCATGTGAAAAGCATGAGCAGACAATGTGGTTCTGCTCACTGCTTGCCAGGCCAATTAAATATATATATATATAAAATGATTAAAATGGTTTACTGGGGATTTCTGCATTTGCAGCAGTAGTTGCTCCACTCCATAGCTTTGTTGCTTCTTGTAATAGGCTGTTCCAGGGGTTCTTGGTCACAGTGTTTCACAGCTGTCAATAGGAGAGCCTTTTGGACATCTTGATGTGTAATACCATAAAGAAGGGGTTTTTTTCAGGACATTGTTTGTCTTTAAAATGTTGTGCCCAGTCCCCAAGTCGTGCAGACCTGACCCTGTGGGCTCAAAGCAGAACTGGAATGGAAACACAGGCACTGGTCCATGGTTGAAGGCCTCTCTCCTTGCAAGAAAACCCAAACCATTGTTATCTGACAACCTACTCCCATTTAACCAATGGGTTTTGTATCCTGTCACTTCTCTTCAAGATCTTCAGGGATGAAGATTGTATTACAGCTCTTGTACTTCTCAGTTCCCTGTCCTCCTCAGCAGGAGCAAGTCGTTGGCTGTATGGATCTTCTGGGTTTTGTTTTGGCATTGATGCCTCCTCCAGGGATTCTTTATTTTACAAAGCACCTACAGTTTCTGTTCCATTGATTCCCAGGAAGGAGAGAAACTCTGAGCCCATTCAAAACTGCTCTGCCCCTCCCTGGCCTGGTTCCAGCCTTCATCCAAAGATGCACCCAATTGTCATCCCTGCTTTAGGCCATGCTACATGCTGGGGAGGTTTTGGGAACTTGTCTTCCAAATTAATGTATGCTCTGTGTGTATCTCACTCAGAGGGTTTATTTGTTTAAGTGTCTAAGTCTATGACATCACTTTGTTTTGGGCCCCCACTGCTCCCATGCCCACCCCTTCCTGCCTTTAACCTGCTGAGTGACACGGCTCTGGCAACCTGTATGGAGACTGTGGTGGGTGGTCCTCAACCTGGCTTCACCCCCTGGTCCATCAGAGCCACTGGCTGGTCCCTACCAGGTTGCTCAACCCGTGCCAGCTTGTCCAGGGTGTGTCTTAAGGGATGATGCAAATGAGAGGATGGTCAGGGAGAAATCTTGGAAGCCCTTTTAGAAGCACTTGGGCTATTGTAGGGCTTGTTGGGTTCATGACTTGCTCTAAGATCAGACATTTTGGTAGGATGGAAAGGTGAGGAAGCACCATGGAATGAATTCCCACTCCACAGCATGGCTCCTACCTTCTTTAGTGTTTATTTTCCTTTCTTCATCTAGCTCCTCCTGCCCTGCCCAAACGGCCTCATGAGGTGGTTATTAGAAGTTGGTTGTTTCTAATGATTTCTACTCATTACAGTTTCGAAGTTCTTCTGTGTCTGAGGAGCAAAGCACACAGCAATCATTGCTTTTTCTTTCTTTTTTTTCCCTCCTAACCTTGGGACTGGAGCTGTGGGGTGGAGGAGGACAGTGACCCCAGCAGAGCACCCCTCAGCTGCAGCATCACCCCGCGGGTGCAGAGGCAGAGCCATCTCCGAGCACTTGTTCCCACAACAGAAGTCCACAGCACAAGGAAAGAGGTCATTAAATTCAACTTTATTGGCTTTCACTGTACATTCCACATTCTTTTTTCCACACCTTTCTCCTTTCTTCTCTCCATCTTCCTGTGATGTCTCCATCCTGTTTCCTCGTAGATACAGGGCAACTTTGAAGTTGGTTGGCTCTATTACCCAGCCCCGTTTCAGCCTCAGTTTCCCTTTTTGTTGGGTTTGGGTGGGTTTTTTGTTTAGTTTAGATTTTACACAATCAGCAGTCTGTGATTTTTGCCTGGTTGGAGCTGAGCAGCTTTCAGGTAATCTCCTTGCACCCTCACTTGGTCCCTTCTCAGGGACTTTTGTTACAAAGTCACTTCTCAAGCAGTTTAATTTATCTCCAGGTAAATGCAAGACAAGAGTCACATAACCACTGAAATGCTCTGAAAACTTTGTGGGCACCAGAAACGTACCATTTGTGTGAGTTTTATTCCCTTTTTCACGATGCCCTTTTCAGCGTGAGCACAAAGTCAATAAAGAGGAAGCGAAACCCTTAAAGCACAACTGGTCCTTCTTTGAACGTGGAAGAACTCAAGAGCCATGAGACTGTCACTGCCATCATGTTTGGACTGGCCAGACCTCACCTTAGATGTCATCAGCTGAACACACCAGACCCAAAGGTCTCGAATTCCCCATCAGTTAATGCTGACCTGAGAACTTTTGGAAATAATACTTGATTTTTGGGTAAGTAACAATGAAATTCAGCATTATATGAGAGATACAAGTAGCTTGGGTTTAATTCATACGGTTTAAGCTTCTAGCATAGTTTGCTTTATTTAAAACTTTGCCATGTTCCAGAGTATCTGGATAAAGATACTGGTGAAGATACCCACCACCTGTGAAATGATCCATGCCAACTTCTTAAAACTTTTTATTACTTGTGGGACTTGAGGAGAGTTCCTCCTTCATATGCTTTTGGAGAGTTTGTTTGCGTACTCTGACTCCAGCCTGGGTGCTTTCTCTTCCTTCTCCTGTAAGGCTCAGGGTGGCACATTGTGTGATGATGACAAGCAGCCAAAAAAAAAAAAAAAAGAAGAAAAAAAAATCGATTTGTAATCTGATTTGAGGGTTTTGATTTCCTCTGATGAGTTTAAATTTCATTAAAAGCAACCTTATTCGAACATAAAAGAACTCCTTGAAGGGTAAAACAGGGAATTGTCTCAAAGAGTATAAAGAATCTCAACTCCTTTGTGCTATTTATCCCCGGCATTAATTGTGAGGTCCGACGGGCGGTGTCGGTTGGCAGATGCACCCTTATCAGCCCCGGGATCTGCGTGAGGAGGAGGAGGGGAGGGAAGGGGTGGAAGAAGCACAAGGGCTCACATTCAAAAATGCCTCTTTGGCGTATCGACACTTTAGTTATCAACAGCCCTTATTATCTGCTCGGCGGCGGATCGCAGCTTGCCGGTGACATAATAAGCTACAAATCACTGGTGGGGCCCTTTCTGCATTCTCCTAATTGTGTGTGTTCTCTGGGAAAAAAATTATCCTTGGGCCTCTCGTCCTGATGAGAAATTGACATTTTCTGGCCGAGCCCGGCGAGCGCTATGTGGGGAGATAAGACTTATAGTTGTTTTAAAGGAGTGCAGCCATTCTTTCAGAGGCCTCTT
>NC_140090.1:80720039-80732539 GCF_964237585.1 Gallinula chloropus
CCTAGGGGTCTGTTACAAAAAAGTTCTGTAAGAAAAGCAAGAAACTGAAAGGAACAAACCCCAAATGTTTAAAAATGATGAGTGATCCTGATTTCATGTGAAACCGTTACCCTATTTAACCAGTGCAGGACTGGGGAGAATGCAGAGTGCAGCAGAGCAGAGACACGTCAAGGAGTGATGTCATTGTACACCAGGTTTGTGCTTGTTTTGGTTTGGGGTGGGGTTGGGGTTTTTTTTGTGGGTTACTTTGTTTGTTTGATTTTCTTTTTTACACCAGAAATCATCCAAATGAAGTGGTGATTAACAATTGTGGTGTCAGCCTGTGATAGAACAGCACTAAAGTTCTTCCAAGAAGTTCACTTTTAAGGCATCAGAGAAGTTCATGTGGCAAAACGTTTTTCATTAAAACATCAGAAGTGAATTTATTTTTTTTTTTTAAGCTTTAGGCCTCTGAATTTTTTCCAGTAAACACAGTTCAGCTATGTGGCAAAGTCATGGGTGGCAGCTATAAAAAAAAAAAAAAGACTTTTTACAATCTTTAAAAATAAAAAATAAAAATTTAAAACTTTAATAAAAGGAAGAGAGATTTAAAAAAAGAGAGAATTAAAAAAAAAAATAAAGAAAAAGAAATGCAACCACAAAATAGATCCATCTTTTTTGTGGCTGTATCACATGCACATCTTCTACCAGTACTCATTCCAGCCATGTGGCACAGGTTTGATTCGACTGTACAACAAACAACTTTTTTTTAATTCAAAAAATTATTTGTTCTGATAACTTAAAAAAATAATATAAAAATAAACGATGAATTTGACTTTTCCTCAAAAATAATTAAAAAAAAAAAGAGAGAAAACAAACCAAAAAAAAAAGATGGAAAGTCTAAATAATAGCAACTTTATGAAGCACAAATGAACTGGACAGACACTGATTTATTGGAAAGAAAAACATGAAGGCAACGGTTCTTGGCTTAATGCTACTCTCAGCATCACAACACCAGGCCCATGACAAAAAACAATACTTAGGAGGAGGAGAAAAAAAAAAAACAAAACAAAACAAAGAAAAAAACCCCAAAAGATGAAAAGCAATATACAAAATTTCAAAGATAAATACAATATTTATAGTTGATATGTTACAAAATAAATTCCCTTAGTGACTGCAAGTGTTTACGTGAAAGAAAGTGTTGCAATGGGTAAAGACTCTTTTATCCCTTACAGGCTTTTCATAAGGAATAAAATTTGCTTTTTTTTTTCCCCTAAATATTTTAAGTGGATCTGAAAAAAATTCAAGACAAGTGTATAAATATTTAGCTACAACTTTGGCAAAATCACAAAAGTCTACAATTTTATAACCACATACAAAACACATTAGGGAAGAAGAAGGATCTAGAAGTCAAAAGGACATTTTTTTTTTCTGGTACAAGAAACATAGACTTCACAGTAGCCTAAGAATGCAATAGTATACAGTGCTAGCAAAAGTTGAAAAAATGTTGCAGGTCACACTTGCTTAACAGGAAGCTCTAGCAGTGGAAGTATATTTATTTTTTTTTCCTTTTTTTTTAACCAACAGACAGTAGCAATTCTCATCAAGTTTTTTTTTTTTTGTTTTTCCTCTTTTTTTTTTCTGTTTTCTTTCTGGTTTTGTTTTTTTTTGTTTTTTTTTTTTCCTTTCCCCTCTGTCAGTGTGCTTGTTTGAAGGCAAGAGAATTCCATATCAAAGTTACAATTTCTAACTACAATAAGTTACAAAGTTCCATGTCATTAAGATGAAGTTAAGCAATGATAAACCCTCCCGTGCCCGCCCCCACACCCCACTTTTTTCTTGCTTTTTATTTTCAATTCATTGGGTTTTTTTTTTCCCTTTTTCTAATCATATATTCATCCTCTTTTTATTTTTTTCCTTTTTTTTTTCCTTTAAACTGTGTTTATTTCCCTTTCCAGTTTGATGGCTCAATAACCTCCTTGGGCCCCCCCCCCTTTTTTTTTTTATTCCACCACAAAAAAATATTTCACATTATAGAGATACACAACCATTGTGAATCTAGTTATGAGTACAGAAAAATGTTCGGAGGCATTTTTCATCAGTGTTTCATGATAATCAAAATGGTGCATCCACAAAGTTTCTCCCAACACATAGCAAGTACTAGACATAGCCAAGACGTAATCAGAAACTTTATACAAAATAGGCGTCGCTTTTTCCTTATTCTTCAGGACTGAGAAATGTGAAAATATGAGAAAAATTCAGTCAATAAAATGGAATTGTTCATGAAGAAGTAGGTCGTTTGCATGTAGATTCTTAATAGTTTAAATAAAATCTTTAAACAAAGTCTTTTTTTGTTTTTTTTTTTCCTCCTTTTGTGTGTGTTTTGTTTTGTTTTGTAGCATTTCGATTTGCTGCTGATTTCTGTGTGAAGATGCTGCTTCCATCAGCATGTCTTAATATACTAAACTTGTCCCCTAAGCCCATCCTCTGAAGCTTGGTGCTACGGTAGGTAAACAAAAGTGACTTTACATTGGCGGGACTACAAGCCCGGACATAGCTAAAAGGAAAAGAGAAGAAAAACCAGCTGTTATTAGCACGCTCGTGGAAGGCACATCGGCTTCAAAGCGACCGCGATGCTCAGCACCGCCCCGGAGCGGGACCGGCTGGGTGGATGCAGACACGGGTTCCTCCACGCCCTGGCACAGCATCCTCTGGCTGAGGGACCACAGACATGTGCCTTTCCCAGTGAAAGGCTCTGCTCCGAGCAGGTTTCGGTCCACAGAGCATCCCAACTCCCACCGTATCTCTCCCAGCACAGGGCTGGGAGCGAGATGGGGGCCAGGCTGAGGAATATCAGGGTCACCTCTCAGGGATATCCCCACGGCAGGACCCCACTGACCACCACTTCATACCCAGCCCTGGCACCTGGGCAGAAAACCCCACTTCCATCACTGCACTTCCTGACAGCAGCAGGGCTGAGCAAGCCACTGACTCTCTGAGACCAAAGCCAAGTACCCTACGCCTGCTCCCAGCCCTGGAGACCAAGCACCACAGAAAGGCATGAGATTGACACCCCTGACCAGCAAGCCCCTTTTTAACAGATCAAGACTGAGATGCCAGCAACTACCTCCTCTTCCCTAGTTAACTCTTTGGTAGAAACAGAATTCAGAGTGTTTAATTTTAGTGTTGTTTAATTTTTGCCACAACGATATTTCTCATTAATCTACGTACAACAGATATTAATAAATCCCTTCGTGTAGTGATGTGAACTTCAATTTCTCAGTTCATTAATTTCAACAATATTAATTTATTTCAGGTTTGCTGTCACAGCTTCATGGTTTGGAAGAGCTGGGTACGTACACAGCTCGTAGGCAGCGTGGCCTCCTGCAGCAGCCTGGGCTGCACGACCAGGATTGCGCCGACGCCTGTGACCGGAGCCCTGAGCAATCCTGGTCTCGCAGGCGCCGTAGGCAGCTGATGTGAGGAACTCTGCCTCTCTGCCACACACCTCAAGTGATGCTCTTCAAACAGGTTACAGTGTTCCAGCTCTGCAGCTTCTTTCGCCCCCATTAGCTGCTTTAAACACGTCAGAATTGAAATGGGAGGTATCATTTTGTGTGGTTTGTAATACTGCCTGTGCTAAACTGCAGCTGGAGTTGCAACACTGAACTGGAGAACAGTGCACACACCAGCAGAGACCTCTCCAAACAAAACCACTTGGTTTCCATATCATGTTCCCACTATCTCCTTCGAGTTTCCAGTCAGCCAGGAACTCGGCACCACCACAGAATCACGGAGTCACAAGGTTGGAAGCTCATCAAGTCCAACCGTTCCCATCCTGTGCTAAACCATATTCCTGAGCACCTCATCTACCCTTTTTTAAACACATCCAGGAAAGGTGACTCAACCACCTCCCTGGGCATTAATTCCTCAGGAGCACCTGAACTGGGAGGTGCTGGAGCTGAGTCTGAGTTGCTGCCACGCTGCACCACAACCATCAGCGTCCCTGGAGATCAAGATCACCACAGGTCACCCCAAAACTTAGGGTCTTCCTAATTTTTCTGGTTCAGGTTCAGCAAGGACCTGTCATAACTCTCTGTGCAGAGGTGATGATGAGGTGATGCCTCAGAGCCAGCATGAGACCAGCTCCACCAGCACACTGAGCGAAGTGCAGGTGTCCAGGACCAATCCAGACATTTGTTTCTTTAAAGAACAACTTTATAGAAAAAAAAAAAGGCCAGACTTGTCTTTCAGGGGTCATCTCCACTAACTAAACAGCACATCAGTATTTGGTACATCCCCCTGCACATCTCAACCACGTGTTTATCATCCTCTTACACTGTGTGAAGATTTAGGTTGCCTCCTGACTATTTGGTGGGGGTGGGGGAAGGTCTGAATTCTTTAATATGAGCTATTTAGCCATTTTTGCTGAATTCTGTCTGTGACACAAGGGGTTGGGGAGGAAGGGGTGTGCTCCATCCGTTTATTTATTTCACTATTTATTTTAGTAGCAACATCTGACTGTTGTGAATTTCTGCACTACTCATCCTGCTGTGCACATTGACACCGAGCATCTTCCTAAAGACAAACAGGGTGCCTAGTTTGTCATCATAATAATTTTCATGGTTTCATCCAGGGAGGGCCAGAAAATTAAGCAGGATGGAATTTTAAAAGAATATAGAGAACCTGTAGCTCTGCATTACGATCAGAAACCTTAACCAGAGAGCAACACCTTTCACAATCTATAAAAAGTAAATTACAATTGAAAACTGAATTTTGAACACATATTGTACTTCCAGCTTCACAGGGAGCCAGCACTTTCTTGCTTAAAAATGTATTTTATATCTTAAATGTGCATTGTTTTTTACAGGAAAGAGCCCTCTGCCCTAAGAACCCCATAGACTAGTGTCCTGCTCTTAACAAGTCGTGGAAGTGCTTCGTGTTCTGATCACAGGCTATGTGGTGGATGTCATGTGGAGTTACCAAGATTGTGTCTCTTTGGGTAAGGTCCACAAGTCCTTTTTTTGTAGACTTACTCATAGGAGTGAGACAACAGCCCCCCAAACAACAGACAGGGGGTATCTCCTCTGCGAGCTGCAGCTCCAGAGTTCAAGGGGCCATGGTGGGCCATGGGTGGGCATGCAGCTGATGGGGTGGGGGAAACAAGTGCCACAAGGAAGAAGACCACTCATCCACCCTGGCTGGCCCTGCCTGCACGCTGACCTTCCTGAGGCCTCCCCAGATTGACTTCTTTTGTACTCTTTTTCCTTGCTTCCTAACCTGAGCACTGGACCTCTTCAGAATAAAAAGTGGGTCCTCCTGTTGGCTATAGACCTCTCCATGTTCACGCTTCAACAGCGAGTCCTCAAAAGCAGAGTGGCTTTTTGGGGTGTCCTTGCTAGCAGCAAAACCTTGCTTCGTGTAGAATGGGCTCTGGTAGTGCTTATGTTTAGGGTGATGATACCATGGGTCAGGAGGTAGGGCAGCTCTACGTCTGCTTTGTACTCTGTTAGGAGAGTCCAGATGTCTGAGGTCCAGGTGGACCTTCACAGTTGTGCTTCTGCTTCCCCCTCGTCTTGCCGGAAGCAAGAACAGAGCTGTTTTCAGCACGCACACAAATCCTACCCCTGTGAAAGGTCTGGCCATGTCTGCAGGGCTGACACATGTTGGGTCTTGCCATGCTTTCATCTGCCTCTGCTCAGGGCTAGGAAACCTTCCTAGGACAAACCTGGCTGCCTGCCCCCATCACGTTGGGGTGCGATGCCTCACCACAGCGGGGTCAACCAGCTCCCCTGAACACTGCCCAAACTGGCTTTCATTTCCAAACTGGTGCAGGGAAAGGTAACGTAACAACCAATGGGAGAGAGGACATCCTACCCCTTCTTACCCTGACTCCATAACCAGAGGATTCACCTTAGATACAGTGACAGTGCCCACAAGCTCGTACTGCCACCTTGGCTTGACTAAACCTATGTGACCGTCCTAAGGGTACAGACTCCCTGGCTGTCACTCAGCTCCTTCACATCCCACTCTATAATCACAGAATCGTAGATAATGAGGCTCTGCACTCCAAGATCACACAAAAAAATACTTTAGCTGTGTAGGGCTGCAGCTCTTCAACTCCATATTTTAATTTAATGTAGAAAATGTGCTGATCAGAGAACTCCTGAGCTGCAGGTACAGTGTTCAGAGAGCAGCTAATTAAGCTTTAAAATGGGCTCAGCGTCAACAAATGGCTAAGAAAATAGGAGGAAGGCAGCAGAACCCCTCCCCTAAATAACTGCACAGGTAAAATGCAGTGTAAATAAGTATCTCCTGTGCTGCTGGCTTTACTTTATGATGTCTCATGAAGGACGCATATGACAAATTCATCCCTGTCTTGCCACTCAGTTCTGGCTGCAATTCAATTCAAGGCGCTGGCTGAGATCTGTGAGGACAGCTGGGTGAAGTGTTGTCAACCTGAAGCCTTTCGTGAGCTCAGTCTGAATTAACTCAACGGCTTTGGTTGGAAAAAATGATGGTGCCTCTCTGCCGTGGTGATAAAGGGCCTCACCAAGGATCTGTCAGGTGCAATTGGATTTTCCCCTCTGCCCAGGGGGACTTGGACCCACATATTTAGCCCTTCGCTGGAGTACCCTGGTGCTGGGGACAGGGAGCATCACTTTGTGGTGCCGTGCTGCTTTGCATAAATAATTCAGCCTCTTTGTCACGGCCCCAGAACTCGGTGCTCTCATTACCAGAGCAGACAGACACTCTTGCTGTTTCCCTGGGTCACTTCGCTCAACACCAAAGGATTTGGTTCAGCTGCTTCAGCCGGGTGAGGGAAACATGACAAGTTTGATATTCAGTCTTTTTCCAACACTTCATTTCCAGTTTGCTGCTGCTGAACCAACCCCCAGAGTTTCTGCACCGCCCCACATGTGGAAACCTTTGTGGCTGAGAAGTTCTGAGTGCTGGGTGGGGTAGGGACAGCCCGGTGAGACAGCGGTGCAGCTCTCAGGGACACCTGACTTGGAGCTTTTGCAATGCCCAGGGTATGCTGGACTTGATCAGGGATGCTACCAGGTGTGCTGCTGGCACCACAGCATCCTGAGATCAGGGGCTGAAGGGAACACTAGGCCTTTGATGGGCTGTCTGGTTGTGGAAGGAGTTAATCCAGAGCAGGACTGGCCCTCAGCCAAAGAGCTAACTTCATGTTCCATCTAACAAAACCAGGACTGGTTGAATCGAGTCATCTACTGGGCACTTATGGGAAAAGCATTTTGTACCTGAGGACGAAGAGGTGCAGTTACCTGGGGAGCTGCCAAGGGAGACGCTCAGCACCTGCCAGGAACTGGGCATTTAGCCTCCCTGAACCCCCCTTTGCAGTAATCTAGCCCATCTAAGCACCTGAAACCTTGACTATCTGATGGGAAGCCCTTTATTTATGTAATTTAGATCTTTAAATAATTTTCTTTTTCAGAGTAAATCACTATCAACACGTCAATGAGAACAGAGGTATAGAAATCCCTGCTGCAGAGCAGCTGCCTCAGACCCAAGCCATATGCTACCACATTGTCTTTTATTATTATTTTAGTTTATTTTACTTTGGGGTTTGCTTTTTTGTACTAGCACCTTTTCATAAAAAAAGGAAAGCAGGAGCCTGGATTATTTTATGAATGGATAATCCTTTCTAAGAATATTATTTCTACCTGGTATAGTTTTCTGCTTAGAGTAAGAGTCAAGCTCCCACTAAAGACATAGGCAATGACAGAAACTGTTAACCTAATTATCCTTTTCTTTAAGATTTATGTAGCTGGATCCTCAGCCCCTCATTGACCTGAGTGCATAATAAGCTCTCAGATGCTTCTTTGGGCCAAGAAGTTAATAACAAGCTGGAGGGACATCCTGGTCTTGACTGGACAGGACTTTTGGTGGATGTGCAGTTCCATGGGACTGGGTCTTTCCTCGGTGCTCTAAACCAGACACCACGAAATGGGGGGGTCCAGGGTTACTTGGGCAAATCAAAGTATCTCTCCTCCCTGTTTGCCTGTGGCCACCCCATTGTATTATGGATATGGTGGTAATGCCAAGAATAAATAACAGAGTGCTGCCTACACCTTCACTAAGAGTGTCAAGAGGAGTGGCGACCTCTGGGGTAAGAGCATCCACAACCCTTTCTGATTTCCCTGGGATCTGAAGTGCTTCAATTTACTGCAGTTCACAAGAAGGCTCATAATTCGCAAACCAGAGGCAAGTAAACCTTCCCAACGACCCTGATGCATCTGACAGTGTTTTCTTCTCAAAGTTTAAAAAAGGGCATAAAAAAGGAAGACTCCTTTGTTCATATTTTTATTCTTCCACCAAACACAGGCTGCATCATAACTCCTCCTGCCCCTCTCCCAGGAATTCTGCAACTGAGTTATACATCGTTCATTACACTACCCACACCATATCACACAGGTTGGGGGGAAAAAAATACAGAAGCTTAAAATTGCCTGCATTAATTAAAATATGTTGTTCATTTAGGGAAGCAACCGCTCTACCACCACAGTAAGAGAGTGAGCTGAGACCAGCATGCAGCCTTGCTGCACAAGTGGCTGGCTAGTCCAAGGGAAGGTTACTTCCCCCAGAGCTTAACCTGATCTGCACTGAAGTGACATGTTTTCAGATAAGTCCTGCAGCCCGTGTTAGGCTGGAGCGCTGCTGGGTTTAAATAAACAGCCGTAGAAAATGGGTTCAGAAAACAGAGGAGCACGAGGACATGAAACCTCCAAGAAGCACTCAGGGATAGAGCCTTACTTTAAAATTTAAAACACAGACTCCTCGGGGGGAAACGCCAGAGAAACAACTAGAGTTTCCTTTAATGGAAGTATGAAAAATGAACTAAGCTCCGCTTAGAGTCTTAGCGTGCCGCTCGTGCCACCCTATTTCTCCACCTGCTTTTGCACCGCTCTGAGAGCACCAGAAACCTGAAAACACAACGAGGTACCCTTCTCCAGAATAAACCATCAGGGCTTGAGTGCACACACACACACACACACGCGCGCGGAAAAGGAGGGGGGAAAAAGCCATAGATAGAAAATTGAGAGAGATCCAGCTCACCTTGAAGTCCGTTTCCATTTGCACTGGTGCAAGATGGTGGAGGAGAGGCTTGGGGCCTGACAACAGGAGCAAAGGCGCTCTTTTGTTTCACTGCAGAGATGACATTGGCAGGTGAGAATGAGAAAATGCCGTGTGTACTGCTACAGTTTGAAGGGAGGGTGACCGAAGAGGCTGCCATGGTAGGGCTTGACGGCACTACTGCAATAAAGCAAAAATAATCAGGACTCAGATTGAGGTTTTCACGGCAAACACGGAAAAAGAGAGTGATAGGGCCTTGCCTCTTAAAATATATATATATATATATATAAAAAAATATATATAAAAAAAAATGAAATGCCTTGGCTTGGCCACTCTCTGGATAACAGGCAAACTCTTTTGTGTTGGACTTTTGTTACGAATTGTGCAGTCCAATTTTTCTTATTTTATTTTATTTTTTTTTTCTATCTGAGATTGTATTATGGCACAAACAGATCAATTTATTATATTCATTTTTACGTCCAGCCTCCAGAGTCACCCCTCCTTTTATCCAGTAGCTCACAATATAGGAAATCAAAACAATGCAAGTATTTGATTTTGTAGTAAATATGAATCTATATGATGATGTGTTACCAAAAATAGACACTTACTGCCATAAGGAGAGTTAGCTGAGGAGCCATTAAGAAATCCAGGGGAACCTGGTACACCTAGATTGGGCATGCCGGCATTGCCATATCCATTCATGCTATTGCTGACTGTGTTGTAATTGGACTGCTGAGGAGTACTGCTGGGAACATATCCTCGCGGGGAAACACTGCTTGTGTTGCGACTGTAACCTACTGTGTTAGAAACCCCCCCACCCCAAAAAAATAATGTTATTTTATAATATAGACTTAGGGCTGGGGGGTTTCCTCATGCAGCATATATTACACAGTTTTAATTGATTGCACAGCTTTGCTCTAAGTTGTCTCTCACTGCCCTATCAACTCTTGCAGTTTGAGATAACCTTATCACGCCAACCCTACTTAAATCATCCGCGAGCACTCTATGTTGTCTCTCCTCTTAGCACAGACAGCCAACAAAAGCTCTCTTCGATCCAGCTGTGGCAGGTGCCTTCACGTTTGTCTTTAGGAGCAATTATCAACAGGCTCGAGTCCCGCTTTGTACCAACACGCTGAATGAACTTTCAGCCTCTCCAGACCCTCAAATGCCATAGCTGACAAGAAAAACTTTGTTTGTTGCAGTGATTTACTTTAAAAGGCTGCTTTGGGGTCTTCATTTTATGACTGATATTTTTATGCTAACGACAAGCTCGTACTTTGGTAAGGTGTAGCCATCGGTGAAAACTAATTCAAGATCAAGTACAGAATTTTATAAGGCTTATTAGCTTGGAAACGCATTAAAAGACAATCTTTTCTCCAAGAGGAAACACAGCGGAATCAGGATTTCAAGCGACAGTTTGTCCCTATCTGAGCAATCAATTTAATAATTACGTTGCAAGCAAAAAATATGGGTTTGAACATATCTAATAATCCTGTTTCCCTCCTTTCATTAGTATCAAAATTAATTTTAAATGCAATATGCTACGTGCATTTTCAATTACAACAGGTAAATTAAATCAACTATTACTTTTATTAGTAACATATATGTCACACGCGCCTATAAACAAAGTATTTTAAAATCACAGACATCAAATTAGGTTTATCTGTGTAAATATTCCAAAACCAGGTGGAGATACCTAGACATAATTATTTTATTTAAGAAAAAAAAACCCCAACATGCAAGTTGTATATTTACTGTGAATAATAAAGAGCTTTCTACACTTTGCCAATTTATTTCTTTCCCTTCCCCCCCCCCCCCAACCCCACTGGAGATGCTTTATGATAACAGTAAACGAAAGAACAGGAAGAATTAAATATTATGAGAAAGTTAAAGAGGGCATTTCATTACACGATCAGACACAGGACTACGGGGAGAAAAAGAGGTAGAACACAGCAGTGACATCAGCTCGTATTAATAGGCGCTGGCCAAAAAGCAGTCACTAAGCAGGAGGATTAACTCTTGAAACCCCACATACCTTGGTCGTTCGCTTGTGATGTTTCGGAAACGTTAACGGCGAGCTGGCTGCTGAAGGAGTTCACCCCCATCATGCCAGTGTGAGCCGGAGTGTTGGCTAGAGTGGGGATCTGGTTGTGATTGCGTGGCACGCTGTATAACGCTTCAGCAATGTCAGCTGCTCGTTTCAGGATTATTTCCTGTGGAGACAGAAAACGAGCACCGGCGGCTCAGAAATACTCCCAGGGCGCGATAAGGTGACACTCTGCAGAGGGGACACGCTCGTGGGACGCTACGGTGAGGGTGGGGATTCCGCCGCGCGTTTCAACTGCACCATCCGCTACCCTTCCTTCCCATGCACCAGTGCATGACACCATTCCATGCCAACACAGTAAGCATGAAGAAATCAACATAAAATTACGGCCTAGGCCCGTGAGTCACACAGAAGTTGGAACGTCCCCTGCACTCAGGCAGGGCCGTGGCTGTATTTTCAGCGGCCTGCAACACACGGCGTGTGTTATCCGCTCTGTTTAGCAGATTTCTTTAGGACTTCCCATTAGTCACTGTATATTTTGGCCCGAGTTCAAGGTTATTCTCTTGCCTTAATGATTGCTTATGCTTTTGGCACCTTACACTTAATTGTCATTTCTGATAGGCAAACTAGCCGTGAGAAGAGAATGGGGAAGGCGAAGCATGTCCCTCGGAGCATTGCATCACATCAGACTGCCCTCAAGGTGGCTGGCAAAGCCGGGCTGCCTACAAAAGGAATGTGCTGATGCTCTGCCAGCTTTGCAAATAGCAGGTATTGATTTACATATGTAGGCGTGTAGGCAAAGACCGGGGCTAGCGACCTACCTGGTTGTTATGGGGCATCCCGTATAGGGCTTCAACAAGGTCTGCCGCTCTCTTAAGTAATACTTCCTAAAGGAAAAGAAAAACAAACAACCTGTGTTATGTTTTGTTACATGCAGATGTCATTCCAAGAGGAAAAAGAGAAGAGCAATGACTTTGACAGCCCATGGTGGCATCTATAATTGTGAGGAACTGATAAAGTGGGAAAAAAACCCTATCACACGCTGTCCCGGCGCTCTTGCTATATTTAAGGGGGGGTGTATTACAAAGATAGGAAGGTATTTTGTTTTGGAGGAAAACACTGTTTGTGGTTCGAAGTTGAAGTTAGATACGAGCCTAAAAATAATATTGCATTTTACATCCAGCTGTTCAATTATGATTGACTAGAAAAGGTGTTTGCTGCTGTAGCATGTAGCTCTAGTGCTGAATTAGTGAAATCAGTGCTTGAGGTTTAATGATGTAGTCTTATGGGTATTAAACAAACAAACACATGGTAGAGATATGAAAGGCACAGGCATCACATTTGGCTGTTAATTCCTAGCACTTTAGTGGTG
>NC_140090.1:80745039-80747539 GCF_964237585.1 Gallinula chloropus
AATTCACAGGTCAGCTCATAATTACGCTCCATCAGATAATGGTATAGAATTTTCCTTAAAATACTCACATTAACATTGAGAAAACAGCCTCTTTTTAAATTTAATTTATCCCCCCCCCCCCCCAATTGGAAAGCAAAGCCCACCCCAGGCGTTGACACCCACGATGCTGTTGGACAGAGGGCTTGTCCTCCCAGTCTGGAGGAACTGGCTGCGGGATGCAACGCTGCCCACAGAGAAGGGGGAACAGCCTCACCGCCTTGTTATGAAAGAATACCCTTGGTGACAACAACTGGGTTGTGTTCAAGCCCTTCTGTTTACATATCCTGAAGAATGGGTTCGATTACGATCGTTAGGGAACGTCAGAGAAACAGGAAGGCTCATTCGCAGCTCTCACAGCTTTGAAGGCAAATGTCAGTTCATGTTGTTCCAAGAGGAGTCTGTCCCTTTCAGAGTCCTTTGTAGAGTAGGTCAGAACATCTCCAGCAGAACAAATTTTGTAATAAAATCTGAACTAAGAGAAGAAATGAAGGAAAATGCTTCCTGGCCAGTTCCAGCCACCTACCAAACCAACTTCCTCCAGGAAGGAAGGAACAGAGGACCGAGGGGAGGAAGAAAGAAAGCAAGGACGCAGGGATGGATAAGTGCCAAAGAAACAAAGAACATGCATCTTCCACCAGTGTGTAGTAAACTGCAGTTTAGATCCACTACATGTCTGCTAATCTGTCCCCTAACCTTCAAAGAGCCCAATTCTGACACCTTTGTGGGTATGGAGCCTCAGCAGGGCTGGAGCACCCTCCCTGCAGGAGGGGTGCCAGGAGGATGCTCTGGACAGCATTGCATCCAGCCTCCCCGGCACCCCAAGCCTTCCATTGACCACCCCCAGCCAGCACTCAGGGACCACCCGGCCTCCCCAGGCTGTCCCACTGCAAGACTTCAGCTCTTCGGCACACCTTTGGGGAGGTGGCACTCCATCACAAGTAAAGCTGTAATGTCTTCATGACTATGGTTCCTGTAAGGACGCCTGCATTTCCACTTTTAGTGAGGGCAATTGTGTTTCAAGCTCTTAGGTTTGCCAAAAATGTCATTACCATCATAATAGCTAGAGATTTGCTTTAAATGAATGAATAAATGAGGGAGAAGGAGAAAAGGAATGGATGGATCTAGGGGGAGATGCGAGCCTCACCTGTGCATGGACATCCTAAGGCAGTACCTTATCTGCCTTTACAGATATTTAGAGTCAGTGATACTGCAGTAGTAAAATGTAGGTTAAAGTATGAAGTTGCAATGGGAAACCAGTAAAGTAAACCCCCCTGCAGTATACGGGGTGGGCTGGGTAACTGAGTTACCACACCGGACCACACCATTCAACAGCTTGCCTTGTAAAATACCTGCAGACATCTAAACATACATCAAATGGGCAAATCATGAGGGATCAAAGATCCCACCAGTAAGAAGACAGATCTTATCCGTGGTCAGTGTGGAGCGCTGCAAAGGGGGGGCTTGGCAGCATGTCAGTGATGAGTGAAAGGGGAAGGAAACCTGCACAAGATCAAGTCATAGGATCACAGAGTGCTTTGGGTTGGAAGGGCTCTCAAAGCCCATCTAATTCCAACCCCCTGCCATGGACAGGGACACCCTGACTAGCCCAGGTTGCCCAAAGCCCCATCCAGCCTGGTCTTGAACACCTCCAGGGATCATATATGCTCCAGCTGTGCCAGGGAGGTGCCACAGTCTGATTCCTATGGAACTATAATAAAACAATGTGTACAACTAACAGGACAACACACTCCAAAAAGGAGAAGGCTGATCTGCTGAAGTGTTTCACGATTGTGGCAGCACAGCTACATCAAAGCAGCAAAACATTACAGTGCAACTATTTAATGCTCCAAGGTATTTCACTAATTAAGATATATTTTGCTGAAATAAAGTGGGCTTGCATCTGTTTCTGTAGCTGTGGTGTTATTTGGGAGTTTATTCCCCTGCTAGTCCTCGTAGCTGCATAGATACCTCCTTCCTCCTGCCAGATCTGTGTGGATCCATCTCCTTCCTCTTGCTCCCCACTACACAATTTAGAGAATTATGCTGGCATCGTGCTACTGGAGCCTGTGAGCACAGACATTCCTCCTGGCTGGAAGCACCAGCCCTGTGCCACAGAGCTGGATGGTGGGGTGCTGCATCCACCCCTTCCCAAAGAGCTGATGGAGCTGATGTGCATCAGGAGCCATGGGAACCCGGAGAGGTATCTCTGCTCTAGATGTGGGAGGGCTGAGTGCAACAGTTCCTCTGGAATTTTGGGTGCTCTGCTCTAAAGTGACACTTGGTCACAGCAGAGGGAAAAATCTGATCGTTTGCCTGCCCACACCACCTTAGCTCTTCAGAGGTATTTATCCACCTCAGAACCATCTGAAATCTGTGATGCTTCAGCAAACATCTGCAAGAGCTGGTGCTCTGCACAGCTCTTTATATTCAGTAGCGATCACCCAGCATAAGAATGTAATAC
>NC_140090.1:80752539-80755039 GCF_964237585.1 Gallinula chloropus
TTGCCTGCTGAGAGACGGCGCGCTCTTCCTTCTGCGTGAGACTAATGGGGGCTTTTTAGAAAAATCTGGAACTTTCATATCTCTGTACCCTGATCATTTAATGTCTCAACTTCTCTGCTCACAAAGGCTTTGTACACCACACTACACTCTTGTTTCATTATTCTGCTGCCTTGTTGCCCTATGGTCTACCTCATGCTGGGAAGGTTAAATGTTAGAGTGCCAAGCCAGACTGCAAGCATGGTGGGACACTGATGGGAAACAGATGCCCTGGGGATTCAGCCCCTCCCTCCTCTAGAGCTACATCATTTTCATTTTCTGAAATACAGTGAGGCTTGGCTTCGCTCTCAATGGCAGCTGTAATTTCCTAAGACTATCTCGGTCACCCTATCACTTCAGGATGAAGCAGAGCAGGCAGAAGTTTCTCGGTCAGGCAGGCGCTGGCTTGATCTATTTATTCTCTTATTGCTGGGGTACAGGCTTTTGTTTCCCTCAAAAGGTCTTTCAGATACACATTCCAGTTGTTAATAATACAACTTTATTGCAATTTAACTCCAGGAGGAGAAGCTCACGACATCCTCACGATTCCTTTGAACATCTTTACTCAGCGATAACGACAACAAGACAACCCCAGGAAAGAAGAAGCAATGGCTTTTCCGTACGGCTTTGTACACGCTTGCGTTTACACGTAAGAAAGAAGTTCAAACCAGCAAAATTTTGCCAAATTTTCAAAATCCACACCTATGACATCAGTTAGAGTCATTACTCTAAAGCAATTCAGAATTCCAGGCCCCTGCGCTGAGAGCCAGACCGTCATCTGGTTCAAATCTGCAGCGCTTCCCTGCGCGCAGTGGAACTGCACCAGCTTGCAGCAGCTAAAATATCTGGAACTTCGTCTGAGGCTTTTAATTCATTCATTTTTCTTTTTTATATTTTGCTGAACACTTATCCTAGCTAGTCCCACTTTGCCAAGATACTCTGCTGTGGCTTTGCATGCCCCGTGCTCCTAACAGCCTTTTTAAGCCTGTAACCGCGACCGTACGCAGCCCCAACTTTGCAGCAGACCATGAAACAACGCTGGCTTTCGAGATACATCCTCCACACCAAGAGCACCGCGGTCACTACCATCCCATTTGGGTGTTGGTTTTTACCAACCCTGGTAAAAACCCAATCAGAAAGAGTAAGAACATGGAAATATCCTCTCCCTCATCAGGCAGAAGCGAGGCGCCCAAATGTGAACGCGAGCATCGGTTCCGCTCAGGCTCTGATTTCTTTGGGGATAGAGGGGAGATAGGAATCTCAGGTGCTACCTTCACTTCAAAGTTCATTTCAGCATCAGATCTTAGGCAGACAGAAAAACACATCCACGATGCGTTAAGTGTTTAAAAAGTCCTAGCTTAAAACTACCCCAGAACACACTTTTCCCATTAGATCTAAATTAATAGATAGAAACAGTTGCAGTCTAGTGGGAAAATATTCATCAAAATGCACATCATCTGCACATCATCTGCAATCTGCATTATCTACCCAATAAGCGGCAAGAACTCTCCCCGACTCCCTGCAGTCTGTCGAGTAAACAGTTAAAGGCTCTTTGTTTTCAAGAGAGAGATTGATTCATCAGATCAAATTTATTACCTAGAATCCTCATCCAAAAGTACGGTAAATTAAATTGCTATTTCTCCCTTTTCCTTCCCAGCACCTCAGTTAAATTCATTGTCAAATGCCAGAGAAACTGTAACACACATTTTAGATAAAAAGCCAGGAATAGTCATCCCAAAGTGAGAAGTTTCATATTAAAACCACTGGAAACCACAAAGTTCCGACTTTTCCTCTTGTAGACTAAAATCAAATGTATTTAGAAGAACTGGCACAAATTAATCATTCCCAGACTTGTGAGTTTGTATCCCAGGTCTGAAAGGATTTTCAGAGCCAGATTGCGAATAAGGTTGGATAAAGTTATTTGGACCCAACAACCGCTACTTGAACCGGCGCCTGAAACTTCAGCTGAACCTTTAGGGAAGTTCAAGAAGTTCGGGTTGATAGGCTGAAAAGTATTTTTCATCACCAAACACCCATTAACTCCTTTTTTCTGGCTGAGGCAGAGTAGGAAATACCGTTGTTGAACTATTTCTGGCCAAAATGAAAACAGGAAGTAACGAGCATCTTGTGAAAGAGCTTGATCTCATGAGACCTCGAGTCATTTTTAAGACCCAAGAGGCTTGGATAGGCACCAGACCTTCTGCATGCACCGTGCGAACAGGTACTTGGAGGTCCAGCTACCCATCGGTTACGCTTCCCGCAAGACACAGCCTATTTTTGAACAGCATGGTTCACACTTGTGCATCACTAGGAGACAGGCATCAGTATCCCAAAAGGAGCAAGGAAACCATACACTTACCAGTGTAGACGAATCGGCCGGGAGCACCTTTGCAGAACTGTTTGGATTTGTAGGAGAGGGTTACTTCAACAACTCCTGGAATGTGCCGCGGCGGCGTTTGAACTC
>NC_140090.1:80760039-80767539 GCF_964237585.1 Gallinula chloropus
CATAGAGCAAAAAGGAGCTATGGGTTAGCCACGTTTATGTAGATTTTTTCCATAGCACGTAAAAGTGGCCTTTATTTTCCTAAGTGATATTTTCTGCTTAGAGTCAAATTCTTTTCATGCAGCTTACAAAAATAAATACTTGTATTTTGCTAAGATCATAATAGCTCATTAAAGGGGCTGAATTTGGACCTAGACTAAAACCTAACACCACAGGGCTGAGCATGCTTACTTGAACCTATAATGTTGCTAGTTCTCGCTCTCTGGGGAAGGAGAGGACTAGGGGAGAGGATTCAGCCTTCTTAATTGTGAACCTCATTAGTGACGGTTGCTAGGCAAAACACACACCTACTTTCAGTGCATATGAAAGAGATAAACAATACGTCATAGACCATAATGACTCTGGTGCTCAGGGCGACCTTTAATTATTATATTTCTGTTCTCTTATACCTTAGTTATTAATGCAGAAAAACAAATTAGTTTTGTGTGTGTGGACTGCAGCAGATTTGTAAATCGCTCTCCATTTTTTGATGTCTAGATCGTATTTCCTTCTGATAATTGTTGCTTGCCTCATTCACTTCTCTCTCTGTGCCCATTGGTAAATACTACTCGAAACGTAAAATGACAATGATTGTATTAGCAGCTTAGTATTCTGTTACTACTTTAATTAATTTTATTAGTGTAAAAAGCCATGATCCTGTCAATATGTTAGTAACAACTCGCAAGAGGAGTCCGATGCAAACGGATGTGTGCAGCCTGGACGTGCAGCTGTAGGTGGAGTCACCATGGCTTGGAGAATTCTAGCCCTCTAAGCACTGAAGGTGTGTTTGACCTCTATGTACTTAATTTTTTGGCAGCCCTGAAGTCATCAGGCTGTTAGATGAGATGCTCAGTATATTCCAACTGAGGAATATTCTACCCTATCCTATCCCATCCCATCCCATCCCATCCCATCCCATCCCATCCCATCCCATTCTAGTCTAGTCTAGTCTATTCCTCTGCTAGGCTAGGCTATGCTGTGCTATGCTATGTTATGCTATGCTAATTCTTAATCTTACTCTTATTCCTATTCTTACTCTTTCTTACTCTTATTCCAATTCTTATTCTTAGTCTTATTTTATTAAAAGCCAGGTTACTTGGGAGCCAGTGTGTGCCTTTATGTCTGTGTACATTTTACAGAGTGACCAAAGTGTAAAAATTTAAATCTAAATTACTGTTTGGGGCCGTGTGGGAGAATAAATACACATGTGCACGTGTGTGAGAGCAGCTGGAATTGTGTGCCCGCGGTGCGGAGGGTGATGGGCTCCAGAAAGATAGTATTTCACAATTCTGGATTTTCAGGGGCACTTTTTCATTCCCCTCTTCATCTCAGCCTATCTTCTTTTAGCGGTTCAGGCAAGAAGTCAATCACATTGAGCCAGTCTGAAGAAAAACATTTTGATGCTGTTTTTCTCATACAACCCCCCCTCCTGCTGTAATCTGCAGTAAGGCCCAGCCACAGGAAATTGACCTCACAGTAAATTCTTTACAGATTCGGTCATGTTTTTACCATCCACTTAAACTTGCATACATAACCTGAGACTGTACCTCTGGATCGAGGAATATGACAAGCCAAAATAAAATCAAGTCAAATTAAAGAGCAAGAAAAAGCTGCAAGCAAAACAAGGCTGGGAAAAAAAAAAAAAGAAAAAGGCAAAAAAAAGGAAAGAAAACGATGAAAAATTGGTTGTGACTGCAAAACTGTAAGTATTAAATAAAGAGAGAAGTCAGAAGCAAATTCAGAAGCGCCTGCGTTCTAGTTGACAAGGGCTGAGAAATACTAATGGACTCTTTAAATGGGTGATTTGATGGATGAGAAGAGAAATTATGCAAAAGTAAACGTAGGAGTGTATCAATGTGAAGTATGGTGGGGAAAAAATAAAATAAAATAAAAAAGAAAGAAAATAAAAAAAAAAGAAAGCATTGCAAATAAAACAAAAAGACATGTAAATGTGTGCCTACCATTTTCCAGATAAGAAGGGGCCGTACCTTCTGAGGGGTCAAGGCGGCGAGCCCGCCTCCCGTGTTTGGAATTGTTGTGTACAAACATGTTGTCTGAGACAGCCAGCACGTGGCCATCCACATTGACTGTTGTTGATACAACAACCTGAAAAAAAGAAAACAAAAACAAAAAAAACAAACCCACAGAATTTTAAAAAAATCCAGCATAGACACAGCATCAGGTCTTCTTTTAAGACAAAACAACACCAGAGCCTGTTACTTTCCACTTTAAATGAGGTGAATGACAACTATGAATACATCTTTGTTTATGTGGCTAACACTGGTGATTTTTAACTCACAATTGTTTCTCTTCAGAACCTGCTACACTAATTAGAGTTTAATCTCCTATTATGCTAACAAATGAATTCAATTCAGGGAAATATTCTTCTAGCCATTAGTTTCAGAAACACCCCTCTAGCCACTCATTTTAAAAGCTGCTGTTTTGATTGATCTGTTGATATATTGATTAGATAGTTTATCTAATTAAAATTTGTTCACTTGAGACTGTCTTCAAATGAAGGGTTGTGAGGATTCCAAATAAAAAAAAGCTTAATAAATCAGGGACCATCGTAACTCCCCATTTTTTTCTTCAGTAAATGATCTCCAGGTCAGTTTTACAATTACATTTAATGTCTGATAATGAACTTTTTTGCATCTGAAAAGACCGAGTTGAATATGAATAGTGAAAGTGTTTTCAATCCATGAAAAGTATCCCTTCTCAAGTTCATTTGGATGGTGATTGACCCTGGTATGTCAATGGAATTTCCTCCTTTATTTTTGAGTGAAAGGCTCCTATTCTTGTGCCCAGGTTCAGAGTCCGGCCATAGAAGAGATGATGGATAGGGCCTTCTTTGGCTTCCAGCTGCTTCTCAGCAGAAAATGGAAAAGGAACATATGCAAAACGCGCAACCTTCCCGCTACAAACACCTCCACAATGGACTTGTGCAAGTCCTTCCGGAAACCGGATCGCAGGAGCACAAGCCACAGAGGAAACCGGGAGATGCGCCTGGGTTTGTGTGGGACACGGCTTCGTAGGTCGATAGCTATTATCCCAGAGAGACATTTACATCTTATTTAAATACTCCAGCACTGGCCCTGTGGCGTGTGCTCCCGGTTTTCTAAGCGAAGCGATCAGCACAGCATTTTCTTCGGGGTTTAACATTGGCAGAGTCCGTAAAGCCAGCGCTAGGCCTCACCACCCGGGCGGGTGGCAGCAGTACACATTTAAGCCTTCGTGTTCCATTCTCTTTCCTTTTGGACATTACAGAAGCCATCGCCAGGCTTCTCACAAGGGCTCGTTCCCCAAACGCGGAGCGAACAGACATGGAAGGGGAAAAACTCGCCTCCTTTCTCACAGAGCTGGTCCGAGGCATCAGAAGGAAATTCTTGTCTGCTTCTATGTTTTGGATCACCTCTGATCCTGTTTCTTATTCACAACCCATAATTAGCTTTCAGCTATCACAGCACCTTTCCTGTGTATCCTGCCTCCTTTGAGACAGCCATCTGCGGTACCCTTTAGAACAGCCCGAGGGCAGCTCTCTGCCAGGCTGCTCCGCTTCCCTAGCTTTGTCCTCCCAGAAGTGGACACTTTCTCTCCCACCAGCCTCCACTTTGGAGAGTGCTGAGGCTGCACACTCACCTCGGCTTGCAAAGCCACTGCCAGGCCACTGGGCTATCTGCTCTCAGGCCTGAGGAGATGCCCAGCCATAAGGCAATATTGCAAACCACACACGCGTGATTTCCAGCAAGGATTTCTGGATTGGGTTCCTAGAACACGGCACGTTAAAAGGACAGAGAAAGGTGCATATAAAAATGACAACTATTTTTGTTCTGTCATGTATATATAGGTCAGTCGCCAAGGGAAAACACTGTAGTTCAGCAAAAGAAAGTAGACGTGCTACACTCTGTTATATTGGCTTATTCCTGCCACGCACCTAAAGAAAGGTGCTGAGACAGTGAAACCAGTTAAAAATGTTGTTCGAGATCTGACATACTGTTAAGTCCAGTTAAACCTTCTGAGAGGCAGGGAGATTAGCTAAAGAGACCCAGGAAAGTCTTTCTAGTGCCTACTGGCTCCATTGTCGACCACAAGATCACTCATGACTGATGCTTCATTTAGTCATCGGTGAGACAAAGAGGACATTTCCACTCATTCCAGGTTTGACCTTCTGTTCTGTTCAGATGGATCAATATCACCGATGCCACGTGAAGCTGAGATGCATGAAAAATGGAAGCTTGGCTCGATTGTTTTGAAGAAATAATTTTTCCAGCTACAGATCTTTTCTGTTGGCTGGCTCAAGGGTGCTGGCTTCACCGGTTGGTTGGCTGTGCGTGAAAACAGATGTCACATGCTTTGCTATCAAGTTTAACCACAAGTTATTCTTCGCAAAAAATGAGAAAGTTTCAAACATCTCAATGCTAGCTTATTAGTAGCAGCCTCAAATATGGAGCATGGTGAAATATATTGAATTAAAAAGCATTTCAAAGGGCCCCGAATAGGGGGGAAATCATTTGTCCGTCACGTCAGCTGTCTCTCTGTAGTGTTATGATTCACCACAGGATATTTCAGAAGCTGTAAGGAGAAAGTGAAGTATTAAACATTTTCTAACACAATTGGAATAAAAATATGTGGGTTGGACTGTCGCTGCTGGATTTACAAGCTGTGAGTATGAACAACCCCTGTGTGAGATCCGAACTTCCCTGGGCTCTTCCGGCATGTCTGTTAGTAAGGTCGTGCTGCTCGGTCCACAGATGCAAAACCTCTGGAGGTCTGAGCACATGCCACACCACAATGCAAGGTGATAGCATGAAGGGAGGCTGTGGAAATAGTTTCAGAGGAGGAGAGACCTGCTTGCTCCAGCACTCATCCGTTACAGTCCGCTGCAGAACTCCATGAATCCCGACAACCAGCATTTAAATCAGTGTGAGAAAAGTAAAATACAAAACACGTGGGATTTTTTAAAGGCACACAGTGTTGGAATGATGCTAATCAGAAGTGTTGATATTGGTTTTTCATTAAAAAACCAAGTTCAAGTTGAAGATGTGAGTCTTTTATATAGCACTTATTCCTTAAGAGGGATCTGTACCTGGAATCTTCGCATGTCCCGCGGGTTGCCTGCATTCTTCAAGCAGTTCTGATTGCACTTGAGGAAAAACTTTAGAAAGAATCTATAAAAAACACAAAATTGAAATCTATTAGATTCATCAAAATGTAAATCCAATTTTTAAAAAGTTTAATAAAATTTAATCATAAATAGTTATACCCAAAAGAATACCCGTAGTGAAATATTACTTTCCTATTAGTTAATGAACTTATTTTAAGGCATAAGATCTCTGTCGTAAACAGAACATTATTGCCAGGGAAAGGCAAATTTATATTTTTAATTTTTCAACAGCTACAAATGTATTGACTCCAGGCCATATCCTTAGCTTGGTGTGGGAAAGTTGATTTCAATGACTCATTGACTTCAAAGGCAATGGCTTACACCAGATGAGGATTCATCTCTTTTTTTTTTTAATATGTTTTATTTTTTCACAATTTTTATTACCAGTAATGACCTCCACATTGAAAAATTCCAAGGTAATGAATGATCAATCTTCTGAAAAACACTTGGCTTTGCCTCCGGTTTGGAAACTCTCGCTATTCAAAGGGACTCGATCCAACTCCTGCTGACTCCAGGGAGATCCAGGCGGGATCTGCCCACCGGCAAGGCCCCGGTTCCCTCATTGTTTTTGAAAGGAAAGGAACATGGCAAATTAGGCCCTGTCTTACGACCTCTCCAACCTTTGCCAGCCTTTAACTGTAAGGAGTCGCTCTACGCAGAGAAATCCCGTTTATTTCTGCTGAGCGGCAGCCAGCAATTACTTAGGACTAACCTTTATCACCTGGGCATCTCCCAGTCACCCTTTTGTCTCTGCACAGCAAGAACACAGCAAGCACTTATGGGAAGGGGGAAAGCTCTGGAAGGAGCGACCTCCTTTATGCCACCCTCACGTGGGGAGTGAGCTGATAGGGGATGTCCCCACCTTCCAGGCCGTGCTGGGTGGGGGGACCCTCCCTGTCCTGCCCTTGCACAGGAGGACCTTCACCTCCATGCTTCACAGAGATACATTTTCATGCTTTGGAATTTAAACAAGTGTTCTGTGGGCCTGTTTCCTGCCTAATGACTGACAGCTAATGACAAGCAAGGCTTGGGACTTTCTCCTTCACCCAGAGTTTCTCAGACACCCTGGTCCAGCAGCTCGTGCCACCCCATGTCACACACATTGAACAGCGAGGCTAAGCAGGGCTTTTACACTTAGGACATGAGCAACCAGTATTTATTCATTAATTATTCACCTCACAGCAGTTTTCATGTGCCAACAGGAGGTGAGCCAAGCACCCAACATGGCCCAAATGCAGCCTACAGAAAGTACAACCATGCCTGCACCGCGCAGTGCTCACTCCTGCAGAGCTTTGAGGGTCTAACAGGAGCTCTACATCACAAACTGGGGCTTTTCATCACTGGCCTTCCTTTCCAGTTAAACCCTGAACAGGGCCCTAACCTTAATATGGGATGCTAATGCTGAAGGAGCAATCTCTTGGAGAGGCAAGGAGGGAAACGACTAGATTTACTGAAACTGTGCATAAATAAATTGATGCTGTCAGTTCAGCTGAATGCACATTCCTTTAAAACTTCCTACCCCACAATTTGTAAACAGGTTTTAGCTGTCAGGCTCAAAAAGAGCTGGATTTTCATGGTGGTTGACAGGATCTCCTAGCTCAGATGGTCACTTGAACTCAGGTTTTCTGGATGCCGTTGAGGGGACATTATCAGCAAGTCCCCAAAACTGCATCTTTCACAGCCTTACCCTCACCCTGGTTTGATCTGCCTTGGTTTAGGGTTTAGTTTTTTTAAGATACTCATGGTCTCCAGGTCAACCAAATACAGCCTGAGCTTCTGTAATGGTGTAACAGTGCTTCTGCACAGGATGCCATGCTGTGAAGGACCAGCTGATGCCCACACACATCAGCACAGGGGCCACCAGGAGCTGAGGAGACAGGAGCTGGGGCGAGCCTCCTGCTTTACAGCTCCTTAGTGCCACAGCCAGGCTGAAGAGGAGTATCTTATCTATTATTTTTTTTTTCTGATCTCAAATGGGTGTTGTGAGGCTTATTGAGCTAATGTTTGTAAATTGCTCTGAAATTCTCCAATGAATTGTGCACTAGGAATGCTAAGTATCGCTCCTCCTGGATTGTTTTTAACGTGAAGCATTCGTGATGAATTGTTTCTATACAGAGAGCTCACATCCTGTCAAAAAAAAAGGGCCATTAAGCATCCTTTCACTAAACATCAACTGGAACTGCTATTTGTTCAATTATTTGGTGAAAAAGCCCCATGCTTGGTGGAATTAGACATCTTCCAGCTTACCAGGATGAACTTGAGCTAAATACTGACGCCACAAGGCTGGGATGAACACAAG
>NC_140090.1:80777539-80780039 GCF_964237585.1 Gallinula chloropus
GGTGCAGATGGCACCAGGTACGCCGCAGGAGTGACAGCGCCGAGGACGCGGGAGGAGACGCGCTCCCCCAGCTCCCGGGCGGAGGGAGCATCCCTGACACCGGCACTTATGGCTCGTCTTGCTCCAGCGCAACTTTCAGAGAGGGCGAGCTACAAACACGAAGCCCCCCGCCCCTTCCTGCATGCAGGGGCCGCGTTAGCATCACTCCCCCCCCCCCCCCCCCCTCCCCGTTAGCCCCTCCGCCGCCGGCGCGTCAGCACCGGGTTTGGTCACCGGGCTGACACGGGAAGAGGCTGCTCCGCCCCTCCGCTTCCCCCCCCGCGCAGGCTTTGGGGACCCTTTGATGCCGTTCGCTGCGGTACCGGGATGGGGGGGGAGAGGCGGGGGGAGTCGGGAGCTGCTGCTGGACGGGGCGGGGGGAGCGGAGGGGCCGCAGTTCCCCCGCCGGCCGCCAGAGGGCGCGCACGCTGCCGCGGGGACCCCCCCGCCGTGGGGATGGGGGTGCGTGGGGACCCCTGCGTGTCCCCGCACCCCGCTGCCACCCCCCCATCCTCCCTCCGTCCCACAGCCGAGGGGGCACTGCCCAAGCTCCCCCGACGCGAAGGCACAAAGAGCAGGGGGGGGAGTGGGATTTCCAGCACCAAACTGGTGACCAGCGCCACGATTTCGGGCGATCTCCTGGGATCGAAGTCCCCAGGGTCCAATCCCACCCACGCGAAACATCCACCTCACGCTATTCTGTAACCCCAACAGACGGACAGACAGACAGACACACGTGTTCTCACATGCCTCTGGCGTGGTTACCTACACCCCAAAGTTGCCCAAAAGTCAGCTGAGCCAACGCACCCATCTAACAGCCTCTGAGGTGCAGCGTGTGCCGGGGCCCAAGACCCCGAGGCACCACCTGGCCCTCACTTTCCCTTTCTGAATTCTGAGAAAGTGACTTTTAGGGAAAAAGAAAAGAAAAAATAAATCAAAAGAACCCCCAAAACCCATCATATTTGGTATCCACACAGAAGGTACCCGTGCTGCGCCTCGGGTCACGGGGAGAACTTTATCCCACCGCTTTCAAATCAGAAAGAAAAATGAGCAAAACCCACTAAGGTGCATGTTTTGTTATGAAGAGTCTTGACTTTCCCAAGAGTAAAAAGCCCCATTAATTGCTCATGTAACAGAGAAAACAGCATAGGTCGCACTTTAATACACAAGCATTTATCCTGACACTCCGAGACACAGCTGCAGGTCAGGAATCCAACCAATCCTGGGAGATCACTGGGAACTAAGATAATGAAAATTTTTTCATGTATAAAATCCTTAATCAAAATGCTGGTGGTGTCATCTTGTAGTGCAGACACTGCAACTTAAAATTAATATACAACAGAACCCTCAGCGAAACGAACATCCCCCTGCTTGGAGAGTAACGCGCCTGCTTTGAACCCGGAGCAGACAAACCACCTCCCCGGCCGGCACGGCGCCCGCGCCGGAAACTGAGCGCCCACGATATGACGTCACGCAAATCAGGGCCGAGGCTCTGGTGATGGAAGTTGCCATAACTCTCAGCTCCACCTTTAATCCCGGAGCGTATCCAAAATCCCAGCACAAAGGAGCGATGAAGACCTAACGGGTGAAGCCCTGTGACTGATACACCCCAATCCTCCGAAATGCCCCCAAATGAAAACAGTCCTGAGATACCCCGAGCCGCACGCTGCCTGGATAGACGTAACTACAGCTACTTTTATTATTCAGATGGAATATTTGCTATTTGATAGGATACGGGGGGTTTTTTCCTTACCTTTGGGACATTCCACAGATGCTAACCAACTTCCCCTAACAATATTTAAATTGCCTTACAAAGCTTCTCTAAATATTTGCTATGTATTTAGCATGCCTAAGATTTGCCAGTTATCCCAAAGTCTTTTTGCTGTAAATTGCAATTTTACAACTTCATGCTCGTGATATATTTTGACAAAGCTCTGCTGACACTCTCTATTGGCCTCCAAAGACAAAATAGCTGATACTCCATGAGCCACCAGAGAACTCTCAATTTGTTGTGAGACGGGCTGCTACTTTGCCATCCTCAATCTGCATGGAGAAAGATTAAACATTCAATTTGTTACTTGATAGGCCACAAGGTTCACCACTTACCATACAAATGGAAAACATTACTGTCATTCCTCAACTTGCTTGCCTGAGTATTTTATTATTTGTAATATTTACTTCAGGGAAATTATGATTCATGTCATATTTATCTTCATGAAAAATGAGCATCTAAATGGAAATCACCTTTTGAATGTACCAGGATATAGTGTAATACTAATATGCTTCATGAACTATAAAATTTAGTCACAGTGTATGGATATATTATAGCATGACTTTAATACTCTCACATCAAGCAAATTTTCTCTGTGTTAAGCTGATACTCTGAGACCTGATTTCAGTTTGATAATCATTACACTTACATGATGGTACAAGTCACTGCTTGTAGATTTATGTCCCCCCT
>NC_140090.1:80790039-80797539 GCF_964237585.1 Gallinula chloropus
AACTTAGATTTAGCTATGTTTGAGGTATAGCAATTCAAAGCAACAAAATAAATGACTCTTTGCTGACTCCGGTGTTTCTACATTCATGCTCCTATATGTTCTTTTTTATTTTCTGCTCAGGCTAAATAAATGCCAATATTCACCTTGAAAGAGTCATCATAAAGTAACTCCCGTGGGATATAAAAATATACTTCTCTCATCCTCCATCCAAACAGTGTCAGATGAAGTTAAAAGACATGGTAAATGTGCTAAAATCTGCTTATCTGAATTTTTTTTCAGTATAACTGAGCAGTCATCACCTGAACTGTCAAGATGCACCGTATATAGAAAAGCGCAGTGCTTTTTAAGCATATTTTCAGAAATCCAGGGGCTAGGACTGTAAAAGTCCTCAGCAGGCAAAAGAAGTCTTCTAAAAAGCACGTTTAGGCGTTGGGGTTATTAATTTAGGATCAGTTCTAGAATGTTTGCACCAAAAGGAATCTACAATTAAAATCTTAATTTAAGTTCTCTATAAAAATTCAAGCAGAGCTCCACTGTTTTGCCCTGTGCTTACCTCAGTCCCTGCTTCTCAGGAATAAATGATGTGTGTGGGAACAGGACAACAAATAGGAATGGATGGATTGCCACTTCCCTATTAAGCAACCAGGAAACTAAATTTTCATACTGATGTCTGGGAGCAACTGCACCAGCTGCAGGTGGAGTCAAAGAAATAAGTGTACAAAGCCCTGGCTGCAGTTTGGGGGCAGGAGGGAAGAAGAGAAGAAAAATGTGATTTAAAAATGAGTCACCGACGTCAGCCAGGAGATGAGACAGGCAGGGCCAAACTGACCAGCCCTGAAACTGCTCTGGAATACAACCAATGCAACCAGTAGAACTACAGAGGGATGGCCCAGTACGGCTTCCCACATGGTCAGGATGCTGTGATACCCTTCATTATCCCACAGAGGCTGCTTTGTTAAGGCATTTTGGATGCTGCTGGGAAGTGTCCCAGATGTGCATGTGGACATGGATCCAGACATCCAGCTCCTTGGGGCAGCAGCTCCCGGGGCTGGTGGTTGCTCATGGGACTGGTGGCTGTCCATGGGACTGGTGGTTTTCCATGAGGCCAGTGTTTTCCTGTGGTGCTGGTGGTTGCCCATGAGGCTGGTGGCGATTTGTGGGGCTGGTGGCTATCCTTGGGGCCAGTGGTTGCCCATGGGGCTGACGGTTGTCCATAGGGCCAGTGGTTGGCCCTGGCCAGTGGTTGCCCATGGGGATGGCGGCTGTCCACGGAGATGGGGGTTATCCATGGGGCCGGTGGTTGGCCCTGGGGCAGACGGATCAGTGCAGCTCTGACCACAGCTGACATCCCAACCTTGCATTTCTCCACACTCAGTGTAGATTGGCCAATCTCTAGGTGCTGTTCTGCAGCGAGGTCTGTTCCTCCCCTGTTAATGTCGATAGGATTTTTGCCTCTGATATCACTTATTGTGGAATATAAACCAAGGAGCCAATTACTCAAACTGTATTTAGATGTAATAAACACCTGACAACATAAATAAAAAGAACTCCAATGCTGTCGATGGGCTTGCACGTGCTTTCACAAGAGGTCATTTCAGACCTTAATATTCCATAAGCGTTTTCTTTGATGTTGTAATTTCATAGAGTTATTTAAGTATTTTATCACAACATCTGTGACAAAGATCTCAGGAAGCTTGTGTGAAGAGAACTTATTTCCCATTTGTTTGGGTGGAAACGAAACTCCGCTTACAGATACCGTGAAACCTGTGTTCTAATAAGAGACGCGTCTTTAATTATTCATTGTTACACTTATTGGTATCTTACATTGCACTTAACAGCAGGGAAGATACCTGCTCTGTGCTCCAGCCTTGGCAGTAGCCGTGTGTACAAGCAGAACGATGCTGAACACCAGCAATTTCTTGGCAGGGCCGGCACACGGTGTCATCTTTGGCACCATCCTGTTGCTTTGCCACCTCCACTGTTACCACCAAGCCTTGGTAACCAGCCCGTGTGACCTACAGAAAAAAGAAAGGCTGTTCCCAAAGGACATGAGTTTCTCTTCACGGTACCTTCAGTGTTTTCTTGGTTCCAATGGTGTGGACTAACGTGAGGGTCCGGGGGTTCATGCCAAGGGCAAATTGAAGAGCGGATGGACCGTACTCTGGAGAAGGGCTCTTGGTGGGTGTCACTTGCCATGATACACACAGGTTGGTTTTCTTCCCCTATCTGGTTCTTACAGCATGGACTAAAAACCAGAGCAAAGACCTCTCTACAGCATGCCTCTCAGATTGGTTTTTAATGACTATTAATGAAAACACATATAAAAGTCTCACGATAGGGAGACATGAGGTTTGTCAGTAAACGCCTCAGGATTGCCCTGTTTATTTGTAAGTGCAGCAGGTGCTCAGCAGCACATTTGGAGATGGTGTTTGTCAACCAGCTTGCTTTAATGGGGGTCTTCAGGCAAGAAGCACGGAATCAGGCCCCAGGAAGAACTGACCATAATCCACTTCATTGCAACAACCCCAAGCAGTTTCTTCTCCTCCATGTAAACCAGCCAAGGGACATCTCTATGTGGAAACTCTCAGTCAGCACAGGCCCACTGAGCAGGCCTATAGTAGGCCATAGGCCTGTTGAGATCCACAGGAGAGCAGTGGCCACCAGCTTCGGCACTCTCAGTGTTCACCTTGACTCCTGGCCGGGGCTGTCCTTCAGCTCGAAGCTGCCATCTCCTTCTCAAGTAACCTCTTCAGGATGCAAGAGTGAGGTGTAACCTCACAGCCACGTAGAGGAGCATCATCCACCGTGACCCACAAGTGCAGAGGTTGCCAGCGGGCGCCTCGTGGAAGAGACAAGCGTGGTGGTGGAAGTAGGCTGAGCTCTACATCCATGGGAAAAAGGGAAGAGCCTCACACGTATCAAGGGGGAACATCTGGGCTATTGTCAGCAACTTACATACATTTACTTAATTGCAATCTTGAATGAAATTGTCCGTCATAAAAGATGCCTCGAGAATTCTGATTCTCTCTGTCTATCTGCACAGCTCGCCCTGTACGCCCCTATCATTTGTCTTAATTTTATTTCACTATCACTAACTGTAGACACTACTTCAGGAAATATTTTGAGTTTAGTTTTAATTGTACAGCTTTCAACTCACGCAACATTTCTCTTTGTGTTGAAAGCATCACGGTGATTTATCCTCATTATTGTGTAAATAGGTTTCGGCAGTTCTCAGTAAATAAAACAAAGAGTGACAGGAGGAGAAGGGGGAATTTGCTTTCCTACCAATTAGAGTAGCCTTAGGCAGTACTTTTAAGAGGAGATAAATCCTGCAAATCACTAAAATGATCCTGTCACATGCACCAAATATTAAAATCACACAGCGGCGCACTTCATACAGTTTGCTTTGGTTTAATGAGTTGGGGTGGGCTTCGTCATGAGGTTTGCATCTCGCAGTTGGGGACTGTTGATTGACAGTGAAGATCATGCCCAACTGCAGCTTCCTAACCAGTAGGGCCAGATGGAAAATCACAATTCATGTTTAATATGCAGTTTTTCAGCTAACGAAAATTCCCAAATTGTCTCCTCACCTCCTACCTGAAATTTTTTTCCCCATAATAAATGCAAAATATGCTTCATATTAGCCAAGAGTGGCTTTTCCCCCTTCCAGCAAGTTATTAAAAAAAAAAAAATTAAAAAAAATCCTGTACAACAGATCCCTGTTAAGTGAACAACCTGTTAACTCCTTCAATTATGTAAGTTATCAAAGATTCAAAGATAAGTTTAGGAAACAGCTGTTGTCACGCTCAGGCGCTTGAAAAAATCAGTCAGCGGCGTGTCAGGGTAAAGACGGGATCACAGAAGGAGATGATCACTTCAAAAGTACTGAACAACCAACTAAACACTCAGCTCTACTAAATTTCCTACTCACAGAATCACAAGGTTGGAAAAGAACTTTAAGATCATTGAGTCCTGTCCTGTGCTAAACCAGATCCCTGAGCACCTCATCTCCCCGCCTGTTAAACACACCAAGGGGTGGTGGAATTGATACCCAACACAGGCTCCTGCACCATGCTGGAGAGGATGCTGCATCTCCCTCTGCGCTTGCCATTATGAGGGGGAATGTGAGCTAGTGGGGTCTGCAAGGGCAGCTTTAGCCACTGGAACAGACCACACCGACATGGTGTGGTGTATGTAGTAAAGGGATGGTTGACACCAAGCTTTTCCTGATAAACAAGACAGAGCAGACATATTGCAGGATGCTGTAGGAGCCCTTATAACTCACAGCCTTGCTGCTTATAGCTCGGAGTCTCCTATTTTCAATTATTATCTCCCCCTCTGTCGTTCTCCTGCAGTCAAGTTTTACACTCTGACATTTATACTTAGTATATTGAGCAATGATTGTTACCTTGTTCCAGCATTTTTTGTGCGATGCTTTATGAGAGTGGAACTAAATGTATGACAGGAACCCCAGTAACCTGAGACCCTGGGTCAGTAATGTATTAAAACAAAACAAGACACACATGGCTTCGGCACAGCAAGAAATCACGCAGGAATGGGGACTCAGACAGGCTGAGATAAAGAAGGCCTACCTAACAGCTGCAATTATAGCCTTCGTTATATGAGTCGATCCATTACTGCATATGGGCTTGACAAATTACCATAAACACCAAGCCAGAACAACAGTGAAGTAATTTAGCTTCATACTGGACACTTTGAAAGTTGGTACATGTAAATATCATGGGGAGGACTAATTAATTAATCAGTCTCATCGTTGGTATCATGATTATGATCTTTTTTTTTTCTTTTTTTATTTTTAATTTAAAAACTCCCTCCAACTCAACAAGAGGCGAATGATGAGGAGGGTGGTTAGAGGATAAAACCATTGATTTGTAGCCTCATTCCAAACAGAACAGCACATCAATTCGGAGACGTCCCCAAAATAAATACAAGTTCTTCATTGCTACTTCCAATAATGCAAATTAAAGGCTCTGCATTAAAGAAACGCTCACTGTCAGCTCCCCCCACGTTAACAAATGCTGGTGCAGCCAGCACAGCGTATTGATTTGTAAGCGTTAAATTCTGTGATTATGCTTTAGCGCTGCCTCATAGGCAGGGTAGCTGTCCTGCTCAGCATACAGGGTGGAGAATGATGATCAACGTGACCTCACATGGTTTTTATATTCCCTGAAAAGCATGTAGCACCGTGACTTCCACGGGGCACGTCCCCCTACCCATGCAATTTCTAAATCAGTGTCTTACCAAACTTCTTACAGGCGTTTTCCCCATCATGTTTAAACATTTCCAAATTAACTTCCCTGCTAAGGAGGTGAAACTACCACCGCATTACTGGTTTCCAGCCAGGGTGAAGTACAGGGAGCTAGAAACCAGCTCTGCTGGGCAGGGTGCCGTTCAGACCACCCAGGTGTGATTTAATACAGTGGAGCCAACTGACTGCCAGCCTGGTGTGGAGACCTCTGGGCTGGCTCCACCTGGACCAGCACAAGCTGCTGGAGGTCTGCGGGTGACTCTGCTCACCAGTACATGAGCAACTCTGCTCCAAATGAAAATCCTTCAAGCCTTTCTTAAGCTAGATTTTGTCTTTTCCAAAGTTTTCCTGTCCCACCTCCCAGGTACCCCACTGTGTTTCATACCACAGGACCTGCCCATCGCAGACACAGCGTGAGCACTCAGGATGCCCATGAGTAAAGCTCCAAGAGGCTTCTAAGAGAAGGATGCTGCAACACTGAAAAACTCATTCAAGATGACGCAGAAAATATGTGACAGGAATAGAGGCAGAAGCTGCATTTGAACCTTAATTCAGATTGACTGGAGGACTGACACATTCCCTCCTCTGCCCCAGACACCAAACACTGCCCAACATCAGCAGGAAGCGAACAGGAGAAGGTACTGATGAGTCTCCTTCACTACACACTTCTAGTGGAAAAACAGACATGGTGGGTACCAACCATAGAGAGGGACATGGATGCAAGAAGTCATCCTGTGGTTAAAGACCTTACCAGGTCTCATGCGATAAAGGGGATAAAATTCAGGTTACAACAGAGAACTTCAATGCTGCCAAAACCGAAGCGCTCGGTGTTTGACTTTTCCACCTCAGCGTTCTGTAACGCAATCCCCCGTGTCGCTTCCTGCTCTTAAAATTGGAAGACAGGAATGTTGTTACCTGGAACCATCCAACCTTCTCCACGAAGCCTCAGAGCTTCAAAAGACCTCTACCCTGGCTGGTAAATTAATGCTATTAAACTGTTAGCCCGCTGCTGGGTTGTCTGCTCGCCTGGGCGCGCGCTCTGAGCAAGCTAACTTTGGTGCCGCCGGGCTGTGGTAGCTCAGCACTTCTCACATGACAACTTAGTCTAATTGAGTGGGACAAATTATCTTACAATGGACTCTGTGCAACAGCAGCAAGACTAAATCTATATGCCGGCTAACTCTGAACACATAATTTAGCCATAAGAGACTAGCAGCATCAGTGGTTTCCACAACTATCTGCTAAAAGCAACAGAAAATTAAGTCTCAAGAAATTCTGATTCCAGTTCCCGAAAGCAGCGCAATACATCCGCCATGCATGAGCCCAGGAAAGCTCTTCCCAGAGCTGGGAAAGCATTGTTTTTAGTATTTTTTCCCCTTTTGTTTTTTTGCACAGGCCATTGTGTTCCTTTCTCAGGTTGCCTCTGGCTCCTTGCACCGTGATCCCTTGCTCCACGCTGCTGGCGGTGGGAGAGCAGGGGAGGAGGTGTACTGCCTGGCTCCCAGCAGGAAAGCTTGGAAGAGGAGGCATTGCCCTGCCCTCCAGCCCCACAGACCAGTGCCTGTGAGTTAGAAACCATCACAGGGAGGAAAAAAAAGTCACGTTCTGGGATTTAACTTCATTATTGGCTGCTCTCCTACTATGAATTGCCCAGAGTATAAACCATCCAGTTTTGCTATTTGATGCTAATCCTATCGGTAGAGCTACAGTTCCAGAGGATATTTAGCCTGATTTATTGAGTCTGCACCACCTTCCTCTATCCCTGTCCTTTTTAAGGGAAGAATCCTTCTGGTGTCAAAGCAATAGTTGAGAAATTTAACCAAAGGGCTCCAAACTGCAAGTACCACCTTTGCTGAGTCATAATCTTTACTAAAAGGAGATGCTGGACACTAATGAAGAGTTGTTATTTGCCAGCAGATACCACACCCACCTTCACAGCAGTTTTGTTGCCTGTTTCTTTATCATTTCTAGAGAAATCATGGTGTTGGTGGCAGCAGTGACACTATCTCATGAGAACTCTTTAGAGCCTACTTGCGGGGGGTGGAAGACTTAAATGTTAGCTTGCCCACTCGTAGGGCAACCTGGAGCGTCTGTATATACAGCTCCTCGACTCCTGCCCACATACATTACAGCAGGGCAAATGATGGAAAGAGAAAATAATTACAGCTCTCTTGGTGTGTGCTGCTCACACCGTCACCGAGAGTCACTCGAGAAAAGTGGAGGATGCCCAC
>NC_140090.1:80802539-80817539 GCF_964237585.1 Gallinula chloropus
CATCACCTCTGGCACTCCAATTAACTCCGGCCAACGGCAACTCCACGCATCCGCTTCTTCCTTCCCAAAGGCTCGATTTCTCCCCCCAACCCCCCAGTTAACGAGCAAAGAATGCATACCAGAAAAGCAAGAAGGAATTTGCCCCCAGATTACTCCAAGGGTTTTCTACACCACTGCTGAGGAAGCAGAGAAAGCCCTCGGATGCTTTCGGAGGGCCGGAGCCCTTCCCGGCGAGGCAGCGCGGCGGAGGCTGGAGCTACTTTTATTGCTATTGTTTGTCTACAAATCTGCCCGTGCCAAACAATGATGTTGTCCAAAGCGAGCTGTTTGCTATTAATGACTCATGAGTACAATAATGCTGCCAGCCCCCTACTAGGTGTTTTGTCAATGTACTTAAATTTCTAAAGTCTCAAACTGTTGCTATTTGTTTCCATCCATCCCCCAGCACTTTGCACAAATGTCTGTGGAGTACCCTGGCTCCAAAACCCTTCACTCTCAGCGCTGACCTTTGTGCTCTGGAAACAATTACTCCTGGAAAGCCTGTCAATATCATTATTTTTACAAGAAATCAATACGCTTCACAAAGTTAATGGGGGATTCAGGCAGCAAGCGTTTACCTTCTTACTGTCAGTGGTGCAGCGGGCTGTGCTCTGGCACAGATGACAGATTCGCCTAGACACCGAGCAGACAGTAAGCAATGGGTGTAAAGGAAAAATAGGCTGCAAGCAGGCGTGGAAAACGTCAGCTTCTGCAGGCATCTATGCTCTAACGAGCCAAAGATGTCAGCCTCTTGTAGTGTCCACTCTGGCGCAGGCAAAAGAATCCGGGGGAGCTAACGAAATGGGGATTAGAGAACTGGTTTCCACTTCACAAATAGAAATAACCCCGTTTGGAACCGCTGGGGTAAATATCTGTGGGTTTTCTCTAACGGGGGGTTCCTGGCAAAGGGGGTTGCTCAAGCAGCCGGAATCGCTGCTGCTGATGCTGCTGCAAAAAAAAATATCTTCACATGGAAAAACACATTCTGCAGGTTGAATTAACCTCTGTTATTTCTTGGGAGTTTGACTACAGCACGAGGGCAGCAGATTTTGCCATATTTAGCCCAATTTCCTCTACGGAAGTGCGATGCCAGCCTCAGGTACTGAATGTAAACCCAACAAAAAGGCGGGAGGCAATCGCCCTAAGGCCCTCGTGGGTACGGGTGCCACAGCTCTCTATTTTTATACCACCTAATAACAGACTCCAATTGTTATTTTAAGGGCATTACCAAAACATTCACGTGAGCCCTAACTAAGCTCTCTATCTTCCCAAGGTATTACAGCAAACGTGCAATAAAATCACAGAAAATGCTGCTTTTCTTTTTTTTTTTTAATATTTCAAATGGAAAACAGAGAATATTTCAGAGGAGTTTCCCCACTGCAAAGCCTGAGCTCACAAGGATGCTTTGGGCAACCCTTTGAGCCCACTACAAGAGGCATCGTATCGCCACTACCCCAGAAGGGTTGTGAGCTCTGTGCCAGGATGCCTCTTGTCAGCGGCCCCGCGGACGAAGCGGCCGTACGGAGGGGAGAGATGTGTGTTTCCTCCTAGTAATAATTTTTCTCTTGCCCCGGGTTCCTGCTCTTGTGCTGTTCGTTATCTGCATCCAGGCTTGTCAGCGCGGCGGCTGGGAACAAGCCCTTCTCCTGCGCAGCCCTGCCACAAAGCAGCTGCGCCAGCGTGCAGGATCGCCTGCTCCTGACGTCACCCGCTTCCCCAGCTGAAATCGAGTCAAAAATCAAAGCGTAAAACACATCGCTGTACCACGGGCAGGACTTGTGGAAGAGAAGAGCACCACAAAGTGTGCCAAGCAGCCCCGGGCACCCCGGTTCTCCAGACGCAAAGGCAAGGGGGCTAGATGACTTCAACACATGGCAGGGGAGGGGGGGGTTAAAAAATACTCTGAAAAATGTCTTCAGCTTCCCTCAGCTGCTATCAACAGTTTGGAATTTACACTAGCGCTTTACATCATTACCCCAGCCGTTCACAGCTTTGTAAGGCTTTAATGCAAACCACATGCAGAACCGGGCCCTCCCCAGCAGCAGCGGTGGGCAGGGTGGGATGGGAACCTCGGAAGGGAAAACCAACAAACAGATATCTCCTCTTCTCTCCTGCAAAGCCCAACTCCACGCATTCTCCATGCATTGTGGGCTCCTCAGGAAGCAGCAAGCTGCTTAAAAAAAAAAAAAAAAAAAAAATACCTGGCCCAAATTGAGCATTTGCTTGACATGATGGAAAAGTGAGTGCTATTTTCTGTTATATTGCCCCTATTCTACATCGACAAGAATATATTTTTTTTTCTGCTGTTCCCAACTGATTTCACAGTAGTGAACTCCGTTTATGAATTATCTGACACATTTCTTGCAATTCTTCTGACAACAGTGCTCAGTGGAAATTTCAAGGCACCTCTCTTCTGACAAGTAGAAATATCAATATTTGAATAAATTGTGGATTTTAAACTTCTCACTCTGATGCACCACAGCAAGGAAGACTGAATTTTTCTTTTACTGGGTCTAATCCCCTTGAGCCTAAAGGAAGAAATCTGTATGCAGCGTTTCATTACAAGAAAGCTGTACTGAGTGACATTTGAAGCACACATCTAAGTCGACCTGATGAAGTTTACTTCCTTCAAACAACAAATAGCAGCTTTGTATTATTTCCCCTTCTTGGGGGAAAAAAAAAGCAGCAAAAGCATGATGTCTGAGCAAAAAGCCGAAATGTTGATTCACAAATTGACAGGCCAATCTTTAAACAAATGTGTTTCTTGGGGGAAAAATGCAGCTTTGTTCAAGCTGAGCATTTTTCTTGTGCCTGACAGAAGCATTCCGGGGCTGATTAGAAGGAACTTGTTAGGGCTCCGTCTCAGACACTCTGACTCCACTTTTTAACAAGCATGCAAAGAAAACAACATAAAGATAACAAAACATTGTCATTACCATCTATGGGCTCTATTTGGGCCTTCTTTTTTTCTTTTTCTTTTTTTTTTTTTTCTCCTCTTTTTTCTCCCCAGTGCTCAAGCTCTGAAATTTCTTTGGGCTCACCCTGCACCCAGCCATGCCAGCACATGGGGTGCGCAGTGTTTCGGGCCCACGCACCACGTCCTGCCCTCACCCAGGCCTGCCCAGCACGCAGAGCAGCTCCCCCGTGCTCCCAGGCATGCTGTCTAACACCCTACAAGTTCTCCAGCTCTAAAACAGAGGCAGGAAGCAGCGTGGAGGGGCCTCCCGTCCTCCTGCCAGAGCCCTCAGCCTGCCCATGAGGTGCTGGGTACCTGGTGAGGCCTGTTCCACGCGCCCGGCACGCTAACGGGCGTTATCAAATAACCGCTTGATAAATTACTTCTCGTGGCTGCTGAGCAGTGCCAGCGCCATCCTCGCATTTCCCCAGGCTTTCTCTGGAGGGTTCTGCATGCCAAAGCCAGTTAACAGGTCTCGGTTCACCCTCTCACAGCCAGGAGAAGAACAGCCCTCACGAGCGTGTTCTTGACGGCTTTAACCACTAAAGTTTCCTTCCATCAGAAAATGATGTCTTGGAAAATTTGCCCGAGCAACAGCAGCTCTCTGTTGTTCAGGACACCGTTTTCAATGGGGCAACACGTGCCAGTCCCTCAGTTATGAGGAGCTAGGCAATGGCACTGTATTTACAGCCCCCTTCTCATGCGCGCTGTACCCCCAAAACTCTTAGCAGCACTAATTAAAACAGTATCTGAGCTGAAATAAAACGGGAGGGAAGAAATACAAAGAACTGATGAGGAAGATTTCTTCCCATGGGATACTCAGTACCAGCCAAGTCTGGTGAGTGGGGATGCCTACAGGACATCGATGAGCCACAGAAGAAGGAGACAGGCAAGAAGTCAGGCCTACAAAAACGTTTTCATCCCAAATATTTTACTGCAGTCATCTGCTACCTAGTTCACACTGACAGAGGTATGAAATCTGTCCAAAAAGTTTCCCACTGAAAGCAAAAGCAGTTCTCAGGGATGCCTAAATGATGTAGGACAGCAGCTAGAATTACTAGACAGACTAGCATGGCCCCTAATCTGTGTCTGTGATCGTAGATGGCTGTGTCATGGGGTTGGGGTTTGGTCCTGGCTTTCTGTGGGCTGAGGGATGGGGACAGTAACGCATGGGCAGCAGACAAACTGCTGGGATGCAGAAGATGCACCCAGCCAAGAACAATCCAGGTTAGGGCAGACAGTGCTTGCAGGCACTGGTAGCAGATAGGGAGGCCTGAAGGTGTAGGCAAAGGAATTTGGCTCTGAGGAAGCATCTCAAGCCCAGAGCAGCTACCAGGAGGACCCCCCCCCCCCAGACACCACTGCAGGTGGGCTTCCAGGCCAGGACCTCCCATAGGAAGGCTGCAAAGAATGAAGAGTGTGACCGAGCCACAGCCCCGATCCCAGCACGAGGGAAACATCAACCCTCATCTGAAACTCCACTGAAACATCCGTGGGATGACCTGGACCACAACCACATGTTTCAGGTGTGATGAAAAAATAAAATATTAATATTCATCTGATGTCTTCTGCCTGAAAACTGGCATGGGCATTTCCTGGAGGACCAGGGCAGATAGGGTGGTGCCACCACAAATGACAAATGACGCTACGGGGAATGTCTCGTGACGTCAGATACCCTTACACTCCGCTCCACAGACCTCAGGCTGCTTCTGTGGCTCAGTCCCTGGAGTGGCACGGGGCCAGCCTGACATCCCTGCAGATGTAAGGTCATCATTTTTTAAATTAACCCCCCGGACCGAGTCCTCTACCACTGTGGTTATTTATTTTTTTAAGTTTTAAAATAACCCCCCAGACCGGTCCCTAGGCACTGCATGGCTCAAACATTCTCAAAGGCATTGGCTTTTTTAGGCTTCCATTAATTTTTATTTTCACTGTCATATAGTTCATCTGATTTTATTCAGTTATAGAGTTCTGTTGAATGAGAGGGCTGATAAAACACCGGCGCTTTGCACATGCCTCTCCTTTTCAGGAGCACTCTCCCCAACATCTCTGATAACTTCAAGTTAGGGTAAAACATTTAGAGTCATCTGCTTGAAGCTTCTACTATCTATCAACCCACAGATTCTTTTTTGCACCTTTCTGCCAGATTTCCATTAAGATTTATGTTACTGAAAAATATTGTTGCTTTAAAACTATGTATTTAGGTACTCACACACACAGAGGAATTTATAAATATAACGCAAACAATCATGTTCTTTTTGCCTTAAATCAGTGTAAGCATTCATGTCACACGTTTTTACCCTTCTCTTTTTCATGTCCCATCCCTGGGGGTGTTCAAGGCCAGGTTGGCTGGGGCCCTGGGCAACCTTGTGTAGCTCCAGGCCTGGAGGTTGGTATCCCTGCCTGTGGCAGGGGGTTGGAGCTCTGGGACCCTTGGGGTCCTTTCCAACCCACACCATTCTATGATTCTGAATTCTCTCCCTTGCATACACACACCCAAGGCAGGAAAAAAAAAATCATCCCCACTCCTGTAATAAAATTGGGACTGAGTTTCACAAAAACACTCCTTCCTCCCCTCTGCAAGGAAGGCAGGCGCAAGCCAGCTCACCCAAATCACCTGGGAAGGCGCAAGTTGCGTTCAAGGAACCAGATAAACCAGCCTGCTGTCACACAGAAGCCCTGTCCACTTAGCAAAATAACACCAGCACTTGGAATCTGGATGAAAATGGGCAACTTTATGGAGAGCCATGAGGAGAAGTAATCAAAATTTGCTTTTGTGGGGGAAAAAATGCAGCTAACTGAAGTTGGAAATAGGTCTTCTTCCTCTCAGCCTTATGAAAGACAGTAAAACTAGTGTAAAATCAGTGTAACTTAATTGACTTTCCAATGCTAATTTATGCTAATGGAGGTTCTGGTCCATAGTTTTCACCTGGGAACTCAATAGCAATGAGTGATGGCTCCAATTAGTCATTATAATTGTGAGTTGCTAAAGCTAATATTAGTAGAACTGCATGACATTCTGGGTATCTCCCCAAACTTTTCCAATGATCAGCGCTCTTCCACACAGCCAGATCATATTTAGCTGCAAATGTCTCTCAGCTGGGTTTCATAGTCTTTTGGGTCTTCTATGAGCGTTTGCAGAGCGGGCTGCTTCATCAAAACCCTCCAGTAAGTAGGGTTTGGTATCTACCCAGCCCAATGGTAGATACAACCGGATGAATGTATGATGGTTGCTCCTCATATTAGGCAACTGTTTAATGTCCAGGCATGTATGACACAGCCAGCTGGGTATTTGATGAGGTCCATGCTGGATAACTAATACAGGACAAGTTCTTTCAGTCTGCACCTGCAATCAACTGTCCTTCCTCACTGCGGTTTTCCTTCAGGCTTGAGGAGCCATCTGTCTGTTGGGTACCAAAAGAGGTTTCCAACCTCTTCTCAGTGTCTGTGGGGACAGGACAAGGGGCAATGGGCTCAAGTTGGAGCTCAGAAACTTCTGCACCAATATGTGGAAAAACTTCTCCTTGATGAGGGTGAGGGAGCCCTGGGACAGGCTGCCCAGGGGGTGTGGAGTCTTCTTCTCTGGAGAGATTCCAGCCCCGTCTGGACACTGCCCTGTGTGCCCTGTCCTAGGGACCCTGCTTTGGCAGGGGGGGGGGGTGGACTCAATCTCTTGAGGTCCCTTCCAACCCCTACAATCCTGTGGATCTCTACAGCCAAGGCTCTCAGTATTTTACAAGGGCTCTGCCCTCTCCAGGGTAACTGTAGTGCCCTGGAGATCCTGGGACAATTTCAAGTATGTTCCAGGAATTCAAATGCTTTTACTCCAATGAATGAAAATAAGTAAGTTATCTTTATGGTATTTGTCCCTCCTGGTTCGGCTGAGAGTGAAATTCTGCATTGTCCATAATGCAATCATGTTCTGCAATGATGAGAAATTCCAATTAAAGATACTCCAACGCATTCATAAGACCCAGTTTAACAGATGAGTAAGTTCAACAGATGAGTAAGTAACAGGTGGGAATGTTGGCACCTAACCGGAGGCAGGATTTCTGGGACAGATAAATGTCTCTCGATATCTGTACGACTCAGCAGTGAAGAAGCTGATAATGGTTTGATGACAGGCATGAGATGTAATTTGCAACTTTAGCTTTCCAAAGCTCTCTTTCCACTGAGATGGATGGGATAGTTGCTGCTGCTCAGCGCTCCGGCTTCAGGACAGTGGCACACTCAGGCAGGCATCACTACCCTACTTTCTGCACAGACAGCATTTGGAGCTGGGGTTTTTTCCACACTAGACTTAAAAGGAGGTCCAAACTCATCATTCAAATAGGATTTCTTTATTAATTAGAATTAAGCCTTGGCCTAATTTAAAGGAGGCTGCCTTGGAAAGGTGCTTTGTTCCAGCTTGTTTACCCTTTGAAGTAAGTTCCCCCCCTTCTCTGTGTCTAGAAAATGTATGTATGGACTGTGTGCACTCTGCTTTTTGCTCAGAGCTCAGCATTACCACCGCTCACTAATGAAAGCAGAAGCCACTGTTAACAGGAGAAGGGTTTACACCACAGTGGACAAAACAAATAACCTAATTTCCTCCTCATCCTTTATGCAAGACTGATGTGAGTACACGTCACGTTACCCAAAAGAAAGGAAAAAAGAAAAACCACCACAACAAAAAACCCAAACCCAGGACAGTTTCCAAGCCTCCATCTCCCCAGACAGCAAGAGGCTGTTGTTTTGTGAGATACTCCAGGTGTGTCCTGCTTTCACAAGTAAGAACCTACCCAGAGCACGTAATTCAAGTACTGAGAGTCAGAAAAAGAGAGAATCAGCTTCGGCTCATTTGAAATAATTTGCCAAAAGACTTTTTTTAATTCAAGCTGCAGCAAATGCAGCTTCTCCAGTGAGCACAGGGACTGATGCACAGAGCAGGGATGATGGCTCACGAGCGCAGCACCTGCACAGAGCATAGAGTCAGAGACTCATAGGCTGTGTTGGGTTGGCAGAGACCTTCAAAGCCCATCTAGCCCCACCCTGCAGTGAGCAGGGACATGTTTGACTAGATCAGATTGCTCGGAGCATCATCCACCCTGACCTCAAATATCTCCAGGGATGGGGCCTCCACCACCTCTCTGGGCACCCTGCACCAGTGTCTCACCACCCTCACAGTGAAGAACTTCTTCCTAAGGTCTAACATCTATCCCACCTGCATCCTGCCCCATCTGCATCAGGCAGGCCAGGCCATGTTTGCTGTCAACTCAGTCATTTGGCAGTTGAGTGCCCACAGCCAGGCACCCAAGCTGGATGTGAGACATCCCTCTCTGAAGCCATCCCCATGTATCACACCGTGCATTCCTTCTCAACAGTTCTAGCCAAAGACAATGTTTTCTGGCCTCTGGAGAGAATCACATACAACTTCATCAAATGCTTCCATCTCACCCACTGGCCTTCACCTGTGATGGAGCTGTATCTCCACAAGAACATATCCACTTCCCAGTTACAGGAATTTTTGTTGTTGAAATAAAAATCTAAAGCTAAAGCCTCAAAATAGAGGCTGGATTAACTAATCATGCCATTAGCTGTGTGAGTTAATACTAGGTGAAGAACAGATCTCCCCAGGAAAGAACCCACTTGTTCAAGTTTGGACCACACAGGCTACAAGAAAGAGTAGGCTACATACTTATTTTGGTTTGAGCTGATGTATTAACACAACAAATAAAATAATACTTACAAATTAAATCATGATATTAATAATTTCAGTGGATCTGCTGTTTTTGCAGGGCAGAAGGACACAACCCAGAGCTTGCCTTGTACATGTAACTTACTTGCAGGTTGTTATTTAGATGTACTTTTGATAAAGCAATAGTGGAGACACTGGTTTCCATCCCAGAGTGCTGTTTTGGAAACAGATGCGCTGGCTGCAGGGAAAAAAGCTTGATGGGGGGATGGCTCAGGGTTCTCTGTATTAAGGGGCACTCTGAAATTACCTAAGGCTTTCTCTAGGCTTGTTCCATTATGTCAGAAGTATTTATATTGCCAGAAAGCTGTAAGTCAACTGTGGAAAATGCAGCAATGAAACTAGTGGAGAAAGGACAGGAAAGGATGACAAAATAAAGAGGAACAATAGTAGGCACCTGCCACAAACCGCCTGACTTGGAGAAGAACAAGAATGTTCCACCTCGCAGCACGCTGTACCTGCAGAAGACTTTTAACTACCCCAAGATGTGCAGAAGAGGTACAGCTAAGTGTTAAGGTTCTCCATTTTTAGAGAGGATTATTCTGTGTTACTAGAAATAAAGGCTTAATTTCTGTCCGCGAGGACTTTTTCCCTGGAAAGCATTAACAATAAGAAAAGGGAAGGTTCTATTCTTAGCTTATTTTGGCAACTAATCCAATTAGCAACAGTAGTTGATTGGCTAGCCAACCAACTGAAATGAGCTTGCCTATAAATCTTATCTTTTAATAACTTCAGCAACTTCCTTGCATTTATTTCTCCTCTGTCTTTTTTAGGATTCATGGTTTCCTGGTTCCCTCCTTGCATTAAGACCTTCTGCAGCTCTTCTTTTGATTTTCCTATCTGTCTGCTGGCAATACGTGACCTTGGCATCACCTTCTATTTGGAACAGGGCACTGAGCAGATAGCCCAGGACCTTTTTGATGGGAGTGACTCCTATTCACCAGTTCTCATTCCCCACCCATTTGTCTCTGCACACAGTTGTTGGTCCTCTCACTCAATATAACTTTGCCACCTCTCTCACGTGCTCCTTCTCAGCGCCCTTCCTACTCCTGTTTTCCATCCGTTATCCTAAGATCAGGGTCAAGTTCTCTCCATCTTCCTTCCCAGCTTTGTGAAAACACTCATTTTTCCAATGTTGATCCTTCCTCACATGGTAACCACCAGCTGGGTAGTCCTTCCTGAATGCTCAAACTAAACAACAAGGTGTCAGAGCAGTTTTTCCTTCAACAAGGGAGAAGCTAATTAATTAGTTTCTCTGGGAGTAAGAGCAGAGGAATGTGTTCCCACTGGGCTTCAGAGGTTCCCCAGCCCTATCACCTCTCCCCTGGGAACAAACAAATAGCTGGTCAATTTTAGGGATCGTTTTCCATAGTAGCAGGCAAGATAAGTGTGATAAGGTCTCTGCTGGTGGATTTAAATGGTTCCAAACTGTGGGTGTCCCCCAGGCATTGGAAAATCATATTTAGGTTTTTCTTAAGGATGGAGAAAGTTGCACAAAGGACCTTATTCTACATCCTGAGCATCCACTGTTAAATACCGTGTGGTTGTGTCACTAAAACCACTTTCATTACAAGACCATTCCTCATATAATTGAAACAAATGAGTAATTTTTTTTAATCATACCTTCCCTTCCCCTCAAACCTTGTTGATAACATTAAACATCTGGATAAGGATAAATCCAGAGTTTGAAGTGAGCTACCCTCTGCATCCCACCTTAACTCTCCCTCAGCTGACAATCCGAGCTGGGTCTTCTACTCACACCAACATTTTTATAGGTGAGGAATTACTTGGGCACTTTTCCATGCCAGACTTGCAACCCCAGGCTAGGATTTGTGCATGTTGCCACAGCTGAAGCCGATGACAGCTGTGATTTGGGACACATAAAATGCACATCTCTCTATATAGGTAAATGTAGGTGATGTATGTGCTCTGCACATAATGCACCTACATAAATGTCCATACCTGCCACACAGGCTATGAAAAATCAGATCCCAGGCATCTCCCATGGAGCACTTACAGATACACTTAACTGGTTAATTATTAATTCCCCTGCGCTTCAATTTCCCATTCCTAAAGCCAGGACACTTCACGTGCCGAGCCCGCTGCAGGAGTAAGTTTTCACTGCAGACTCACACAGCAGTGATGAGGTTATGAGACAGCTCAGGGAGAAATCCTGGTGGGGTTGTTTTTGAGGCAAGACTCACACAGCACTCCACAACTAAGGACCACACACGGAACAACAGAGGGGGAAAATACCAAACAGCACTGAACGAGGTAGGGATGAGGTGGGGGAAAGTCCTGTTTCTGATTATGGAGCTCAACCAAATATCCTAGAGCGTGTGCACAAGGAGTCCAACCACAGCTTGTGGGGGTCACCTTTATTACAGCCTTCTGGTTTGTTTGCTTGCTTTGCTGCTGAACGCTTGCCTCTGCAACCTCAAGAATATTCCTTTAATGTAGTTGTTTATATGCTGAACAGGAAAAAAAAAAGAAAGACAAGAGAGAAACTAGGCCCATTAGCAAATGAGGAAAAGAATAAGATTAATGGCAATTCAGAAATAACTAGAACTGATTCTACACTGGGGATCTGCCCCAGTTACAGCCTTCGGTGGCCAGTCACCAGCACGCCACAACCAGCACGAATCCATAAAGCAAATAAGGAGCTCTTCTGCGACTGTAACCTGCAGTGCACCCAGCAATTTGAGTTTTCATTTCCATTTATGTTTTGCCTGCCAAAGGTTGTATTTTGGGTGGGAGGCAACCTGCACCGGTGCTCGTCGATGCCTGAAATTCTCACTGAGAAGGTCGAACACACCCTGAAATCTGAGGAAGTTCTACCTGTAACAGGAGAAAAATTGTAGGCACTAAAAAAGATGTGTATAGAGCAGCTACTAAGAGAACGTACACGTTGTGTGTTCCACGTGTTATTTAGTAAACTCAATGTGCCACCAATAGCTATTTTGATGTAATGAAGAAGCGTGGTGATGGTCAGGAAATTAGCAGAAGGTGAAGAAGCTGCTCCTCAGTGATGGATGAAAACGGCTAGAGAGGGGTTTTCTGGGCTCCCTGACAAACCAGAGTGTGTCTGTGATAGATACCTAAAAGAACATGCAGAAGCAGTGGCTCCATGGTGATGTAAGCAGGTGTTACAACAGAAGGAGAAAGGAAAAGATGTAGAGAAAGATGCAGGAAAGTATTCTGACAGCGAGCTCTCCAGGCTATGAGGCAGCCAGTCAAGGTACCCTGACAACTCAACAACTCGAACTGGGTTGCACAAAACCCCAGGAAAGGGTGCAGGCAGGAGCTGCTTGGCGAGGAGCCTGCAGCAAGGCCACCACATGCCAGCACCCATCGCTCCCACTGGAGCAGCTGCTGGCTCATCCCAGGTCCCCATTCCACACAAGACCACATTTCCACGCTGCCTTCAGCCATCCCAGGGGAAAAAAATACCCTTCCCAATGAAGACAGACCCTGACATAAAATCTCCAAAAATATAATTAAGATGGAGAGTCAGTGAGCAACACAAGCAGGTCGTGGAGGTGGAAGAGGAGGAGGACAGACTGGAGAGCTCAGCAGAACTCCTTCTCGTCTCCCTTTTAGCAGCAGCCCTGCGAGACCTCCCCTTCCTGCAGGCCCAGGTAGCCACACTCCTGATTTGTTTCCAGATGCCACAGACAGAAACACGTGCTCCAGAATACACACACACAACCGCTGCCTCCAGATCAAATTATTCCCTTGCACGCCCGAGGAATAATGAGGAAGCCAGCGTTCTTTCTTGGCTTACCCTCCTCTTGGCATCGATCTGCATCTTGCTGGAAACAGAGTGATACGAACAGGGAGAGACAACTGCAGGAGAACAAATGAATGTTCTCAGAGTTTACACCCAGGACATGGGATTTTCCAGTCTGGTACATGAGGCAGAATTCAGGAGTCTGCCTTTAAAAGGTAGGCTAGCGGGCGATGAGTGTTGGCATCACTGCCAGAGCTGACTCGCCAAAGAACAAGGTAAGGCAAACACTTTGTAAGAGTAAATATGATGAGTAAATTGCAAAGGCCATGAATGCAAGGCGAGCTGTTTGTCCTTAACACAGGGGTAAGGCAGAGCCTGGGATGGCTCCTGTGCTCACAAGGAGAGGGGAGTGAAGGTTCCCGCTGCCTTTTGAGGGAGAAGAGGAAAGTGGAGCCAAGGGTAAAGAAGGGAAACTGCTGAAGGCTGAGTCCCAGGATAAGAATTCTTTCCTTTAATGGAATAAAAAAAAGTATATAAGGATGGTATTATGGGAGAAGAATTTGTGGCTTGAAAGTGATGAATTCAGAGGCAGCTCTGCCACTGCAGCACAAGTGGCAGAGACGAGTTACAGCATCAGCAGCATCGCCTGGAACTTCTGAAGCTGATGTGAGCTTCTGCTCCCATTTAGTTCGAGTTTAGTGCAAACCTTCTGGAAGATGCATTCAGTGGAGAGACTGAGGCATAGGTCTGCAGAGAAAGATAACTCATGGAAGCGAGTGACAGGCCTGTACACCACCTCAGAAGCTCTCAGAGCTGTAGCTCTCGGGGTGTAAGAGACCACTTACAAAAAGGAGTAAAGAGAACCAAACCCAAACGAAGCCTGATGAGCAGGAAGGAAGATGAAGGAGAAGAGTCAGAGCAGCATGGAAGACAAAATGCCAAAGATTAAGGAAGGAAATGATCAGAGAAAGAAGTGTACAGGGCAGAGCTGAAAAGAACTGGGACAACCATGGCAGCAGCAAAGTCCAAAGGCTGCTGAAATGTTAAGAGCAGACCAAGGACAACAAACAGAGTGAGGGAAGAAAACGGATGGGAAAATACTGAAGCATGAGTAAGATGGGCAGAAGGAGAAATGGAGAATGAGGGAGTAAGGACCAAGCCAGACATGGAGCTGAGGCCCCTGGAGTTGGCAGGCTCCTTAGAACAGCTTTTTTAAGAGTGCATTCAAAATTTTAAGAACGGAGGGGAAGAGGCAATACACTCGGAAAAAAAATAATGGAAGAAATCCTAAGATGCATAAGACAACAAATGTAAAGGGATGAATAAATAGAAATAACCCTTGGCTCCAGGACTGAGAGGAACAGTCCTGGGTAGACATTAGGAAGATCACTTTTTTTTTTCCCCTCCAGCACTACTGCAGTTATCATACTATTAGCAATTTAATTTCTTATGATGCATAGAACTATGTAATGTAGCAAAATATGATTTGAGGACTGGATTGAATATTGAGATTTCTAATTGCAGTATACTTAGGCTTAGGATAATAGTAATCAGAATATTTCCATGCTTCCATCACTTCCTTTGGAAAACTCTACACAGGAGTTTCACAGCCCTTCTTCCTACTTCCACCCTGCTGTCTCCTGCTGAACGCCACCAGGGTCTCCTGCTCGTCCCACCAGGAAGGGGGACTGGGGAGACCACACTGGTGCAGAAGCTGCTGCAGATCTCACAGTGTCACTTAAGGGCTGGTTGGTCTAATTCTTTTTAAAAAGGGGGCTTTCAGTTTGTCACATTTGGGGTTTCCTTCCACAGCGTGAAAGCTCTGAAATTTTTAGTAACAAAATCACTGTAAATAAAACTATGGACTCATACAAGAGGAAATAGCTGTGCCTCACGCAGCAAAACACTGGTCCAAACCAGAGGCTTTGAATGTTATGCTGTTCCCCTCCTTAAATATATTATTTTTCACAAAACTTCGATAAAGAAAAATCCCTTCTTCCCCAAAGGCTGCCCTACAGTGCCCTCATTTCCATACCTGCCACCCTAACGACTTCACCCCCCCTGCAATGGGGACTCAGCACAACTGACGCACCCTACAACGCCCACAGCCAGCAGTCACTGCCCCCTGTTACCTGCCCATGATGAGAATCACAGAATCACAGGGGTTGGAAGGGACCCCCAGAGCCCATGGGGTCCAACCCCCTGCCCAAGCAGGGTCCCTAGGACAGGTCAGGGCTGGAATCTCTCCAGAGAAGGAGACTCCACACCCCCTGGGCAGCCTGTCCCAGGGCTCCCTCACCCTCACTGGGAAGAAGTTCTTCCCCACATTGGGGGGAACTCCCTGTGCTCCAACTTGAGCCCATCACCCCTTGTCCTGTCCCCACAGACACTGAGCAGAGGCTGCCCATGGCCCCCTGTGTCCCACCCTTCAGCTATTGATCCCCATTGATCAGATCCCCTCTCAGGCTTCTTCTCTCCAGGCTGAACAGCCCCAGCTCCCTCAGCCTTTCCTCCCAGGGGAGATGCTCCAGGCCCTTCAGC
>NC_140090.1:80820039-80822539 GCF_964237585.1 Gallinula chloropus
CTGTTAGGCAGCAAACATCAGCCCAGCTGCTCTTTATTTATTAAACAGCACTTTCAGTTTGGACAAACACATCTACTGTGCTAACTACTTCCTGGTAGAATTTATTCCAGTAAGATAGAGAGATATAAATACATATACATACATATATATATATATATGTTTGTCAAAACCAGTTTGTTCTGGCAGTGATAGTTTCTGCCAGGGAATAAGTTTCAGCCCCTCACTAAAAAGCTATGCTTCTGCAAGGCTGCTCTTACCACGGCAATTAACAGGCACCATCACTTGCTGTTCCATCCATCCCTCCATTTTTGCATCTCTGGCTTTCTTCAGTATGACCTGGGCTGTCTGCAGGTTTGCATACGTGTATATACATCATGCTGTCATCAGGAATACAGGGGTAAACATATTAAGGAGTAGGACGCATGGAATTCATACCTGCAGCTAATTAAGGCTGCGATTATTTGGGAGCTCAAATGATGTCATGCCAAAACAGAAGCATCTTTCCACAATCAGAACCCAGGAGAGTCAAGTAATCTGAAAATTATGCTGCAGGAATCATAGGTAATCAGTAGGCTACTTTATCACAACCGGGCAAATTAAGGGAGAGCTATTTCTGCTGAGTAGCTCTCCTGAAATCACTGGGAAAGGCCACGGAGAAGGCAGGGTTGAACTGCTGGTGCCCCAAAAAAGACAACGAGGAGGCGACCGCCGTTAAGTCAAAATTATTCCGGAGTTTAACTCGCACCAAACCAAAGGGGTGTTCTCGTGTCAGCTGGGCATAGATGTAAATCCCACTGGAAAACCCTGGCTGCCCCTCGCTTCAGCAGACACAGGTACACAGAGTGAGCCACGCAGACACGACATGCTAGCACACACAATAAAACCTTCCACCCCCTCCAGAAGCCGGATCAACTGTTAATTCCACCATATGTTCAAGCATATTCCCTGACACCACTGTCTTCAGCTAAGCCCGTGGAATAGGGGGGAATGTGTGAAAACATGCATGCTGTGCCAGTAAGTAGTTATTTTATGTTTGTAATTTTAGTTTTACTGACTTTGGGCCTAATCCAGTACGGAGAGCCACAGCGACGCGGGGCTCGTGCCCCGTCGTCAGAGCCACGGCGCAGCGCCTTGGGGTTACGCGGGCTGTTTGCTGTGGAGGAAATCCAGTGTCCACTCCCCAGCGGGGTCAACGAGCATCCAGGATGGAGCTCAACAGCACAGGAGGGTGAGGGGGAGGCTGGTGGGACACGTAGGTCTCTTGGGGTCTGCTGGTGGCCTCCCCACGCCTTCCTCTCCGAGCAGAGTTTTGGCCATGGGCCAGGCAAGCTTGACCAACAACCACCAGCAAAGAGGACCCCAAACAATGCCTCCAAGGGTTACATTAGTCTGAGAGGAATTTGCATTATGGCTTGTCGAGTGGCCATGGGGCACGTGATAACCAGACACAGGACCAGGCGTGCACACACGCATGTGGGAACCCACACCTTGGGTGTCCATAAACCCCTCTTCCTCATCATCTGGGGACGGTCAACCTAGCCAGCTTGTGATGGCAGACCACCCCAGTACTGCCCACTACCCAGCCCAGAGATACCCCAGCACTATGCCCCCACAGGGATCTCCTCCCATGCCCACAGCAAGGGCACAGCTGCCTTCTCCCAGGAAGGGCTTTACGTCTCACTGGACCGAAGACCTGCTTGCACCCCCAGCCATGCCTGATGAGCCCCCCAAAACCCTCTTTTCCCTACAAGAAAGCCAGTTCTGGGCACCTCCACCCAACGCAGCTGGGGACAGACCTGACAGCTGGCAGCCTGGCACATGGTGCCCAGAGGAGCTGGAGCTGACCCTGGATCCCTGACACGGTTCAAGGCCAGGTTGGATGGGTTTTGGGGTACCCTGGGCTGGGGGTGGTGTTCCCACAGCAGGGGAGCACTGGGGAGCTCTGAGGGCCCTGCCCACCCAAACCCATTCAGGATGCTGTGGTTCTACAACGAATACTTAGAAGTGACTGAGGGGAACATGAAGTTTCACCACGACGCAGGAGCAATGTGCTGTCCCTAGATCACACAAGGCATCATGGTTGAGCAGCTACAAGAGGCTCTCAGTTCAAAGATGGTACACGAGGTAATTAATTCCACTTTCCGGCCTGGCTGGGCATGCTGGGGAGCTGACCTGCATAGGAAGGACAGCAGGGAAACCTGCATGAGCTCAGCTGCCTGAATCAGCCCAGAGACCTCCACAGGCAGGACCGGTGGAAGTCACACTTAGATCACTTCCCGGACAGCAGAAAACTTGCACACAGAGAAGCAAAATAGCAGGTAATGAGATAGCAGGATGGTTAAATGGGGGATGCCTCCAACACCTTAACTCTTTCTGGGCTCCAGTCATGCACAGTTGTTTACATGGCCACGTTTCTGACTCCCAGGCTTTAAAAAATTAACAAGAGCAGGAGAAATACTGCACAGTTGCATTTATCTTCCTGTCTGCCATAGCAATCTGG
>NC_140090.1:80827539-80835039 GCF_964237585.1 Gallinula chloropus
TCTGAATCTCCATTATTTCAAGGTTATGTGGTTTGGAAAGCAGACACAGATAAAATTACAGCGGTCAGTCACTGAAAAGAAAGGTACTGAAGTAAACGCCGAGAGTTAAAGAAACGCTGCTGAAGAGAAGCTGGATGTGTTCCAGCGCCTGGGTACACAGAGGGTGAGTGTGCACCAGCAAAACCTGGAGGAAAACTTGAGATAGTTCCAAATCAGGGAAGGTAGGATTGCCGACGGGTTCCTGGAAGTACTTCAAGCAGGAAACTCCCACAACAAAACCGCGGTTAGTCGGGATTATCGAGGAGGGGGGAAAAAAAGAAGAAGAAAAAAGTCTCCGGAATTATTGATGGCATCGCTCATAGTGATCAGGCAATGCCCAAGTCAGAACATCTTCCTGGCTCTAAGGGGTCTCCAGTGGAAAGACACAAAGTCCAGCCGGCGCGTTCTTCTAACCTCAACCCAGTGACCATCCCGCGCCCAGCCATGACCCGCGCAGGGAAATAGCAGGGGGACGGATAAGGACCACGAAATCACTCCCTGCATTCCTTTATACCTTCAGCTACTCTCAGCAGTTACTTGTTCCCACCAGAACAGAGCCCAGCTTAAGTTCGCGTTTCACTTTCCCGCAACAGATAACGTATATAGCTTAATAACCCACCCTGGCCAGGGAAAGGAAGCTTGCTGCCCACCAGCATCTCGTGAACCGCAGAAGAACTGCACAAACATAAAGAGGAAATCCTAATCAAATTTGGATTGGCAAAGAGCATTCCTGACAATCCACACAATACCAAGACCAATTCGATTTTATTGCTTGTTATTCAAAAGAAAGGGCACTCACATCTATCCTTTGTGTATTAATAACCTCACTTAAACCAGAGGATGGGGGATTTATTTTATTTTTACTTCTTTTTTTTTTTTAGATTGGGGTTTTTGATAGGTTTTGTTGTTTGCTTTATAACTAAACTGAAGCTTCTGGGCAGCCGCAGGTCCGGTTTGTTTAAGATCTTCAGTAATTAATTCACCTTTTAAATAGGAGCACCACGTCCTTGCAGGCTGCCAAATTAACTTCTTCTAGCGCACGTGTCGCGCTAAAATGAATTAATCCTCAAAGCCAGAGCGGACCTTTGCTTTTTAATAGCTCCTTCAGCTTTTCGGTTCATTTTTATCCTGATATTCTCTAATTCTTTTCTTTCCCCCCCTCCCAGAAACTTTTTCACAAAGTGCAGTGGGACTTCTCCACGGAATCCCTTGTTTGTATTCCTACTTTCTGAAAGCCTCCTTAAACACCGCCGGAGGATTAGGCCAGGTTTCTTTATTTCCTCTCCTACTATTTCTTTATCATTAAGGCCAAGGAGTTTTTTTAGCGAGCAGAATCCCGCTAATCGCTTGCCCCAGCCCCCATGGCTTTGTTTCTGTCAAAATAGCTCCTTTCAGCGGTGCGCGGAGCGAGCTGTCTGGGCAAATGAACTGCTCTTTCTCACCAGATGTGTAACCGTGTTTCGTCTTTCACGAGAGACAAGCTGGAGCCGACTCCTTCCGCTCGCTGGGCCTATGCTACATGTCTTACAACAACACAAATGTAAGCCCCTTCCTTTCCACACATGTTAAACTCATTTCCTAGTGAATTATTGGGAAAACACAACGCTATCCTTACCGCTGCGTTCAGATGCTGCAGTTTACTCTCTGCGCTTCTGGCACCGCTGCCGCGCGATGATGGGCTCTGTATAATTTTCTGGCTGTGAAACTTTTGCTGAAAGTATCACAGATTATTATTTTTTTTTATTTCTTTTTTTTTCCCCCCCTCTTTTTCTTTTTTGTAATTCACCTCCAGCCTCGAGACACCAGAATCTCCACACCCTACAGAAAAAACACCTTCCCTTACTACCTAACAAATGCTATTTACACGCTGGATTTATTATTTTTTTTTTCCCCATCTTGGAGACCTAAGGACAGTTTGTGCAATAACAAAATAAACCCTAGACTTCAGCCAGCCATATTCTGTTTCAACTGAGCCCATCCACCAAGGAACTAGCGACTTTTCTTGGGCTTAAAGTGTTAACGAACCAAAACAGTTAACAGAAAAGTCAAACCACTGAATCTTGTAAAACCCAGAGTGCCCCTCAGCCCGTAAAACTCCCCACCTTCAGAGGAATTTTTCCTCTTTCGAAGGCGCAGTTGCATCTTTATTTTCACAGGGCATAACGTCATGTTATATACGGTTTTGACCACAAACATTTTTGGGAGATTTGCTGTTAAGATAAACAAACAAGAGGAGCTTGTCCGCTGGCAGCTTGACCCGAGTGAATGGGTTTCATTTTCCTGGAGCACGAGCTGCGGCCGAGCTGCCGGGCGCAGGTTGAGCTCCCGCGTCCCCTTCCCCTTCATCACCACCCCCTGCCCCCCCCCCCCCCAGTGTCAATCACCCCCCCGGTGACAATTTCCATCCTCCCAGCCTGGAATTTCCACCTCCTCCAGCCCGGCAAAGCTCTCCCCTGGCCCTACGGGTAACCCAACACTGCTGCGTTCCTACCCCCGGCCCCCCGAAATATCTGTACGTTAGAAAAGGAGCCTTATTAAACCCGTTTCTACCACGCTGTGGTTCACAGGTTGTTTTTTTTAATTATCTGCTGTCTGAGGGTAATTATTTACTTCCTGGAAGCTCACGTACCAGAACTCTGAGTTTGAAAGATTTTTCCATAACCTAATCCAATTCATCAAAGGCATCCTAACAAAATTACAGGCTCTGGCAGTATCTTTGCTTTTCACCTGATAAGGCTGCAGCAGAAGCCCGGGATGGTTTGTATCAGGGTACCTCCTGGAGTATAGTTTTTGACAGCTTTGCTTAAATCCCTTCCCCCTCTTTTCCTTTCTCACAAAAGCACGGGATTTTATTATCCCCTCCTACCGTAGCCATGCGATGCTTTGGGCTTCAGACAAATAATTGAGTATTATGGAGGGGCAAAGAGGGGGGGAAGTGGTGCAGGGGTCTCATCTAGCACATTTGGGATTTACTGGAGAACAATGAGTCTCGAAGCCGTACGTGAGCCTGTTCCTCCACCAGCAAGCCAGGTATCAGAGTGATTCCATCAGCTGCAGGTTGCGTGCGCTGATGAAGAGTAAGGATTAAGAGGGAGGGATGTAAACACCACAACTTGGGTGACCCGAGGAAAAGAGAGGAAAAGGGAGAAGGAAGCACCCACAAAGTCCCGTTTCTGGGGTGCCGGCGGTCTCAGTGTTGCTGGATTGCAGGGACTGGCTTTTCCATGCACATGTGCCTTAGGAAAACCAACGTGTGCTCTGCCCTGTGTCCTCTCCTTCCCCAGCACGGGCGCTGGTTTGCTTTTCAACAGGAGAGTGGTGCTCATACCTGCGCACCTCAGGCTGCCCACGCCTGCCCGCAGACGCATCCCTCGCGGCCCTGCCCGCTAATCCACGATATACCACCCGCTAATCCACGATATACCACCTTCTTTAGGGAAAAGAAAATAAGTGATAAAAAAATCTGTGTCGGGGTTTCTGATAGAGTTGTGGTTTTTATGAAGAACTGGTTACCCAGGAAAGTCATTCATTTTTTAATATACTTCGAACTTGGCAGCACCAAACAGGACTATGAATGGAAAAGAGCAGCAGAGCTATTTTAAGGTGTGCTCTCCCAGCAGTTGGGTGCACATCTTAAAGAAAAATAAGATTTTTTTTCCTTTTTTTTTTTTTAGAGAAAATGACACCAAACTGGTCTGTTTTCATTGCGTTATGCAGATGAAATGACAAGTTGTCATTTAAGAAGTTAATAAACAGTCACCATTTTGCAGGTTATCCAAATGCTACTGAATAGAAAACCTTGGATCTCTAAATGATGTGTAATTAAAATTATTTAAAAAATCCTCCTTGACAGGCCGGGGCTTAGCCAAAATGTAAATGACATTAAAGAAGACAATGAATTTAATTTTATTTAATGTCCCTTTTTGCAGATCCTCATTTACATAGCATTTTTAACAAAAGCGTTGACCTTATAAATGCTGGCATTTGTACAGCTTCTGCAGAGTTGGATTTAATCATGCTTTCGCAAAGCCATAAGGGAAAAAGCTTTAAGTTCTCTGGTTGGATATGGAGTAGGAATAAAAACATTGGGACTGGTCAAATGTTTATCCTCCTTGCTTCTGAAAACAACCTGACAAGAAGATGTAAAGGTCTAGGGAATAACCCATTGCTGTTTGTAAAGCTTGGTAATAATCATACATAATCGTTTGGAAATATAGCTAATAAAAAATATAATGAGTGTTCAGCAAAATCGGCATTAGGCCCAAATTACATGATATTAATACTTGAACAGGTGCAGAAAGGCGCTTTAAATGAGGTAAATGAATAAAATGTCCCAGAGCACAACTGTGTGCACTGACAAAAAGTCAATCACATGAATAATTCAGCGGCCGGGACTGCCAGCAAAGGTCAGCGGCTCTCACCTTTGTGACGGGAAGTGAAAGGAAACGCTGCTGACGAAAAAAAAAACCCCCATGGCCCTCCAACCGCCGCCACGCAACCCGGCCCAAGGTGTAAACTTGGAGTAGGGAGGAATTAAAGCTCAGCAGAGGCAAGCCAGCGTAGGGGGAAAAAAACCCAAACACAACAACAACAACAACAAACCCCCCCAAAAAACACCCCGAGCAAAAAAAAAACAACCCACCAAACTCAAACACACACACACACACACACACACACACACACACCCCTGCAGCGTTGAGGGAAAATAATGTGAAATTCCAGCCAGGGAAAGGTTAAGGGGGGTGGCTACCAGCAATGTCAATTATCTACAAAATCTGAGGTCAGCTGAAAAGTATTTTAAGAGCCTACGGGATTGAAATTTTGTAACAGCTGTTAAATATGACAAAACTTTTTATTCCCCCAAACTAAAGCTATTCCAAACTCCATATGAAAGAAATGGGATAAACAGATGTCTGGCTTCCATACAGGAAAGTAGGACACACTTGGAATGATAAGTCTCCTAAACTCTATAGAATAATGCCAGATTTATTGGGGAGGGGGGTATTTACTACCCACGGAGATGCCAACTAGCAGTAGGACTGTGATGGTACCATCTGGAAACCCGCTGCAGAGCACGCGATCGGTGATGCACTGCGAGCACATCCAGACCTGCCACTGCTCCGCGAGCGAGCTGCCACTCCGGGTTTCGACAGGGACGTAATCCTGCCGCCCCGGCTGCCCCGCCGTCCCTCCTCACAGCTTTCAACAGTTGGACACCCAGGCCTTTGGGTACGCCTGGGCCCGGCGAGGGGAAGGCAAAGTCGAGAGGCTGGATCTTAGCAGGGATTTCCACACCTTCTACCGAAATATACCGCGGTGGCACCGAGGAATTGTTTTAGCACAGAGTGTGGTTTTGGTTTAGCAGTTACGGCGGCATCCTGTAATCATTTACAGCCCTTGGAATGTATGGGTGAAATAGGAGAGATTTATCTGTTCATAGTTGTGATATGTAGACAATGGGTGTTCCTAATGAGGAACATCTGCTTTTGTGTTTTCCCAGAAAACATTATTCCACTATGAAAATGATACTCCCATCCTTTTCAGCAACACCGCAAAGAAAATATGGGCCTTTTCCTTTCTTTTATTTGCTTTTCTTTGGGTCAATCTAATTTCCCAGGGACACACTTTTTTTTTTTTCCTTCTTCTTCTTCTTCTTCTTTTTTTTTTTCCTGTGGCATCTCTTTAACCGGCTGCGCCGCGATTTGCGGCGGGTTTGTTCTGCGATACGTGAGTTACTGTGCTGCACCAAGAGCCCCCCTCATACGCCAGGAGATACTTAAATGTACCCGGGCACTAAAGCACACCCCGCTCAGCCACGCTGCGTGAGAACCCGAGGTAAATAAAAACCCCTCAGCGAATTAAGAGGTCGCGGAGGCAACGCCACGCGGAAAGCTGCTCCCGAGGCCTCTGCTTTTCCTTTTACCTTCCAAGCCCACTGCTGGATTCGAGCGTGCAATTACATAAGTTTCCCTAAAATGCCCTTAATTGCCAGCAAATTATTATTCCTGAGGTGCACAAGGTTTTAGGGGAGGGGGGGGTTTCCTCCTCCTTCTTCTTCTTCTTCTCTTTTTCCCCTTTACGCAACCCCCCCTTTCCCCAAGCACGATAAACAATTCAGACTATCACAGAGACTCCTAGTGTGGGCTGGAACAAATGGGTGGCCATAGATCTCAATTCAGGATTGAATTATTGGTTTGTATCCTGAGGACAAATATGCCTTATCTGGTCAAAAGCTGCTAAATGTATCCAAAGGACAAAAGGAATCTAGTGGAGCATATTGGATATAATTCTTTCTTTTTTTAAGCCAACTAACCAAGCGATAACACTTCTTATGGGAAACTGTAAATTGACCCACAAATTTGATGGGGAAATGTTGTTCTGGAATGCTGGAGAGGAAACACAACCCTGAAATCCAACACCGACAACAAATTTAGGTAACAAACTATCAGCACAGGGATGGAGCAAGCGTAGATACCGGGGATTTAAAACACACTTTGGATTCTTTCAGGAGGACTCTTGCTCCTGCAGAGCCTCCCCACGCCTGTGCTCTCCCCCTACATTGGCTGCAGTTTGCTGGTAGCAAACATTGCACTCGACAGTTGCTCAGAGGCGCATCTCGAGAGGAAGAGCGTGGTGGCCACCTCCTCGCTGAGCCGCGCGCGGTACGCAACCAAATTCTCCCAGCATCGTGACATGATAAGTGACAACTCTCCTCAGAAGGCTGAAACGCACGCCGGCCTCATAAAACCCGAATCTTGAAAAATTCCTAATGTGGAAGGTGATTAAAATTCCTATAAAATTGTCATATCTTTAAATTTAGAAGCGCAGCAGATTTTTCATCAATAATTAAGATCTCTAAAGCATTTATGCTAGGCATAAATGGAGTTTCAATCTTCCTTATTCAAATAAACATGATAAACCCATTAACCAAATGTTTTCTGATTTTTTTTTTTTTTTAGATTTTTTTTTATATCTTGTCATGCTTCTGGAATATCAAATGCTAACATACTTCTGATAGTTTGGGTGAGGTATAAAAGCCCTGATACCGTATAGCTTGCTTCAATCCTACCAGGACCGCCCTCCCCACAAATTTATCTCCAGGACATTATTATGCATATATCATTATAATCCCTAACCGCTGAAAAACGTTGCCCGTGCTGCGTTTCGCTCCACGTACAGACCATAAACATCAACTCCTTGTACATGCCTTTTCCTTCCCAGTGTACGTTCAACGGGCACGAAACGACCGCCCCGACCCCCAGCGCTAAATTAAAGTCCGACCGAGCACATAATAGCAAAAATATTATTCTAATTCTCATCCCCAGTTAATTTTCCCTCTCGTTCTGGTGGGGTCACACTTTAATGCAATTCCCAGTTTACATCTGCAAAGGAAAGAAAGTCACACAGATCCTGAAAAGTCTGAACAATGAGCGCGGCCCGTAATCCAATAATCAGAGCTGT